>NC_092375.1:163487205-163811997 GCF_030028105.1 Mobula birostris
CTGTCAGGATCTTCTCCATCAACTGACCAACCACTGAAGTAAGACTCACTGGTCTATAATCTCCTGGGTTATCTCTACTCCCTTTCTTGAATAAGAGAACAACATCTGCAACCCTCCAATCCTCCAGAACCTCTCCCATCCCCATTGATGATGCAAAGATCATTGCTAGAGGGTCAGCAATCTCCTCATTCACCTCCCACAGTAGCCTGGGGTATATCTCATCTGATCCCGGTGACTTACCCAACTTGATGCTTTTCAAAAGCTCCAGCACATCCTCTTTCTTAATGTCTATATGCTCAAGATTTTCAATCCGCTGTAAGTCATCCTTACAATCACCAAGGTCCTTTTTCATAGTGAATACTGAAGCAAAGCATTCATTAAGTACCTCCGCTACCTCCTCTGGTTCCATACACACTTTTCCACTGTCACACTTGATTGGTCCTATTCTCTCACATTTTATCCCCTTGCTCTTCACATACTTGTAGAATGCCTTGGGGTTTTCATTAATCCTGCTCACCAAGGCCTTCTCATGGCCCCTTCTGGCTCTCCTAATTTCATTCTTAAACTCCTTCCTGCAGGCCTTATAATTTTCTAGATCCTTATCATTACCTAGTTTTTTGAACCTTTCATAAGCTTTTCTTTTCTTCCTAACTAGATTTTCTACAGCCTTTGTACACCATGGTTCCTGTACACTACCATCCTTTCCCTGTCTCATTATATAATGAGGCAAATTAAACAAATAACATATTACAAGACAACTATGCATTTCTTATCAGACCTATCTCCAAATCCTCATCAAGAATTAGATGTTGCCGTGAGCATGGGTTCAGATTTATAGTTCATTGCGATAATGGTGACTACTGGTGTTCCACAGTGGTCTGTGTTGGGACCGATTCTTTTTATGTTATATGTCAATGACTTGGACGAAAAATTGATAGTTTTGTTGCAAAGGTTGCAGATGATATGAAGATGGGGGGGGGGGGACCTAGATCTGACGAAATAGTGAAGCTACAAAAGGATAGACAGATTCGGAGAATGAGCAAAGAAATGGCAGATGGAATACAGTGTCATGCACTTTGGTAGGAGAAATGAAAGGGTTGACTATTTTCTAAATGGAGAGAAAATACAAAGAAAAATTGAGGCACAAAGGGACTTGGGAGTCATTGCTCAGGATTCCCTAAAGGTTAATTTGCTGCTAGAGTCTGTGGTGAGGAAGGCAAATGTGATGTTAGCATTCATTTGAAGAGGACTAGAATATTAAAGCAAGGATGTAAAGCTGAGACTTTATAAAGCACTGATGAGGCGTCACTTGAGAGCAGCTTTGGGGCCCCTTATGTTAGAAAGAACATACTGAAACTGGAGAGGATTCAAAGGAGGTTCATGAAAATGATTCCAGGATTGAATGGTTTGTCATATAAAGAGCGTTCGATGGCTCTGGGCTTGTTTTCTCTAGAATTCAGAAGAATGAGGGAGAATGAAGAAACCTCGTTGAAACCTATCAAATGCTGAAAGGCCTTGATAGAGTGGATGTGGAGAGGATGTTTCCTATGGTGGGGAAGTCTAAGACCAGAAGACAGCCTTAAAATAGAGGGGCATCCTTTTAGAGTGCAGATAAGGAGGAATTTCTTTAGCTAGAGAGTGGTGACTCTGTGGAATTTTTGCCACAGGCAGCTGTGGAGGTCAAGTCTTTATGTATATTTAAGGCAGAGGTTGGTAGATTCTTGCCTGGTCAGGGCAGGAAGGGATATGGGGAGAAGGCAAGAGACTGGGGCTGAGAGGAAAATTGGATCAGCCATGATGAAATGGTGGAGCAGATTCGATTTGCCAAATGTCCTAATTCTGCTCCTATATCTTATGGTCTTACGGTCTAATCAGAAATTATTACATGTAATTAAACAGAGGTCTTGTGAACTAATGGAACAAATATCAGGGTTCAAGTCATATACTAATGGACTTCTTTGATTCCATACTGTCTTTGATAAACAGAAAGAAGACTAAACAAAATGACACTGGTTTACAGATTTAGTTCTTGGAGGTTAGCTCTGATGCTCATCTACAACCCCCTTGCAACCCCTTGTAGATTCATTCATATAATTTAAGATGCATTTATCATTAAAATTAATCAATACATTCATTTTTTTCAGGAACTTGATGCCTTCTGCATGGCCCGCTTTTATTGTACTTCCATAATTACCCTTGTCTATCTCTCGGTAAATACAGGCATGGGCTGCTTCATTTGCAAATGGAATTTAACATTACACAATCAGCAGCAAACAACCCCGACCTCTATCAATACAACAGCAAGTTTGATTTAGGTGTGATGTCCTGAGCTTGGGATGACTGCCCTCCAATAAACATGTTCTTCGTCAGTGTGAGGTATTGCTAAATTAAAGGAGCTTTTCCTTCCTATTGATCTTGGTTTATCAGGGCTTCTTGACGACAGGTTCAATCAAAAATTGCCTTGATATTAAGGGTAGTTACTTTCACCTCATCCATTTGAGATTGTTAGTTCTATTACTGTACAAAGGCTTTGATGAAGCCAGGAACTGTTCCGTCCGAGCAAAACCCCAACTGAGCATTGACGAATGTTACCACTGAGTTGATTGATCAAGAGCTAATTGACAGCACTCTTGCTCAGTCCTGAAGGAGGGTCTCGGCCCAAAACATCAGCTGTTTACTCCTTTCCAGAGACGCTGCCTGAACTGCTGAGTTCCTCCAGCATTTTGCGTGTGTTGCTCTTTCCATCTACTTGCAGCTAATTTAGTGTTGATTATCTGGGTGATGATTAGCCAGATTGGATTTGTCCTTTTTGTGGATAGGATGAAGCTGGGCAATTATCCATATTGTCACATTGAAGTCTGGGTTGTAACAATACTGGAACAACTTAGCTAGTAGTTTGGCTGTTTCTGGACAGCAAGCCTCTAAAATTACATTTAATAATGGAAACTAAAAAAAAAGCACATTTGAAATTTTGCTAATATGAAGCATTTCTGAATTTGAAGTAGAGGACTAAGGAAAAATATACACACTTGCATCCTATCGATATACGTAAAATTCAGAAAACAGCATTTACACTTATCTCTTAAAAATAATTATGGTATTTCTTGAAAAGAAAGCAATCAGTGTCTTTTGCATTACCTTAAGCTTTGCTTACACATTAATCCTTAATTTTAAATAACCCAGCATGAATTTCACACTCAAGTAACATGGATATTAAATTACAAGATTGCTATTACAAAGATCTGTCACTGTGGAATTTATAGCCTAATTACCTGCAGCCTTTGAGTACAAGGATTAGAAATAAATTGCTCTTCAAAGGATAATTGATTTAGTATGATACTCAATGCACTCGAACAGAATCTTCTGTAACATGCTTTCATACAGTTCTGATTAGGCCACGGTAGTAGCAGCCCCTTGTGGAATTGTAAGATGAATAGCCGTGAAAAAGAGTGTGATTGGTGACATTGCTCTATTCTTGTTACTTGTACAACACTGTCACTGTGGCAGCTTAGCCCCCTCCCAAAATTTGCATACCACCAAAATTTTACAGTATGTGTAGCAAAAGAATTGACAATTTACAGTGCCTATAAAAAGTATTCACGCTCCTTGGAAGTTTTCATTTTTTATGGTTTACCAGCATTGAATCACAGCAGATTTAATTTGGCTTTTTTGACACTGATTAAAAGACTTCCTCGTCAAAGAGAACATAGATCTATTCTACAAATATAAGCACACAAAATAATTGATTGCATAAGTATTCACCCCCTTCAAGTCAATATTTAGTAGATGCAATGTTGGCAGCGATTACAGCCTTGAGTCTGTGTGGATAGGTCTCGATCAGCTTTGCACATCTGCATACTGCTATTTTTCCCCATTCTTCTTTATAGAACTGCTCAAGCTCCATCAGATTGCATGGGGATTGTGAGTGAACAGCCCTTTTCAAGTCCAGTCACAAATTCTCTATTGAACTGAGATCTGGACTCTGACTTGGCCACTCCAGAACATTATCTTTGTTGTTTTTAAGCTGTTCCTGTGTAGATTTGGCTTTATGCTTAGGGTCGTTGTCTTTCTGGTAAACAAATCATCTCCCAAGTTGCAGTTCTGTTGCAAACTGTATCAAAATTTCCTCCAAGATTTCCCTGTATATTGCTGCATTCATTTATCCCTCTACCTTTCCAGGGCCTGCTGCAGTGAAGCATCCCCACAGCATGATGCAGCCACCACCATGCTTGATGGTAGGGATGGTGTGTTTTTTGATGATGTGCGGTGTTAGGCTTACACCAAACATAGCGTTTAGTCTGATGGCCAGAAAGCTCAATTTTGGTTTCATCAGACCATAAAACCTTCTTCCAGCTGACTTCAGAGTCTCCCACATGCCTTCTGGCAAAGTCTAGCCAAGATTTTATGTGAGTTTTCTTTAACAGTGGTTTTCTCTTTGCCACCCTCCCATAAAGCTGCGACTGGTGAAGCTACTGGGCAACAGTTGTTGTATGCACAGTCTTTCCCATCTCAGCGACTCAACTCCTCCAGAGTTGTCATAGGTCTCTTGGTGGCCTTCACATACTAGTCCTCTCCTTGCACGGTCACTCAGTTTTTGAGGATAGCCTGCTCTCGGCAAATTTAGAGCTGTGAAATATTGTTTCTATTTCTTGATGATTAACTTAACTGTACTCCAAGGGATATTCAGTGACTTTGAAATTTCAATGGAGTTGCTTGAAGTGTTCTTTTGTCTTCATGGTGTAGATTTTGCCAGGACACTGACTTGCCAACAGTTGGAACTTCCAGATACAGGTGTATTTTTACTACAATCAATTGAAACACCTTGACCAGAAAATTATTTTCTCTAAGAGCCACAGATTGTTTTTAAGTTGGGTGCATAATTCAGAAATACTTATTTTGGGTGAATTATGTTACACATGTTAAGACACAAATAATTAAGTTACTTAAAGGCAGTTTTTAAGGAGTTGTTATGTCACCATCAAAATTTATATATTCAAGGCATACAGTATATTATATATAATGAAAAATAGATACACCCTTAATTGTGAAAATACTAACCATTATTCAAAGTTCAAAGTACATTTATTATCAAAGTATGTATGTATTATACAATCTTGAGATTCATCTCCTAACAGGCAGTCGTAAAACAAGAAACACAAAAGAACCCATTGAAAAAAATGGACCGTCACACACCCAATGTGCAAAGAAAGAAAAAACAAATCATGCAGACAATAAAAGTAAGCAAATAGCACTTAGATCGAAAATGCCTCAACCTTGCCTCAACTTCTCCTTGAACATGCCTCGACTTCACCTCGCACTCACATGCTTCGACCCTCGACTCAGCCTTGCCACTTCATCAATTGTAGTGATCATTCACCATAATTTTTTTAACAGATTAAGTGTCATCGATAAAATGTTTAGTTGTATTTCTCTTTTTTGGGAACCGCCAGTAAGTTGTCACTCGCACGCAGCAGAGCCAGCTGAAACTGTAGAAATTGCAGGTTGTGATAAAAGTCATTCAATATCCTGCTGGTCACATTCTAACTTTCTACTTATCCATCATCCTGTGCTCTCCAGTCTTCATTGTATTCAATTTAGCAATAACGTTATAGAGTCATAGGGGGATATAGCACAGAAACATGCCTTTCAATCCATCGAGTCCAAGCCAACCAATTATCTTCACACTTTATTTACACTAAGCTATTCTAAGCTTTTGTGTTCTCTCCACATTCCCATTAACTCTCACCAGATTCTACCACTCAGTTACACACAATTTACTACGGCTAAATAAACTCCTAATCTGCATATCTTTGGGAGATGGAAAGAACTCAGAGCAACTGGATGAAAACCATGTAGACACAGTCAGTATAGGAGAACAGGATCAAACCTGGAAGTTTCAGCTCTACTGGCCATATACTCTGCAGTTGGGAATCTCATCTTTATTTTCATAATTCTTTCATGGTCTGATCCAAGATGTATGCATTTTATAAATCTGGATTCCTGCTCATCCTAGAATTTAATTTCTCTACCATTGGCATCTGTCCTTTCAGTTTCGGATCTAAACTCTTGAATACTTTTGTTCATACATATCTTAACTCTTCTGAAGAAACTCTTTTTGATCAATGTTTCTATTGGGCTTGCCGTTAGATCTTACCTAATAAAACACAGTGTCTCATTGTGATAAAGGAGGGGAATAAAGATCAGCTGTTGTTACAGTTGTAATACTTGATAGCTTACACACATACAACCTCAAAGTTCGAAGTACATTTATATCAAAGTATGTACATATTATTCGACCTTGAGATTTTTCTCCTTACAGGCAGCCACAAAACAAAGAAACCCAAAAAAACCCGTTTTAAAAAAGACCCTTGAACACCCTATGTGTAGAGAGGAAAAAAAGCAAATTGTACAGATAATACGAGTAAACAAACGGCATTCAGAACTGAAGTTTATGGAAGTGACAAAGCCAGGCATCACTGCAGTCAGAGCAGGCCACAACTTGAAGCCAGAATCATTTGGTTCTACTTTTAGCGCATAGTAAGGAAATGCAGCTCCTCATCCTCGGCTGTTGGCGGGGGGTGGGAGGGAGCCAAATATGAAAGTCAGCATTTCCTCACTAACTTCTTCCTAAATGTTCTTGGGGTAGAGAGAATTATCAATCATCAGTGTAACGTTAAAAGATTGCTTAAAGGTGCAGATGCAATATATTCTCTTCAGAACAGGTTTTAACACCCTGCTGACAGTTGCTACATAAAGCTAGTGTTTATAAGGTTAATAAGTCAGTGACCCCCCAAACGGTACTGAGATGGAACTCAAGTATAAAGGCTGGCTTACTGAATGCAAATTACATTATAGACATCCAATCCACAACTACATTCCCTTCAAATGTGGATCTCGTTGAAAGAGTGTGATTATTAATTTCAATCATAAGTGGTGTCCATGGAAGAAAGAATCAAGGAAAGAGGTAAAACAACAAAAGGATACGGTTAAAATTAGAAATGGAGGTTCAACAGGAAATTATGTAATATTTAAATAATGAAGGTTGTATCCATCTTCCAAGTATCTTGATATAGTGAATAAAATATAACTTTTTTTAACATTATCTATCACATTGTCAATCTAAATAAATCTGATTTTATTCTTAAAAGTATACTTCTAAAATACTTTTGAGAGATCCTTTTACAATAACCTGATGAAACAAATATTGTTCACTGTTTTAATGATTAGAATTGAAACCCTGATACTTTATCCGTAGGTTGGAGGTTTTACACCATGCAATCAGATGCCAGCTTGTCTTGTCAGCACCACGCACTGATTTTACTGTTAAAGATGCACCATGTGAGGGCAGCAGAATATACCAAAGAAATGAATATGATTTCACAATTGCACAGTATAGCAATGAATTTCAGCAAATTAAATATTTATCACATTTGCAACATATGTTTTTGAAATATTAGCCTTGTTAAGGTCTCAGCAGAGTGACGGCAAAACATTTGTGGTTTCTTCCTTCCCACAATCAAGCCGCAACCGAGACCTTGTGTAATCTGCACTATTTATGAAACTCTGATTCATTACCATTCCTGGAAATGGCAATATTTCAGTAATTTCACTGAAGGAGTAAAAGAACTTCTATTGTTACATTTTTTTACAATCATAACTGTATTTGAGTGTTAAGTATTATTGAAAGCTTACAAGCATAGATTAAAATAAACTACCACTTTAAAAGAAATGGTTTAGTCATAGTAAGGCCGTTGAAATTTTCAGTGATGTAAATGTATTTCATCCTTCAAGATTGCCAACAGCTTGATATTAAATCTTCACACTCTACAGAAGAAAATTAAATGCTGTGAGTTATTGATAATATTTCTTCACAATCCAGTGTCACAAGTCTCCCTTCCATTGTCCAGCCGAAGAAGGACTGCATAGCCAGAGAATTACCTGAATGGCTTCTGTCTTCTTTTGTGCAACCCCAAGAAAACTTACCCAAAAACGGAATACTTTATACTTTCTCTTGAAAAATGTCACTCTTCCCAGAGCACAAACATTTACTGCAATTACGTAGCATTACTGATATCAATCATCCCTTAAAGTAACGTAGCACATATCAAAATCTTGCACTTCAGAGTGACATTTACTTCTTACCTTGTATATACCTTTTAAGTTATGCAATTCCAGGCCACTGTGCAATTGGCAGTATGATCTGTGACCATGCTTCACACCTTCATTCTAGGTTAGGATCAATCCTACACCAAAATAAAAGTTTTGTGTTCTCCATAAGAGAGAACACCATTCATGCATGGTTAGATATTATCATATTCGTTGCAGAGTTGCATTTTACAACAGTGAATCTGCAGACGTATTTTGACATTGTGGTGCTGGAAGCACCTCACTGAATGTGTGCATAGCATAACACTGGTTAACACTACCGTATCATGAAACTGGAAGCAAGCTGGATATCTGAAAGAAAGTAGAAGATATTGATAAAATACCACTGGCTAATAATCAGCATCTGTAAAGAATGGAGGCAACTGTACAATTGCTACCAGGCCTGGCACTGAGATGAGAATGAGTTCCTTACAAACTGAAACACAAAATAAGTCACAACAACCTGCGGAAAAGGAGATGAGAAAATGTCAGGCATCTGGTGTCCTGATGCCTTTCAAAGACGGAGATGTTTTTTCACATCTGTGGTGGCAGATTAATCTACCAGAGTTACTATTGATTAAATGGCCAACAGAAGTTCATAAAATCCTAGGAGCTGCTAAAAACAAAAAATATTTGCAGTGTCAATTGTGTCTCTGTTGGTAGCTCTCATTTGAATCAGGAGATTCCAGGTAAAGCGTTGAAGTTTAGATATACACTACTAACTTCATCTGGCATTAAATGCTGACCTACTTCTTGGTCTTAGTATGTCCCTGAATTGGTTGTACTTCCAGAAGTTAGTAGCCATGGAATTTCATTTTGTTCACTCATGAGTTTTTGTCCTTCGTAGCTTCAGAGGTAAAGAATCAACAACTATTTTAACAGTAACTTATTCAAATTCAGTTCAGATGATAAAATCATTTCTATTCATAAAACTAAATTTCTTTGTTGAAATTCAGCACAATGGAGGAACATAAACCTATCTGTTTAGAAAGGTGCAAAATATTTCCCCCAAAACATGGACATTATCATAAAATGCACTGGCATGTGGACATGTGGTTTAATCTGGCAAAGTTTTAATCTCACATGATACCAGGTTCTAGATACAGGAAAAATTCCATTCATTTATTCTGTTTCTGTCACCCAGGCTGTTGCACATTGTTGTATGATAATCCTCTGCCTCAATATGAGCCTACTCTCTCAAACAGGCCAATGGTGTTTAAGTTTTGGCCTTTAGTTTTCCTCAATTATTTTCCATGTTTGGTGTTAGTACAAACAAAAATAACAATAACTTTTTTAAGAAAACAGTTTGCAATGTAATCCAAGCGTTATCTCTCAGAAATGTAATTTAGTAAATTTAGTGTACAAAATAAATGACAAAAAAAACATACATCCGTCCTTCAAGATGGATGCGTAATACTCCAAAGCAAGTATTTAGAAACCAGCATGCCAGTTGTCACAAGTTTACTGATCAATATACAGCATATTCCTCAAGTGCTTTTCAAAATGTCATCATGGGAGCCTACTGAAAAATTCCTCCACATCACAGCCACAGCTTTCTTTCTAATACGGCCTTTTAATCTTTTTAAGACAGCAAATCTGCATGTTATGATAATTGGATGCACCCAAAATCTGCAGAAACTGAAGTAATGGTAGTAAAGGTAGGAATAAGTTCTAGTAAATAAGAACATATGTTGTATTTATATACAGATGTACAACACCTGTCAGTATGGCACTTCCAATAACTGAAACAGCCAAGCAAAAGTTTCAGCTCCCTCTTTCTCGGAAGGATGAGGGAAGTCGTTGGAATCATATGTTGCCGACTAATCTGACAGGACTGAATGGAGCCACTGGCTATGTGTTGTTTGAGCTTCAACACATCCAGAACTTGTGTGCATACACAGCGAAAGATGGGAGTCTAACTGGAGCTGAAGATCAAATAAACAGCATTTCTCTCCGTATACTCTGTTTCTGGAGCACTTATGTTCATGGGATTGTGTAGAAAAAATATACAGTAAGTACAAGGAAGTTCTTTAATTCTTTTACTTCATTTTAATATTTTTGCTTGTGTTTTAATGCGTTGTTATTAAAATATTTTGTTTTCTATCATTTAAATATATTTCAATTGCTTTTAGATGTCTCTGTTAGGCCCCAGACTTTTCATCACTCAGTACCTGCTTTATCTTGTTGAGCTCTTGTTAGATGCAAAGGTCAACTTATTTAGCTCCCTGCAATTGAAAAAAATAAGTACAGATGGGCAGGGACCGTAAGTCGTGAGCCAAGTTCAAGATAATCCAGTCCATTCTTTTTCCTTGTAGAAAAAAACTTGTCCATCCAATTCCTGTAAATATAGGCAAATGTTGACAAAATGGCATTCTGAAATTTATAATGTATATTTGCATATCTCTTGTGAGTTGTTTCCTGCAGAATTCCAAACACACAAATTCAAACTTTTAAAAAAGAAAATGGCAATTGCAAAAAAATTCTGTAATTGATGATACTCCACACCTTGCAAATGAGGTATCAGCATTCTTCTTACTGATCAAGTAAACATTCCAATTAGGTCATCTGGTCACAAGTTGTGGCATAAATATGTCAGTAATGAGATTCTATTTTTGCTATTCAAAGGTTCTCATGAATACATTTTATATTTACTGGTAATGCCACCTCTTTTTACCCTGCCTTGCTGTAACTGCAAAAATAGACTGGAAATTAAGAACATTATCTTCATCAGTATCACTAAAATTGTCTCAAGTGCAATAGTGAAGGGTAATATTTATTTTGTGCCCTTCACATTATAGCCAATGATGTATTTTGAAGAAAAGCCACTGTTGTGATAACCGAAACAATGCAACTAATATTGATAGATGGTTTAATATTGGTCAGGTAAGCAGGAATAACCTTCTTGTAGTTCTTCATAAAGGTCTGAAAAACCTTAATATGGGTTTTCAAGTAATTACCAAAAGAACAAGAGACATTATTTTTGTTTCATGTAAAATACCATGACTTGGGATAAAATGCATAAAAGTATGTTTCAAGCAGAATTCAATAGCAATTTTTGAAGGGAGTTGTGTAATTATTTGAAGCAGGAAAGCTTCCCCCTTCAAATAATTATACAAGGGTTCATGGGAAAAGAGAGCTAAGTGGCACATCCTTCAGAGAGTTGATAATGGTACAATAGAACAAGTGGGCTCCTTTTATGTTATTTTGTTCTATGCTTCCCACCACTGATGGCTTTTGGTTCCTTCACAACCTGGCCTCCCTTAGTTACTATCATGAATGAACTCTTCACAGGCTTCCAGCTGGGTACAGGTATTGATTTTAACTCAAGTTTTGATTACAAACTCTGCCATCTTCATCAGAGATGATGCTTGGACATGTCTAGTCTGGTGGTATTTATACCCCCATCGTCCATCCCTCCTGATTGGTTAGCCACAGTAGTTTTGTGCCGAAGTCAATCCTATGGCCATTGTGAATGAAATGTTCTATACTGCCAATTTCTCCAGGTAACTCAAATGCAGTGTATATCATCACATGCGACATGCTGCATAAACCCACATCAAGAAGCACAGGAGGTGTATCCATTTGGGTTACCTGGAGAAATGGCTTTTGGAACTGCCTGCTGAAAGAAGCCATTGAAATAAAACTAGAGAAAAAGGATTTTAACAAAGATGAAGGTTTCATTCGAAGTAAGGACTGGAATTCAATTGCAAACAAGCTGGGACAGCAGAAACCTGATTGGATGAGGACTAACTAATTAGGAGGTATGGATGACAGGGGTATACAGACCACCAGACTAGACATGCCCAGGCATCGTCCCTGATGAAGGCGGAGTTTGTCATCAAAGCATCAGTTAAAATTGATATCTGTACCTAGCTGGAAGCCAGAAATGAGTTTATTTATCATAATCACCGGGAAAGCACTATATCGTTTGTTTTTCCAGTTAATATCAGTTCATATTTCCTACTTAACTTAGATTGGCTATATTTATATACACTGTATTTAATTTTTTAAATCATTTGGATAAACAGATAGGAAAGGTTTCAAGGAAAATGGGCCAAATACAAATAAATAAGATTAACCTAGATGGGCATCTTGTTTGCCTTGGATGAGCTCAGCCCAATGGCCTATGTCCATGCTGTATAACGCTACATTTGGTAGAGGATATACTGCAATGATGTACAAATATACCCAATACTAACAGAGTTCCACAAGTAGACTTTATAGTTAAGTTTCATTAACTAACATAAAAAATGATAATTGATACGAGCTCACCAGGATAGGTTATGCCTAAAATATCTACTTAATGTTACAAGTGCAAATCCTAAAGAGTGAAGTATGCAAACCATGTAACTAACTGCCAAATACTCTAATGAGAAGAGAACACAAATAAAGAGAAATGAGATAAAAGACACAAAATGAGAGAACGACACAAATACTGAAAAAGTGAGAAAATCAATAGATAACTTTAGTGCAGAGAAAGAGAGGTGGAAAAGCAGCAGAAGTATTTGAATAACACACATCAAAGCTGCTGGCGAACGCAGCAGGCCAGGCAGCATCTCTAGGAAGAGGTGCAGTTGACGTTTCAGGCCGAGACCCTTCGTCAGGACTAACTGAAGGAAGAGATAGTAAGAGATTTGAAAGTTGGAGGGGGAGGGGGAGATCCAAAATGATAGGAGAAGACAGGAGGGGGAGGGATGGAGCCAAGAGCTGGACAGGTGATTGGCAAAGGGGATATGAGGGGATCTTTGAAAGCGTGCTTTAGAAACAAAGGAGATAAATTAGGAGGTGCTGATTATAGTAACTTTGAGTTAGGAAACAAGCCAAACTTTAAATAAACAATAGTTCATTATTCATGCAACAATTGATCAGCGATGTCCAAAAGCAAAACATTTTATAAAATGCTCATATGGTACTTCATTGCAATTTAAATTGAGACTTACTATTCTATCCTTGCAGCTCATTCAATGAATGGAAAAACATTTTGAATATAATGTGCCAATCAGGGATTCCACATTTTTAAAGGTACCAAATGATTCAGGAAGGGGAAAGAAGATTGGCTGAGGCACTTATCATATTAAGTAATGAAAACAAGCTCAATTTTTATGAGTTCAATGCTTGAATTTCCAGCATCTGCAGAATTCCTGTTGTTTTCAATTTTTGTCATTGAATTTTGAAAGTCTGACGAGTTGGCCACAAGATGGCAGTATGTTTGAACTACAACTTTAATAAAATGAACTTTCTAGGAGAAGGGATTTGCCTTGCTGAAAAATGACTGGATTTTGAGGCATACTTTAATGGCTCAGTGCTGAGTGGAAATTCTAGATCAGTGTAAGTCCACTACAAGCATGCAAATTAATCAGTGAGTTCAGAAAATTAGGAGAAGGTTTGGAAACTCAAGGTTTACAAGGTTCTGCCAGTTCCATTGAACTCACCAGTATTTTTGAATGTGTTACTCACTTTGTACATTAATATGCATTAAACCTACCAAGAAGGTTAAACCTAGCAATAAACAGTTAAAGACGCTATTGGGCAACATGCACTGCCATTCAAACTTTTTTTGCTAGAACTGGACAACTAAGTCACCTCATTTCTTCATGGGATGAAACGTTCTGAAGAGAATTTTTAAATTGCATTCTAAAATTTAAGACATTTAAACTTTCTGTAAAAATTAAAATCCACATTTGCAGAAACTGGACCTTCTTATCAATCAGAAGCAGAAAATTGCATTTCCTTACAAAAGCAGAAATATATCATTAAACTCAAGAGTCCATGATGTAACTCTGTAGAATGCCTTGAACTATATGGTCATTTATTATGCTGAGTTATTAATTTTTCCCCTCAGGAAATTTTAAAGCTGTATGATATTTTGCCAAGGATTGCACATTGCAATTGGTGAAATATTTAAATATAACCGTACGAACAATTGAACTTAGCTGTCACTAACAGGAAGGCAATTCAACTCAGGGCATTGTAGACATTAATATTGAGGAAGTTCCCAGTTTATGCTTCAAAGATGTGTTCAAACTTTCCTTGAAAGAAGTGCAATATCCCCAGAGACACCTGGGAATCTTTTGCCTATAATGAATTGAAGCAGATAAGGGACATTCTGTGTGTAAGTGTCAAACCCACAAAGCCCAGTGTAAACAGGAGGATTACATAACTGATCCTGCCATTTTATGCACTTCCTGCTGCTATCGAGAGAAGAATCTGTGGGAAGAGAAACAGAGTTAATGTTTCAGTTATTATTTTCCTACACAGTCTGAAACATTAAACTCAACATATTCTATTACGTGGACTCAGTAGAGTTTAACGAGATATCAGAATCAGAATCAGGTTTATTATCATCGGCATGTGACATGAAATTTGTTAACTTAGCAGCAGCATTTCCATGCAATACATAATGTAGAAGAGAGAAAAGAAATAATAATAAATAAAATAAAAATAATAGGAATAATAAATAAAGTAAACCAATTACAGTATACGTATATTGAATAGATTAAAAAAACATGCAAAAAACAGGAATACTGTACATTAAAAAAAAGTGAGGCAGTGTCCAAAGCTTCAATGTCCATTTAGGAATCGGATGGCAGAGGGGAAGAAGCTGTTCCTGAATCACTGAGTGTGTGCCTTCAGGCATCTGTATCTCCTACCTGATGGTAACAGTGAGAAAAGGGCATGCCCTGGGTGCTGGAGGTCCTTAATAATGGACACTGCCTTTCTGAGACACCGCTCCCTGAAGGTGTCCTGCGTACTTTGTAGGCTAGTACCCAAGATGGAGCTGACTAGATTTACAACCTTCTGCAGCTTCTTTTGGTCCTGTGCAGTAGCCCCTCCATACCAGACAGTGATGCAGCCTGTCAGAATGCTCTCCACGGTACATCTATAGAAGACTTTGAATGTGTTTGTTCATATGCCAAATTCTCTTCAAACTCCTAATGAAATATAGCCACTGTCTTGCCTTCTTTATAACTACTGTACATCGATATGTTGGGACCAGGTTAGATCTTCAGAGATCTAGACACCCGGGAACTTGAAACTGCTCACTCTCTCCACTTCTGATCCCTCTATGAGGATTGGTATGTGTTCCTTCATCTTACACTTCCTGAAGTCCACAATCAGCTCTTTCATCTTACCAACATTGCGTGCCAGGTTGTTACTGCGGCACCACTCCACTAGTTGGCATATCTCACTCCTGTGCGCCCTGTCGTCACCACCTGAGATTCTACCGACAATGGTTGTATCATCAGCAAATTTATAGAGGGTATTTGAGCTATGCTTAGCCACGCAGTCATGTGTATATAGAGAGTAGAGCAATGGGATAAGCACACACCCCTGAGGTGCGCCAGTGTTGGTCATCAGTGAGATGGATATGTTATCACCAATCTGCACAGATTGTGGTCTTTCGGTTAGGAAGTCAAGGATCCAAATGCAGAGGGAGATACAGAGACCCAGGTTCTGCAATTCTGCAACTTCTTAATCAGGATTATGGGAATGATGGTATTAAATGCTGAGCTATAGTCAATGAACAGCATCCTGACGTAGGTGTTTGTGTTTTCCAGCTGGTCGAAAGCCGTGTGGAGAGCCAATGAGATTGCATCTGTTGTTGACCTATTGTGGCGATAGGCAAATGGAGGCAGGAGTTCAGTCTAGTTATGACTAATCTCTCAAAGCATTTCATCACTGTTGATGTGAGTGCTGCCAGGCAATAGTCATTAAGGCAGCAAACATTATTCCTCTTAGGTACTGGTATAATTGTTGCCTTTTTGAAGCAAGTGGGAACTTCCACCCGTAGCAGTGAGAAGTTGAAAATGTCCTTGAATACTCCCACTAGTTGGTTGGCACAGATTTTCAGAGCCCTTACCAGATACTCCATTGGGACTTTCCACCTTGCAAGGGTTCACTTTCTCTAAAGACAGCCTAACATCGGCCTCTGAAGTGGACATCACAGGGTCATCAGGTGCAGCAGGGATCTTCACAGCTGTAGTCGTGTTCTCCCTTTCAAAGCGTGCATAGAGGCATTGAGTTCATCTGGTAGTGAAGCATCACTGCCATTCATGCGATTAGGTTTCGTTTCGTAGGAAGAAATGTCTTGCAGACTCCGCCAGAGTTGCCGTGCAACTGATGTCGCCTCCAACCTCATTTAAAATTGTCTCTTCGCCCTTGAAATAGCCCTCCTGGGTCACCAGACTTGAATGCCATAGATTTAGCCTTCAACAGACTATGTACCTCCTGGTTCATCCATGGCTTTTGGTTTGGGAACGTACAGTAAGTCTTTGTAGGCACACACTCATCCACACAGGTTTTAATGAAGTCGGTAACAATTGCAACATACTCATCCTGGTTCGAAGACAAATCCCTGAATTCAGTCCAGTCCACCGATTCAAAGCAGTCCTGTAGGCACTCCTGTGCTTCCCTTGTCCATACCTTCTTGGCCCTCACTGCTGGTGCTGCAGTCTTCAGTCTCTGCCTATACTCAGGGAGTAGAAGTACAGCCAGGTGATCAGACTTCCCGAAGTGAGAGTGTGGAATAGCACAGTAGGCATTCTTGATGGTGGTGTAGCAATGGTCCAATGTGTTATTTCCTCTGATATTGCAAGTGATCTGTTGATGGTAGTTGTTCAGTGATTTTTTCAGACTGGCCTGGTTAAAAACTCTCAAAATGATGGTGAAGGTGTTAGGGTGTGCTGTTCCGTGCATGTTGATCCCATTGCTCAGATCATCTAAAGCCTGCTCGACATTGGCCTGAGGTGGAATGTAAACTGCTACCAAAATGACCACAGAGAACTCCTGTAGTAGGTAAAAAGGATGGCACTTAACTGCTAAATATTCCAAGTCTGGTGAGCAGAATTGGGACATCACTGATATATTTGTTCACAAAGAAGAGTTGATCATGAGGCATACTCCTCCAACTCTACTTTTGAGAGACTCTATAGATCTATCCTGATGGTATATAGTAAACCCGTCAATCTGAATCACTGCATCTGATATGGAAGGGATTAACCAGGATTCCGTGAAACAAAGGACATACGCGGTCCTAATGTCCCTCTGATTCAGCTCCCTAGCTCTGAGATCATCGATTTTATTCACCAGAGACTTTATGTTTGACGGTAAGAAAGACTGACATGAAATATTAACTCTGTTGTTTCTCTTTCCACAGATATACCTTGACCTGTTGTATATTTACAGCATTTTCTGTATTTGTTTTTGATTTCCAGCTTCCGCAGTTTTTTTAAACCTTCTCACTCAAACAGTGGAAGAGTGTTTCAATGATGCATTTTATGGAATACCCCTGCAACATTCATCTATTTCTGCAGTGATCCTATGCAAAAAGTTGACTTTAGCTAAGAAATTTGTGACTATTTTTAAAGCATATGATTTGATTCATCAAGATTTTCTAAGAAATCATATTTAGTTAAAGATAATTTTCATTATCATTTAAGTAGTCCTAGAAAAAAACATGTTTCATCCTTGCACTGAATTTTGAAAAAGAGATGGATTATAGGTAACTCATACTCAGATACAGTATTTGCCTTATCCATAAAAATGCAAAGAAACTTTATGCAACAGATGTTGATGGGGATTGCCATTAAAGCTACTTTTATGCCAGCTTTGTACTTAGAAGCCAGACAAGAATCAGTACTAACATAAAACCACGTGGCTAATTTTTATCAGGTTCCTAATAAAGCTTTTAACAATGAAAACTTTCTGTATAAAAAACAAAAACAGTTGATAACTTAAGAAACAGACTATCAGTAAAGTTACCTCCTTTGTGTGTACAGGTTTATTTTCATAAGGTTAACACACAAATAAACCACATTTGACAGCACTTTTATGAGTGAAATCGGTAGGAAAGGCATCACTGCAAACATTATTTATTTACATGCCAGAAAGATCACTTAAATAAAATTTGTTTTTAAACCCTGACAATTATGTGCAGAAACTATGACCAAAAAGGACATTGCAGGTCCAGTTTGGACAACTAAGGTTAAAACACTGAAAGTAAAATTTAATTTCCACAGAGTAAAGATGAAAAGTAAGAAGTTGCACATGTACAGTCGTTTACAGTTAAGATCTGTTCATCACTCATTATTTCATCAGGAATTTACATTCAACTGCTGCAGAACTGGTTCTTTTCTGGTGGGAGGACCAATCACCTTAATGTACATATCCAAACATGCAGAACATAAAACAATACAGCGCAGGAACAGGCCATTCAGCACACGATATCTAAACATGATGCTGAATTAAACAAAATCTGCTCTGCCTGCAGAATTCATCTCCCTCCATTTGCTCCCTATTCATTTAAAAGCCTTTTAAACACCACAATTGCATCTGCTTCTAGCATCCTGGCATCCTCCTTTGTACGAGGGGTGATTGATAAGTTTGTGGCCTGAGGTAGAAGGAGTCAATTTTAGAAAACTTAGCACATTTATTTTTCAACATAGTCCCCTCCTACATTTACACACTTAGTCCAGTGGTCATGGAGCATACAGATCACTATTTGTAGAAGTCAGCGTCTTGGACCTCCAGAAAGTGGTCCACAGCAGGTGTGATTGATAAGTTCGTAGCCTAAGGTAGAAGGAGATGAGTTATACAGCTCTCTTTACATGCACATGCAGTTCAACTCTTTGAGTGATTGTGCAGAAAGTTTGAAGTTAATAACTCATCTTCTTGGTGCTCATCCCCACCACACCCTGTGCATTGATATGCCTTTGCACTGGGTAATCCAGTCTACCAGAAGCATAGAGGAGGGTAGAGATCACTGCTACAGTATACACCAAAGTTTTGGCATTATATCAGATGTTTTGATCTTCAATACAATTTTCCTCAACTGGCTAAAGACTGTGTTGTTACATTGAAAGTGGCAGTGAACTTCATGATTGACATCTGCCTTTTGTCAAGAAATGGCTCCTGAGATTTGGGAAGTCATCCACGTTTTTCGGGGTCTCATTGTAAATCTTTATTGTTAGAGGGGACAATATTGTTTTAGAAAGGGGACAAGTTAGTAGCAGAATTTAATTATGCAAATGTTCAGTGTACAGCCCATTCTCTTGAAATATTCAGTGATATCAATGATGCCTTTGAATATGTTTTTTAAGTGAACGCAAAAGCAATTGTCCGCATGCCACAGCTCCGCTACAGTGGTTCCGTGACCTTGGTTCTGGAGTATAGTTTCCTATCAGTTCTGAAGATTAGCTCCACTCGACAGCAAGTTTATTGGAAGTAAAGTGAGACATTGCAGTAAAAGAAGATTAGTAAAATAGTTGGGTAGTGATTCAGCTTTGACTATCACTACTCTTTACAAAGAATGGCTCCATTCTAGATCCTTTGTGAACAATTGTAGAGCACAGCAAGATTCAACTGAATTTCAATGGGCAAATGAATATGAGGGTGTTTCATAGTCTCTACTGATTAATGGTGTCAAAAACTTTACTGAGGTCAAAAAGCCCATGTACAATGGTGCTGCTCCTTGTATGTACCCATTTAATATTTATTCTACTGGCAAAAATATAGTCCCACTGTAATGAAGGTTGACAACATTTGCCACATAAAGAATAAGGCATTTCCCCAGACCACAAACCAGCATTCCTAATCAACAGACAGAAAATTAATTAGGCCATTCACTTTATCATTGCTTTGGGGCCTTTGTGTGCACAAGCATTTAAAGGTTGCATGGATGAACTACAACAATTGTTCATCCCAGTTTGGCAAAAGAATAAATCAAGGAAGGTAGTGTACCCGTGGCTGACAAGAGAAATTAGGGATAGTATCAATTCCAAAGAAGAAGCATACAAATTAGCCAGAGAAAGTGGCTCAACTGAGGACTGGGAGAAATTCAGAGTTCAGCAGAGGAGGACAAAGGGCTTAATTAGGAAGGGGAAAAAAGATTATGAGAGAAAACTGGCAGGGAACATAAAAACGGACTGTAAAAGCTTTTATAGATATGTAAAAAGGAAAAGACTGGTAAAGACAAATGTAGGTCCCCTGCAGACAGAAACAGGTGAATTGATTATGGGGAGCAAGGACATGGCAGACCAATTGAATAATTACTTTGGTTCTGTCTTCACTAAGGATGACATAAATAATCTTCCAGAAATAGTAGGGGACAGAGGGTCCAGTGAGATGGAGGAACTGAGCGAAATACATGTTAGTAGGGAAGTGGTGTTAGGTAAATTGAAGGGATTGAAGGCAGATAAATCCCCAGGGCCAGATGGTCTGCATCCTAGAGTGCTTAAGGAAGTAGCCCAAGAAATAGTGGATGCATTAGTGATAATTTTTCAAAACTCGTTAGATTCTGGACTAGTTCCTGAGGATTGGCGGGTGGCTAATGTAACTCCACTTTTTAAAAAAGGAGGGAGAGAGAAACCGGGGAATTATAGACTGGTTAGCCTAATGTTGGTGGTGGGGAAACTGCTGGAGTCAGTTATCAAGGATGTGATAACAGCACATTTGGAAAGCGGTGAAATGATCGGACAAAGTCAGCATGGGTTTGTGAAAGGAAAATCATGTCTGACGAATCTCATAGAATTTTTTGAGGATGTAATTAGTAGAGTGGATAGGGGAGAACCAGTGGATGTGGTATATTTGAATTTTCAAAAGGCTTTTGACAAGGTCCCACGCAGGAGATTAGTGTGCAAACTTAAAGCACACGGTATTGGGGGTAAGGTATTGGTGTGGGTGGAGAATTGGTTAGCAGACAGGAAGCAAAGAGTGGGAATAAACGGGACCTTTTCAGAATGGCAGGCGGTGATTAGTGGGGTACCACAAGGCTCAGTGCTGGGACCCCAGTTGTTTACAATATATATTAATGACTTGGATGAGGGAATTAAATGCAGCATCTCCAAGTTTGCGGATGACACGAAGCTGGGTGGCAGTGTTAGCTGTGAGGAGGATGCTAAGAGGATGCAGGGTGACTTGGATAGGTTGGGTGAGTGGGCAATTTCATGCAGATGCAATTTAATGTGGGTAAATTTGAAGTTATCCACTTTGGTGGCAAAAATAGGAAAACAGATTATTATCTGAATGGTGGCCGATTAGGAAAAGGGGAGGTGCAACAAGACCTGGGTGTCATTATACACCAGTCATTGAAAGTGGGCATGCAGGTACAGCAGGCGGTGAAAAAGGCGAACGGTATGCTGGCATTTATAGCTAGAGGATTCGAGTACAGGAGCAGGGAGGTACTACTGCAGTTGTACAAGGCCTTGGTGAGACCACACCTGGAGTATTGTGTGCAGTTTTGGTCCCCTAATCTGAGGAAAGACATCCTTGCCATAGAGGGAGTACAAAGAAGGTTCACCAGATTGATTCCTGGGATGGCAGGACTTTCATATGAAGAAAGACTGGATGAACTGGGCTTGTACTCATTGGAATTTAGAAGATTGAGGGGGGATCTGATTGAAACGTATAAGACCCTAAAGGGATTGGACAGGCTAGATGCAGGAAGATTGTTCCCGATGTTGGGGAAGTCCAGAACGAGGGGCCACAGTTTGAGGACAGAGGGGAAGCCTTTTAGGACCGAGATTAGGAAAAACTTCTTCACACAGAGAGTGGTGAATCTGTGGAATTCTCTGCCACAGGAAACAGTTGAGGCCAGTTCATTGGCTATATTTAAGAGGGAGTTAGATATGGCCCTTGTGGCTATGGGGGTCAGGGGGTATGGAGGGAAGGCTGGGGCGGGGTTCTGAGTTGGATGATCAGCCATGATCATAATAAATGGTGGTGCAGGCTCGAAGGGCCGAATGGCCTACTCCTGCACCTATTTTCTATGCTTAAGATAGCTTATGCATTTGCCTATTTAACAGTGCTAACATTTAAAAAGTAATTCATTATATACCATGAGCTTTGGGACTTTTCAGCAATGCTACTTAATTTAAATGCAATCCCAAAATGAGGAAAACCCCCAAATAGACAGACAAGTAAACAAACTTAACTTGCTTGTTTGGAGCTCTAACTTTGAAACAAAACATGGCATCTAGCATAATAGCTTGAAAAAGTCTAATTTTCATCAACATTCCAAAATGATCAAGAAAATGAAATTGAGATTCTGTTGAACATTGCCTTGGAAGACACTAGTGGACAGCAAAATTATTCCAACCAAATATCTCAATGAAATGGGATAAATACCCTTGCATTCTGCAGCTCAAAACTGTATAGCAAACAGAGAAATGTTAAGCAAATAAAATTAAGCAAATGCATATTGTTATTTTGTTAAGTACTGCATCCTTTCTTTAATTATGGAGTCTCACAAATTATCAATACCTCTTATTTCCACAGGGAAACATTACCCTCTATGTCTACAGCTGGTGAAACCTTATCATCAATTGCTTTGATAACATGAGGCTGGATTTTTTTTCAGCTGATTCTATTACTTTTTTCACTTCACACTAAATCTGGGCTGGCACACTTAAACTTAAACTTAACCAGTCCCATCTCTGTAACCTACAGCTTGTCCTCGTCAACCTTCAACTTCATTTCCCATACACTATATATCCATATGTACACTTCAGAAGTCCTGAATTTCATCATTGCTGTTGTTGTTGTTGAGTCATTGCCGACTCATGGTGAGTCTATGAACAAGATATAGGAGCTCTTTCTTCTGCACAGATACTGCTGCTGCCCAGGTTGGGACCCAGCCGGATTCGAACTCAGGACTATCTGTCTCAAAGTCCAATGCTGATGCCACTACACCGCCATTTCACCATTAGTTCAGCAGAATTTTTTCCATAGTAAATAAGGCTCAGTAAAACTTATCTTTCAATATGTATTTTGGGCTAAATATCAAGAAACACAATTACAAGAACTTTGTATTTTACAAAGTACAAACATAAAATAGTTTCAGAATAAGGTCATAAACACAACAAAATCTGCAGATGCTAGAAATCAAAGCAATACACATAAAATCCTGGAGGCACTCAGCAATCCAGGCAGCAATAATGGAAAAGAGTAAATAGTCAGCATTTCTGTCTGAGACCCTTCATCAGGACTGGAAAAAAACTATGAGAAGTCAGAGTAAGAAATTGGGGGGTGGAGGAAGAAGTACAAGGTGATAAGTGATAGGTGGAACCGGGAGAGGGGAACGGGTGAACTAAAGAGCTGGGAAGTTGATTGGTGAAAGAAATAAAGGGTTGGAGAAGGGGGAATCTGATAGGAGAGGATAGAAGACCATGGAAGAAAGGGAAGGGGAGGAACACCAGAGGGAGGTAATGGACAGGTAAAGAGATAAGGTGAGAGAGGGAAACAGGAATGGGGAATGGTCGGGGAGGGGGGAAATCACCCAAAGTTTGAGAAATTGATGTTCATGCCATCAGTTTATTGGCTACCCAAACAGAATATAAGGTGCTGCTCCTCCACTCTGAGTGTGGCCTCGTCACAGCAGTAGAGGAGGCCATAGACTGATACATCTGAATGAAAATGGGACTTGTGCATGACAGTCCATCTGACTCGCTCCATCTTGGATCTCCAGACAAATCTGAAGACAGCTCAGTTGATTTCCGAGCTGTAGGAGCAGGGGACGGGCCACACCTGTGCCAAGTACAGCAGCCCTGAGAGCACCTCACACCTGATGACCAGGTTCTTGCCCATTATTGATAGGGAGCGCCCTCCCCACAGTCCCAGTTTCTTTTTCACCTTGGCAGACCAGTCCTGCCAGTTCTTGTTGCACGCCTCGGCCCCTTCGAACCAGATCCCCAACACCCTCACGTGATCAGACCTGATGGTGAAGGGGACACTGGATCGATCAGGCCAGTTGCCGAAGAGCATGGCTTCGCTCTTCGTGCGGTTGACCCTGGCCCCCGACGCTGATCAGCCTGTGAGCTGACCTCAGATCAGAGCAGAAGATGGTGACGTCATCCATGTACAGGGAGATTTTCACTTGGGTCCCTCCACTGCCTGGCAGCATCACCCCTCTTATGCCCTCATCCCTCCTGATGGCTTCGGCAAAGGGCTCAATGCAGCACACAAACAAGACAGGGGAAACGGGACAGTCCTGCCTGACTCCAGACCTGATGGGGAAGCTGTCTATTTCCCACCCGTTGACCTGGACTGCACTACAGATGGCTGTGTAGAGCAGTCTGATCCAATTTTGGACAGCACGTCTGCCATGTACGTGTGTGATATCCTGTTGAAGGCTTTCTCCTGGTCCAAGCTGACCAGGCAGGTATTCACCCCACTGTCCTGCATGTAGGCGATGGTGTCCCTCAGCAGCGCGAGGCTGTCCAAGATCTTCCAGCCTGGTACAGCACAGGTTTGGTCCAGGTGGATCACCTGTCCTAGAGCAGACTTGACCCTGTTGGCAATGGCCTTGGACAGGATCTTCAAGTCCACATTCAGGAGAGAGATGAGCCTCCAATTCCTAATGTCCTCCCTTTCCCCCTTCTGCTTGTAGATGAGGGTGATGATGCCCTTCCTCATGGATTCTGACATGCTGCCAACCAGAAGCATAGCATTGTACACTTCCAGCAGGTCAGGGCCCATCCAGTTCCACAGCGCCGAATACAACTCAGCTGGTAAGCTATCGCTTCCGGGAGTCTTACTCAACTCAAAGGACCAGATGGAGCCTTCAGCTCGTCCAGAGTCAGTGGCTGATCCAGACTCTCCCGCTTGTCATCGTCTAAGACCTGCATGGTAGATGACAGGAAGTTGCAGGAGGCTGTGGATTCTGCAGCCTTTTCATCATACAGGCTGGTGGGACTGCAATGAGGAGGAGTTTGTGACCCACCTCTTTGCATACTGTCAGTTCGCAGAGAAGGTGTGGAGGAGGATGGACAGGCTAGTGTCACGTTTCATCCCCAGCAGCTACGTAACAGAGGACTCTCTGATCTACGGGCTGTTCCCTGGGACGCACACGGAGACCAACATCTGGGTGCTGCTGGCAGATTATCAACTCGGTGAAAGGCACTCTTTGGTCGGCCCAAAACTTGATGATCTACCAGCACATGGAGATGTCCGTGGGAGAATGCTGCCGACTGGCACATTCTCGGCTGCAGGAGTACGTGCTGAGGGATGCACTGAAACTCGGTGCAGCCACCGCAAGGGCCCGGTGGAGAAGGACCACAGTTTAGGGTTCTTCTCCCGCGGGAGTGGGAGGGGTCGTGTGGTGGGGAGTATACCCCTCGACAATGGTGTGGAAAAGTGAAACAACGGAGTGCCATGTGGGTGGCCAAAAGTATGGATATCTAGAGACCATGAGGGAAACGTATCTGAAGGATTGAGAGTCATTGAATGGTTTATTGTACAAACATATATAATTTTATTTTTGAATAAGGTATATTTTGAAATTTTAAAATATCTGAATGAAAATGGGAAGTAGAATTGAAATGTTTGGCCACTGGATCTTGCTTTTTCTGGCAGGTGGAGTGCTGGTGTTCAGCGAAGCGGTCTCCCAATCTAAGTTGGGTCTCACCGATATACAGGAGGCCACAGTGGAAGTACTGGATACAGTAATTGACCCAACAGACTCACTGGTGAAGTGTCACCTCACCTGGTAGGACCATTTGGGGCTCTGAATGGTAGTGAGGGAGGTGGTGTAGGGGCAGGTGTGTGTGTGTGGGAGTATTTGCTCACACAGGGTGATTGTGAAGCATCTAGTGCAGTAGTGAAGTAGTGCTTGCAGTTCGTGCATGCTGCATGCCGCACAGTGCTCTCTGCTTGCTACTCTCAGCTTACAGCTACTGTCGTTGGCTGGCCTTCTTAATAGAGGGCGAAAAGAGGAGCCGAGTGTGTAAGCCTCCTCCTGCCAGTACAGAGCCTCTCCACCACCAAGACTGGTTTGACGATAACTCAGACACCATCCACAACTTGCTTAAGGACATGCACAAAGCACACCAGACAACTTTAGACAACCCTTCATCCACCAGCATCAGGCAGCATTGGCAGGCAGCTCGGAGGAAAGTGCAAAAGGCAATACAGGCAAAATGAGTGGTGGACTGAAAAGGCACATGAAATCCACTCGTTTGCCGATAATTATGGCATGCATAGTTTTTACAATGCTGTCAAAACCACCTACGGCCCAATAAATCGATGCGTTACTCCCCTGAAAACAGCAGATGGTCTAATACTTCTGAAGAATCAGAATACCATTCTGCTGAGGTGGGCTGAGCATTTTAACACCCTGCTTAATCAGGACTCTGACGCAGACCCCACCACCCTGGACGAACTGCCTGAACTTCCTTCTATTCACAACCTCAGTCTACCACCAACCTTCCAGGAGGTTCTATCAGCTGTCCATTCCCTTAAGAACAACAAGTCCCCTGGCACTGACAATATCCCTGCTGAGTTACTGAAGAATGGAGGGTACATGTGTATGCGCACCCTCTACCAGTCCATCACCAAGGCCTGGACTGATGAGAACATCCCACAGCAATGGAGAAATGCAAACATCATTGTCATTTATAAGAACAAGGATGACAAGGCCATCTGCAGCAATAGTAGGGGCATATCACTCCTTTCTGTTGCTGGAAAGGTCCTGGCTAAGGTGATGCTTCAGAGACTCATCAGCAACATCACTGAGTCAATGCTGCCTGAATCGCAGTGTGGATTTAGGAAGCACAGGAGCACGATCGACATGATCTTCACAGCCCGGCAGCTTCAGGAACAGTGCTGGGAGCAACATCAGGACCTGTTTATGGCCTTTGTTGACCCCCCCAAGGCATTCGACACTGTGCAAAGAGAGCTCTTATGGGATGTCCTCCTCAGGTTTGGCTGTCCCAATCAATTTGTTAACATCCTCCGCCAGTTCCACAATGAGATAACTGCTCGGGTGACCATAGGAGGACAAGAGTCCAAGCCCTTCCTTGTAAGCACAGGGGTGAGGCAGGGGTGTGTGCTAGTGACGGTGCTCTTTAACATCTTCCTCTTGTGTGTTACCAAGCTTCTCCACAACCAGATTGAAGACAGCAGCGGTGTGGCAGTGGACGTCAGATTAGATGGCAACCGCTTTGACATCAGGAGGCTCCACGCAACCACCAAACTCCGTAGAGAGCAGGTCCTGGAGCTGCAGTATGCAGACAACTGTGCTCTTGTGGCCCATACTCCGGAGGATCTTCAAACTGTCCTTGCTGTGGCAGTGAGAGTATACAGCAGAATGGGGCTTACTGTCAATACCACCAAGACAGAAGTGGTTTGCCAATGGAGTACCAGTGTCCCATCCACTCTACCCGCCTTCACTGTTGGTGATGAAAAGCTGTCAGTAGTGCCATCTTTCAAATATCTGGGGAGCATTCTCTCTGAGGATAGCGGCATTGACAACGACATCCAAAGCCGCATTAAACAGGTCAGCTGCCTTTCGGAGACTTAGCGTAGAGTCTTTCAGAACAGGAGCCTTCGTCCCTCCACAAAGGTCGCCGTATACTAAGCGGTCTGTGTCACCAACCCTCCTTTATAGCTGTGAAGATTGGGTAACCTACAGCCGTCACATCAAGTCCTTGGAGTGTTTCCACATAAGCTGCCTCCAGCACATCCTGGGAATTACCTGGCGTGAGCGGATGCCTCACACTGAAATACTTGTAAAGACCAACTGCAGGAGTATTGAGACCATGATCACTCAGCGTCAGCTGCAGTGACTGGGGCACGTGATAAGGATGCCCCCATGTTGGATACCCTGCAGAGTGTTATACGGCCAGCTACATCATGGTTGACGCTCAGCTGGAGGGCCAAAGAAGCGCTATAAGGATCAGATGAAGAATGCCTTAAGGAAGTGCAAAATAGACCCGAGGACCTGGAGGATATTGCTACTGACCGTACAACTTGGCAACAGCTGTGTAGGGATGAGGTTCGTACTCTGGAGATGGAAAGATCAACCAGCAGACAGCAGAAGAGCCAGGAGAAATGCAGTCAAGATTGCCACCACTACCACATATACCTGTCCCACCTGCAAAAGAGCTTGTGGATCCAGGATAGGACTGTATAGTCACCAAAGATCTCATCGTTAAAGGAGTGGACGTCGTCATTGGATTTCGATGGACAACCTAAGGGGGGCAGGTGTGGCACTTGTCAGATGGGAGATGAGTGGGGAGGGACGAGTGGACAAGGAAGTCACATACAGAGCAATCCAAGGGTGGAGGAGGAGTGAAAGATGTAAAAGATGCACTGATAGTCTTGGTGGTAGGATCCCATTTGGAAATGGTGGAAGTTACGGAGAATTGTATGCTGCACATGGAGGCTAGTACGATGGTAGGTGAGGACAAGAGGAACCCTACCCTTGGTGGGGTGGCAGGAGGATGGGGTGAAGGCACACATGCGCGAAATGGAAGAGATGCCGGTGTGGGCAGAGTTGATGGTGGAGGAAGGCAATCCCCTTTATTTGAAGGAGGAGGACATCTCATTAGTTCTGGAATGAAAAGCCTCATCCTGAGAGCAGACGCAACAGAGACAGAGTAACTGAGAGAAGGGGTGGTACTTTTATGAAGTGACAGGGTCGGAAGAGGTATAATCCAGGTAGCTGTGAGAATTAGTGGGTTTATGAAAGGTATCAGTAGATAGACTGTCTCCAGAGATAGAGAGATCGAGAAGGGGGAGGGTGGTGTCAGAAATGGACTATGTAAATTTGAGAGAAGGGTGGAAGTTAGAGGCAAGGTTGACAAGGAAGGAAGCACCAATGCAGTCATCAATAAAGCGCAAGAAAAGTTGGGGAGTGATATTGGTGTACGCTTGGAGCGTAGACTGATTGATGTAGCTGTCAAAAAGGCAGGCATAACTGGGTCCCACATGAATACCTATAGCTACATCTTCGGTTTGAAGGAAGTAGGAAGAATCGTAGGAGGAATTATTGAGAGTGAGGACCAGTTCTGCCAGATGGAGCAGGGTGGTGGTGGAGGGAAACAGTTTGGATCTGCTGTCTAGAAAGACAAGGAGAGCTTAAAGATGTTCCAAATAATGTACTGGATGTAATAATCCTCCCATATGAAAGGCACTCAATTCCAACCACAAGAAAATAATATTGTTTGACTCACGGTGATATAAATGCAATGCTTTTATTTCTTTCAGTTCTCACCTCTCATCAGAACACCTGCACTACAGCAGGTTGTTGAACTGGACCATATAATTGTTATTATCTATGTACATGCTCAAGTGTGTTTTTTTGTGGTTGCAGTTCCCTTTGTATCTTCAGGGGAACTTCATAGTTTCAGTGGCGAGTACCACATTACTTGAGTAGGGGCTGATTTAATTGTCCATTTAAGCAATGGAATTTGAATGGAATGTGTGATATCAAGCAATCTGGTATGACAAAACCAAACCATATTTTTCAGTCTCCACTTTATTTTGTCTGTGCTCTTTTGTCTCCTCCTTGTCACTGGGCTTTGTTTTTCCCTCCACTATCTTTCCTTTGCCCTCATTCCTTTCTTTTTGTAACACTTAATAAAACTGATTGTAAGCAACCAGTTTTATGCCTCATTCTTGACTTCCAAAGAAACTGGGGGATTGAAAAAAATAACACACACAAAATGCTGGAGGAACTCAGTAGTCCAGGCAGCATGTATGGAAAAAAGTATAGTTGACATTTCGGGCCGAGATCCTTCGGTAGGACTGCAGAAAAAAAGGTGAGAAGATTAAAAGATGGAGGGAGGGGAGAGAAAAACACAAGGCGATAGGTAAAACCAGGGTTGGGGGGTGGGGATGAAGTAAAGAGCTGGGAAATTGATTAATGAAAGAGATACAGGACTGGAGAAGGTGGGGGGGGGGGGTTCTGATAGGAGAGGTAGAAGGCCATGGAAGAAAGGAGAGTGGGGAAGAGCACCAGAGGGAGGCGATGGGCAGGCAAAGAGATAAAGAATCTGCTTTAAATACATGCAATGACTTGGCCTCCACAGCTGCCTGTGGCAATGAATTTCACAGATTCACCACCCTCTGACTAAAAAAATTCCTTCTCATCTCTGTTCTAAATGGATGTACCTCTTTTCAGACAGGGCTGTTTCCTCTGAACCAAGATTTGCCCATTGGAAACATCCTCCCTACATCCACAGTCTAGATCATTCGATATTTGATAGGTTACAATGAGACCTCCCCCCATTTTAGTAAACCCCAGGGAGTGCAGGCCCAGAGCCACCAAGCATGCCTCATACATTAACCCTTTCATTCCCAAAATCATTCTTGTGAAACTGTTCTGGAGCCTCTCCAATGTCAACACATCTTTTCTTAGATAAGGGGCCCAAAACTGCTCAGAATACTTGAAGTGCAGTCTGACCAATGCTTTATAAAGCCTTTGTATCAATCCTCGTTCTTATATTCTAGTCCTTTCGTCATGGATGAATGCTAACATTGCATTTGACTTCCTTATCACCAAATTAACCTGTAAATTAACCTTTAGTGAGTACTGCACAAGGACTCTCATGTCCCTTCACACTACTGATTTTTGAATTTACTCTGAGTTTACTCTGCCTTTATTCCTTCTACCAAAATGCATGACAATACACTTCCCTACACTATCATCTGCAAACTTGGCCACAAAGACATTAATTCTGCCATTTAAATTGCTAACATATAACATGAATGAAAGTGGTCCCAATACTAACCGCTATGGAACACCACTTGTCAGCTGCAGCCAACCAGCATTGGCCCCTTTATTCCTGCTCTGTGCCTCCTGCCTGTCAACCAATCTTCTATCTATGCTCGTAACATTCCTTTAACACCATGAGCTCTCATCTTATTATGCAGCCTCATGCGTGGCACCTTGTCAAATGCATTCTGAAAATTCAAGTAATCAACATCCACTGACTCTTTGTATTGTGACTGTTATTTCCTCAAGGAATTCCAACAGATTTGTCAGGCAAAATTTACCCTTAAGGAAACAATGCTGACTTTGGCCTACTTTATTACGTGTCTCATCCTTAAAAATTGACTCCAACAAAGATTCAAAAATTCATTTATTATCAAAGTATACAACTCTGAAATTCTTCTTCTCCAGATAACCACAAAAGCCAATTAAGAAAAGAATGGCACCCCTCCCCACACAAAACAAACAAAAACAGAACAGGCACATTGACCCCCCCCCCACAAAAAAATGAGGATTGGGTGAAATATACAGAATTTAAAAATCTGAAAATAAGTCCATAGTCCAAGTCCATAATTCATATCTGTATCCAAAACGCGGAAAACCTAGTAACATTCTCCAGGCACAGTGGCAGCCTCTCCCTTCTCCAGCAGCAGAGCAATCCCACAACCGATCAAAAGGCAGTCTCCCTTCCCTGGCAGCAGAGTGATCCCACCAGCGTTCAAAAGGCAGGTAGCTGGTGCTCACCTTCTCCATTCACCTCGATATTTCAATTTTCCTCAACACTTCAATCGGTGAACGGAAGCTTTAATTGACAAACTGGAGTCAAAAATTGTCTCACGCCACATCCTGCAGTCTCCTCACTACCAGGTTGGTGCATACTGCCTCCCAGAATCCTCTCAGAGACTGCAGAGTGCTGAAACAATCAAAAGATCACCAAACTGCATATCATAGACTAACAGTTCCAGTATCACAAAAACAGATGTAAAAGACATAAAAGAAGTGAAGTAAATGGTTTCATGGTCAATCCAGAAGATGTTATCCACTGCAGCATTGTACACAGATGCCATCTCGACCAGAAGAACATCTTCCCAATTACTGGCTAGGCTAACTGGCCTATACCTTCCATTCTACAGCCTCCCCCTTCAGCCTTCAGCTCCCTCAATCCAATAGTCTCAAATTTCCAGCATATTGCTAGTGTCTTCTACAGTGAAGAGTGACACAAAATACTCAAGTCTGTATGCCATTTCTCCCAGTTATTTTCCATTCTTGCCTCTCTTTTACTTTGTATATCGAAAAAAAATTTCTGATATTCTCTGATATTATTGGCTAGCTTACCTTCATATTTCATCTTTACTCTCCTTATAGCATTCTTAGTTGCCTTCTGTTGGATTTTAAAAGCTTCCCAATCCCCACTAATTTTTGGTATATTATATGCCCTCTCTTTTGCTTTTAAGTTGTCTTTGACTTCTGTTGTCAGCAGTTCCCTCATCCTTCCTTGAGAACACTTCTTCATCTTTGGTTTGTACCTGTCCTGTGCCTTCTGAATTGCTCCCAGAAACTCTAGCCATTGTTGTTCTGTTAGCATTCCTTTCCAAGCAACTTTGGCCAGCTCCTCTCTGATGCTTCACTAATTCCCTTTACTCCACTGTAACACTGATTAAATCTGATTTTATCTTCTCCCTTTCAAAAGGCAGGGTTAATTCTATCATATTATGATCACTAACCCCCAAGGGTTCCCTTACCTTAAGCTTCCTAAATCAAATCTGTGGTTCACCACACAGCACCCAATCCAGAATTGTCTTTTCCCTAGAGGGCTCTACCACAAGCTGCTCCAAAAAAAAAATCTTGTAGGCATTCTACAAAACCCCTCTCCTGGGATCCAGCACTAACCTGATTTTCCCAATCTACCTACATATTGAAATCCACCAAGACCATTATAACATCACCCTTATCACATGCCTTTTCTATTTCCAGCTGAAATTTATATCCCACATGTTGGCAACTGTTTGGAGGCCTGAACATACAACTCCCATCAGGATCTTTTTACCCTTGCAAATTGTTAACTCTACACATATGGATCGTACATCTTTCGATTCTATGTTACCTCTAAGGATTTGATTTCATTTTTACCAACAGAGCCACACCACTCCCTCCTTGGATATTAAGCTCCCGACTATGATCTTCCAGCTACATCTCAGTGATATCCATAACACTGTATCTGTCAATCTCTAAATGCACAAAACCATCTACCTTATTTCATATACATTGTGTATTCAAATATAACACCTTCAGTCCTATATTCATCAGCCTTTTTGATTTTCCTCCCACGTTACACTTTAACTCATTCCACCAACTGCAATTTTGCCCTATCATCTGTCTGCTCTTCAGTCTCACTACACACTGCATTGGCTTGTAAATCAACTGCTCCATCCTCAGCCCTATAACTCTGGTTCCCAACTTCCTGCCAAATTAATTTAAACCCTCCCCAATAACTCCAGCAAACTTGCCTAAAATGATAATGGTCCCCCTCGGATTCAGGTGTAACCCATTCTTTTTGTACAGGTCATACCTTCCCCAGAAGAGATCCCAATGATCCTGAAATCTGAAACCCTGTCCCATGTACACTTCCTCAGCCACACATTCATCTGCACTATAATCCTATTCCTACCCTAACTAGCAAATGGTACTAGGAGTTACCCAGAGATTACTACCTTGGAGGTCCTGCTCTTCGACCTCTTCCCTAACTCCCAGTACTCTTTGTGCAGGACCTAATACCATTTTCTACCTACAATACTATGCAAAAGTCTTAGGCACATATATATAGCTAGGGTACCTAATATTTTTGCACAGTACTGTAGAAATTTTATGTATTGCACTGTACTGCTGTCACAAAATAAAATCATGACATACATGAATGATAACAAACCTGATTCTGATATGGGTGTCAATTATGGACTGAGAGTAAAAAGAGGGCAGGGAGAGGGGAGGGAGTTGGAAGCATCATAGATCTTCTGTAATGATCTAATAAACCAATTGTTTGGAATCAAGTGACTTTGCCTGGTGCCTCAGGGCTGGTGTGTCTGCACCTGGGCCAAACCCTGCCCCAGCACTCTTTCTCTACCACCTGTCCCACACCCCTCCCATGGTACTTCACTTTCACCATTTCCAACTTCTTTTATTCCTGCCAGACTTACAAACTCTTCAACCAGTCTGCAAAAGACAACAAACAGTGCAAATACAAAAAGAAATAAGCAAGCAAACAATAAATATTGAGATAAAGGGTCCTTGAAAGTGAATCCATATGTTGTAGGAACATTTCAATGATGGGGCAAGTGAAATTGAGTGAAGTTATCCCCTCTGGTTCAAGAGCCTGATGGTTAACAGGTAATAACTGGTCCTGAACCTAGTGGTGAGTCTCGAGGCTTCTGTATCTTCTTCCTGATGGCGGCAGCGAGAAGAAAGCATGACATGGATGATGGGGGGTACCTGATGACAAGCAATGACATGATATGTGCTTGGGTCTTTTGCCTGTAATCACTGGTGCCAATGTGCGCCATAACCACCGGCTGCTCACACCCTCCCCCTCTTTAGAACTTCTGCAGCCACTCTGAGACACCAAGCACCTGATTGTCAAGTCCTTCTCATGTCCCCCCTTCTCGCTTTCCTAAGCTATTTTATAACTCTCAAGAGCCCTGTCTAATCCTTGCTTCCCACACCTTAAGTACATTCTTTCTTCCTCTTGACTAGATGTTCCGCATCTCCTGTCAATCATCGTTCCTTCAGCCTACCATCCTTTCCTGGCCTCAATGAGACAAGCCTATCCAGAATTCCATGCAAATATTCCCTAAACAACCACATTTCATTATGTAGTTCCATGAGAAGTTTCCAATTTATGTTCCCAAGTTCCTGTCCAATAGCATAATTCACCCTTCCCCAGTTAAATACTTCCCCATACTGTCTGCTCCTATCCCTGTCCAAGGTTATGGTAAAGGTCAGGGAGTCTTCAAAATGCTCACCCACTACGATCTGTCACCTAACCAGGTTCATTGCTGAGAACCATATTCAGTATGGGCTCTCCTTTAGTTGGCCTTTCCACATTGTGTCAGGAACACTTCCTAGACACACCTAACAAGTTCTGCCCCATCTAAACTTTTGCACTTAGGTGATGTCAATCAGTAGTAGGGAAGATGAAGTCACCAATGACTGAACCCTGTTATTTTTGCATCTTTCCAAAATCTGCCTCTTAATCTGTCCCTCACAGTCTCTGTTGCTGTTGGGGGGGCAGGGGGCAGCTATATGATACTCTCAATAGTGATTGCTCCCTTCCTGTTTCTGACTTCCACTCACACTGACTCAGTGGACAATCCATGTCCTCCCTTTCTGCAACTATGATACTATGCCTGATTTGCAATGCCGCTCCCCCACCTCTTTTATCTCCCTGTCTCTGTCCTTTTGGAAACAGCAAAACCCTGGCACATATATTCCTGCCCTTGTTCAGCCAAGTCTCTGTAATGTAATGGCTGTGTCATGGTTCCATATACTGATCCATGCTCCAAGTTCCAAATACTTCTCTCACTAAAGTAGATGCATTCAATACATCCAACTGACTCCAAGTATGTCCTATCCACTGCCTATCCTTCCTCAGTCCATCTACATATTGCATCTACCTTTACACTAAATACTCTAACCTATCACTGTTTCCTATCACTCAACCAACAAGCAAATAGCATTCTGACACTTCCTTCCCTGTAACCTAATTTCTCACACATGCCACCTACACCAGACACAACCTACACTCATCTATTAACCTATTATCTTTGGGATTTGCAAGGAAAACTGAAGAATTTGGGGGAAACACAAGGAGTCACAGGGTGAAGATGCAAATTCCATACAGACATACTGGAGGTTAACAATAAACTGGGGTCAATGAAAACATGAAAGAGTTGCATTAACTATGCACCACTTTGCTAATTTCCAGCTTTGATCAAAATCACTACTGTGTTGCAGAACGTGTTGAAACTCTCAAAGGCGATTCAAAGAATAAAAAAGGACATTAATTGTTCCATGTAGGCACATCCCAGAAATAGAAAGTAGATAAATATAGAGGAAGGAAAGCCAGTTCCGTTTGATCAACACATGATATTCAACCAAAAACACAAAATAATCTGCAGATGCTGGGGTCAAAGCAACACTCACAACACGCTGGAGGAACTCAGAAGGTAGGGCAGCATTCGTGGAAACATTGACTGATCATTTGCACGGGTGCTGCCCGACCTGCTGAGTTCCTCCAGCATGTTGTGAATGATATTCAACCAAACTGAACTCCCAAGACCAGAATGATTATTTATTCTGAAAGTCGTGCTTCAAAAATGCAGTAAGCATTGTACATTCAAAATACACTGACCTAAGGCATATTTCAACAAAAAATGGAGGCAAAAATTTAAGCTAAATTGATTTATAAGATAAAAACGTTCACTCTCTCATTAAATTGGAGGTCATTTTAAGATTTTAAATACAGGCCCAAAAGCATAGAGAATACTGTAACTTCTACAAGGGTATAAATCATTTCATATTTGCTGTTCAATAGCCAAGAAAAAGCTAATTGGTACAAACTAAAAACCCAATAACAATGAATCTTCAAAAAAAATTTGTAATTGCTTTTAAGAAAGGACATTTTGCTAATAACATTTGCTGCCATAACCCAACTAGTCTGAGTTACACGATATAATTTGTGCTCTCCTTGTGATGCAATGGTTGGACTACTGTCAGTCACAAGTCAATATCCAGGCACTTCCTCATATACTTCAGTCCAGTGGTCAAGTGCATGAAAGGACAATACACAATACTTTTTGACCTTGTGCCTCCACCAATTCCAACTGGCTGCCCACAAAAATTAATCTTCCGATTGTGTCTACTAAATGATGTCATGCAAACCACCATCTCAATAAACAGGTCAAAAACCTAATCAATCAGAATGGAAACTGGTGTTAAGCAAAGCTGTATCATCACCTACATGATTCTCACAATTTCTAATGCTGTCACTCTGTATCCTGCATCTAACATCTAACAAATTCCCCAACTCTAAGAGAAAATGGGAAACTACTCCGTACTCCATAATCAAGGTCACCCCAAATTCAGTCATCACACATGAAGAACTGTATAACTTAACCATCTCCACTCCAGAACTAAGGTCAATTAGCTTAAGTTTGCTTCTCTCCTCACAGATGCTGTCTGACCTATTGTGTATTTTCAGTATAATTTCTTAATTCAGACCTCCAGATATTGTAATGCTTTATTGCAACTAGCTCCAGCATTTTTTCACTTCCTAATTTAAGATCTTCCACAATAATTAGAATTAACAACTCACCACGTTCTCTCTCCCTGGGACTGTGCCAGTCTTTCTTGTTGGTGGCTCCAACCCTGTTGCTCTCTCAACCTCTCACCCTTTTCTGAAATTTAATACATTTGTTTTCCCACCTTTCCCATTTTGAAGACATTAACTCTTTCCCTCTTTACAGATGCTGCTTGACCTGCTGAATATTTCCAGCATTTCCTGCCTACATCTTACTCCAACCTTACTCAGAGCTGCAGAATGTAGACCACACTTAATGCATTTACAGAGGCCAACTTCCAAATCAATAGTGACTTATTGACTTTGAGCCTGTGAGAATGTGCCTTACATTAAATTTTCAATAAATAAAGGTTCTCTACCAACCTTCCTGTTGACAACACCAGTGCCTGAAAATCACAATTTATAACAAGATCCTTGATCACCTTCTATTCTTCAGCAAAGGCAGACATGGATGAAGAAATTCACCACAATATTAGCACAGTATGCAGAAGCACCCCCCCCCCCCACCTGGGAAGGGATCAAGCACCTCGTCTCTTCATTGCAAACAAGGAAAAGTCCAGCAACAATGGCAGAGGGATACATCACTTCTATTACACAATTACTTTTTTCAACTGTGGCAGAAAGCTCTGGATCCTAAATAGTCCTCACAAAACACCTTAGCACCACAGAGCTAGAGTTCCGAGCATACCTTCTGTCAGTCAATTCAGATCTTTTTCATGCTCAAATGAGGTTCATGTCTAACATTTACTGTTAGCCACAATTGTCTTATGCTTCTCAATCATTGTAGCATTTGACATTCAACACCGACATCCAAATTCTCTCTTATTGACTGAGAAGCTCATTTTGTTTGGCTCCAAATTTATCAATGAAACCAACGGTTTTCCTTCCAGTGCAATCATTTTCACAAAATTAAAAAGGTCTTTCCTTAACTCACTAGAGTTTAAATAAACTATCTGTCAAACATGAACTCTTTTATTCAAATGAGTTTTTTTAAGATGCAAGTGCTCGTGTGTTGTATGTATCAACACAGAATGGCAAATTGATAGTCATACAGAAGATGTTGCTAATTTTCTATTTTACCTCAGTTTAAACCGAATGGACCGAAATACTGCCACTGCCAAGTAGCACTGTACCATCAGTCAAACAGATTATAGATTCAATCTTGATAGATGAAATTCAAGATGATCTATCACAGCAATGCCATGTGTAGTTCCAGCTCAAATCTCAAGTTTTCTCTCCCAGCTTGGTTGCCTTACACAACAAATTCATTTGTCAATCAGTTTATAAGAAATTATTTGTGCAAAATAATTAAACAACAAGACCCTATATGGATGAATGTGACCAGAATCAGAATCAGGTATAACATCACTGGCATACGTTATGAAATTTGTTGTTCTGCAGCAACAGCACATTGCAATACATAATAATAAAAAATCTATAAATTACACTAAGAAATACATTCATAAAAATTAAATTAAGTAGCATAAAAAGAGAGCCAAAAAGTAGTGAGGTAGTGTTCATGGGTTCATCATCCATTCAGAAATCTGATGGCAGAGGGGAAGAAGCTGTTCCTGAAACATTGAGTGTGTGATTTCGGGCTCCTGTACCTCCTCCTTGAGGGCAGCAATAACAAGTGGGCATGTCCTGGGTAATGAGGGTCATCCCAAGACAATCTGAAGCGATTGCCCAGGATATTTTGAGGTGATCATTTAGCTAGATCATGTTTGAGCTCATCTGCACCTAAAGTGCTCCTCATCCATGCTCTTGAGGTTTGGTTGTCATGGACATTCTGGGTAAAAAACTGGACCAAAAGAGGTGATTCATGAGCTAGACCTGAGGCTGTGACTTGGTCAGTCCTCATGACTTTTTTTGATTGTTGAACTCTTTAAAAAAAAAAGTAGTATTTCTGAATGTCAATGATCAGAATCACATAAAAACAACTGAACAAATTTTTAAAATTATGAATGTTAAAAAGTTAATATAAATTAATCATACAATTTTAAAAATTTAAATACAGGAGGGATAAAAAGCAAAGAATTTAAATTAAATCACTTGTGAGACAAGTACAAGCCAAAGGAATAAAGCATGAAATAAATCCAGTTGCTCAGCTAACTGACCACAGATCCTGAGTGCATAAAGTGGCATCTAACCTCCAGCTTTTCCCCCACTATAACATGTGGCCATAAGCGTAAAACACGCTGATCCACAAGAAAAACTGTTGGTGTAGTGATCTTCCAAACCACTGGCAGAAGGCAAGCACATTTAAGTCCCTTTATACATTTTATCCATTTACATGCAATATTAACTGAATTTATTTTTTTGACATGCTCCTTTCCCAACTCATCTTTATACATCTAGAACCTCCAAAGAAATAGGAGCAAAGGATTTTTGAAACTACTGTTACACTACTCTCAGAGAAGCACTGGCTTAGTAACAGTTGGAAGGTGTTTTAAAAATAATAATAATAATCCTAATTAAAAAATCTCTAATAATTAAAGTATTACAATACAAAAAATATTATTTAAGTCAAATCACTTGTGTTGTCATCATAAACCAGAAGAACCAGGCACGATGTGCATCTTGTTGCTCAATTCAGTAAGTGGGTAGAAACATCTATTTCTTAATATTAAAATCCTATCAACTTACAACAGAAGTAGATCGGGATCTGATCAGTGAATTATGCTGTCATTGAAAATCAGTGTTTATCGGAGTCTGCTCTTCTTCAGCAGTGCTAAAATAGTTATGCTTATGTTTGTCTACCATAGTTTACATTGTCAACTTCATAACTTAATTTTGTTACTTAGTACCTATCAATGCATGTTTTTTTCTTCCCAATATATACTGATTATTTTCAAGGCAGCCACTTCTACATCACCCATATTCATTATCAAAGGTATTACCACCTCAATGGAAATATCCATCACTATCAATTCATCGAAATAGCTCGTTCAAGCTGTATTGCCATACCCACCAAATAACACACCAAATATAAAATAAATAAATAACCTCAGAAACAAGTTTATTGTGTTTTGAGATGATACATCAGGTGCTCATTATTTAGAGCTACAAAGTTTTAAATGAAATCTCTTCATTACAAATTGACAAAAGGTAAAACGGATTCACAACAGCATGTACCACATGATCAGAAATGGAACTGAGTCTAATACGAATGCCAAAATTCTAATAATCTACAGCTATCATAGATTTCATACAGATAATGGATTAGGCTAAAATGCACCATTATATTTGGTTGACTTGAGGAACATTTTCCTTATTACATCACAAAATACATTTTCATATCTCAAAGAAGCAGACTTGCAAGTAGGCATTTAAACATAACTAATCTACTGCTACAAAGATCTACTTCAATAGCATTTACCTTTTACAGGGTCTTGTCCCAATCTTCAAAAGATAAAAGCAGAGATTAGAATCAGTATAACATATACACAGAAGTCCATATTGTAAAGGCTATAAAGAATTGTTGCACATTGTAAATAATGCCTCCTGCTCCTTTTTCACAGCACAGGAAGTGATGTAACTTATGTTGCGTATCTCTTGGTCCACTGTCTGGCTATCCTGTCATGTTCTGCTCTGTTGGTCAAATATTGGGTTGCTATGCTCCCAACTAGAGGATCCGCTGTCAAACAAAAAAAATGATTGAATGAGCCAAAGGAAAAAAATCGATAATGTTCTATGCACATCTCTACCAATCCCCTCATTCTCCATTTATTGTTTCTTCCCATGAAACATATTCATAAAATGAATTCCAATCAATTTAGCATTGTATTATAATGATCATTAGTATTATTTTAAAAAGCAATGAGAATTTCATGTTATCAAACTTCCTAAAGGAATAGTGCTATAAAAGCATTATAATTTTGCCAGTTCTCGTCATGACATTATTTCTAAAGATGCATTCCTACAAAGAGTGTCTTGTCTTCTTTCTTTACATTATATACAGCACCATGAATTCTACCATGATTTTTTTTCTTCCACAGGGAGTAAATATAAAACATAACATTGCAATTTTTGATATACAGGTAACTCCCATATTGAATAACAGTGCAAAATAAACAAATCAAAAAGTGAAAGAAACATTACATTTTGTCAATTTTTACTTTTGGTCAGTTTATACTGTGGGCAATAAGATTTGAGTAAGTCATCACCATGTTTATAGGGTTGGCAGACACAGCCAAATTCTTTCTTTACCACAACCTCTTCTGTCAAAGGACAAGTAAACAGATGTTTCAGAGTGCAACTCTGCCCTGCTCTTCATTTGCAAGGCATTTTCTCTGCTATGCTGCACTATGGGGAGCCCAGGTAGCCATAACCAGCTGCTTACAGTAACCTCTTAGCCTTTCACAGTCCACAGTCGCTGCCCTTCAGCCCAGTAACTCCCCAAACTCTCTCTTCACAGGCTTTCTCACATGAATCCAGATCCTCAAAGCTGATTCCTCTTAACCCTTATCTAGTCTGCGAGCCTTGTTCTCCGCCTCCACCACACACCCATCCTGCCTCCCTCCCCCTATTATCCTGAGTCTAATTTTGACCTCATTGGTTAAATAATGGCATTAGGTCACTTTGTCATCATTAACTAAATGGGTTAATAAGAGAAAAACATCACATCAGAATAGATCTCATACATCTCCAGTAGTAAGAGGGCATTCCATGGGAAATGGGGGAGGGGGGTTCATGTTATGAAAAATTACGATATAGATTATTTTCTAGGAACACAACCCCTCCATAATGCAGGAGTTGCCAGTACTTGCATCAGATGAGCCATCATATAGTTTCAATTCCTATAAAATGGCTCCTGCCACTTCAAAACTACAAAAACAAAGTCAAATCAGTTCCTAAAATTCTTTACTTGACCCTTTCTCTTCTCTAATTGTTAATTTACATCAGACCCCTGATCTCCAGTTTTAAGGGATGACAGAAAAACACAATGGCAAGCTTCCAGCAATCAATGGCCTATCTAGTTCTTCCGAAGAGTTCTCATCTGACAACAGAGACAGATCAGTATTCACATTGAAAACAGAACCAAGTAACTGACAAAGGTGCAATATAAATCTCAATTCTATTTTGACATTTTGATTTACTCAGGTCATACACGGCTTTGAACTCAACAGCAGGCCAAGCAGCTATTTCTTACAAATACAGATCAATGGCTTAATACTACATATTAGCAGAGTTTAAGATTGTTCAGAATCGGAATCTTACTTCAAATGTCTTCTTCTATCGATCGGCATGAATAAACAGGCCAAAAATGTCTAAACAACTTAAAAATGTAACTAATGATGGTGAAGCCAAAGTAAAAGGGAAATTTGTAGAAGACCTTCAGCCACTAATGGCGAATAGTGAGTTTATAATCATATTGAATTAAATGTTTCTAATCTGGAAGATAATTAATTAACTTAATCAAAATGTGTATACTCAGTAAGTACAGACCCTGGGGTGGCAAACTGCATGGAACAGCTACTAGTACAGTTCAATAGGATATTGCTTACAACATAGCCAAATGCATCCAGAGCAACAACAAAAATGCTAACATCACTATGTTATAGATCTGGCCAGAAGAAAAACTGGTAAAATTCAAAAAGATTTGTATCAAGAAACGTTGTTGCAGAATCCTTGGGAGGCTAAAATAAAGACAGAAAATGCTAAAAATGCTCTTTGACTTAAATATTGGCCCTGTTTCTCTCCCACAGATGCAAATTAACCTGCTGGGTATTTCTAGCAATTTCCATTTTTATTTTAGACCTGCAGGTTTTTTTTAAATCTTCATTTTTTTAAAAAAATCTTCATTTAAAAAAAATTTTTTTTTTTTGGATCACTGTATCTTTAGTCATCTTGACCATGTGAATCATGATTTCCCCATGTTATCCTGACAATAGCATTTCTGAATGTCCAAATACCTTGAAATCAGGGACTCCGAAAATAGACATCTCATTCTCCACCCTGTTAGAATAAGTACCTAATTTGCCAAATGTCTGTATGAAAAAGCTCTTTAAGTGGCTACTAATAAACAAAAATAGAACTTAAAACAATAAAACTAATTTGCATTGATGGACTGGATGATTTTCTATACTAATACTCTTATTATTAACACTCTAAGGCAATTTTATTTCTCTAAGACCACAAGATATATGAGCAGAATTAGACCATTTGGCCTATTGAGTTTGCTCTGCCATTTCTTCATGGCTGATCCATTTTCCCTCAGCCTCCACTTTTTTTTTTAAAAAAGCCATTACCAGAAACCCAGAGTATAAAAAGAGCGTGTTAAACAGGACTCAGAGTCAGAGTATAGATGGAACATGAGAAAGTGAATTTAGAAACATAGAAAACATACAGCACAATACAGGCCCTTCGGCCCACAAAGCTGTGCCAAACATGTCCCTACCTTAGAACTACTTAGGCTTTTTTAATTAGGGAATTCAGTTTAGAGAGTTTTATTTATTTTCATACTGTTAAAACTGTTGGTGATTATGGATTTGGTGCACTAACTAGAAAAGCACTATGTAATTTAAATGGTGAGATATGATGAGTGACATTGATGTTCAATGTATGTTTGCATACAAATTTCTGAAACCAAAATGCAGATGAAGCAGGCAATTAGAAAAGCAATTAGTTGGGCAGACTTTATTTTGACAACATGCGAATATACAACTAAAATTCTTATCGCAGTTGCAAGTCTGCACCTTGATTACTGCGCAGAGTTTTGGTTCCCCTCAAATAACTATCTATGCACTTGCCTTAGAGAAATTAGAGCAAAGATTCACTAGAATGTTCCCAGGAAGGGATCATATTCACCAGAGTTTAGAAGAATGTGAGAAGACCTCAATGAAACTATAAAAATTCTAACAGTCTCGGACCGTTCGAATAATGGAAGGATGTTTCCCCTGGCTGAAGAGTATTGAACCAAATGTCAGTCTCAAATTAAGGGGACAGGATGAGACGAGGAGAAATTCCTTCACTTTAAGGATGATGAATATTTAGAACTCTCTGCTCCAGAGAGCTTTCAAGGCTCAGTTGCTGAGTTCATTCAAAATAGATGAACAGTTTTCTGGACATGACAGTGTAGGAAGATGGTACTGAGGTAGATCATTCTTTATCTGAACGAATGGTAGAACAGACACAAAAGGTCAAATCGTTTACTCCTGCTCCTACTTCTCAAGTTCTTATGATACAGACACTGAAGCAAACTGTGTGCATGCAGCATCAGAACACTGGATTTGATAAAATAGAAAAAACAAGACAAATATGCTAATGACTTTTGCTTTTATTCCTTCTCTTCTAATGTCAAGATGGAAGAGTATCATAGAAAAGAAAGAATGCAAAAAGGTGCAACACAAATAGAACTTGGTATAAACAAAGATTCACAGCATGAATCCTATGGATCGGGACTGAAAGCTAGAAGTGATTGGCAGTTAATGTATCACAAACAAAAGAACGGGTGAGGTTTTCAGCAGGAAATTACTTAAAACAGAGGCAGACCTAGTATAGAAAAATAAATTTCTTTAGTCATTTTCTTGAAACCTCTGCAATACTGGCAAGGCCAATATTTATTGCCAGCAACAATTGTCCTTGATAGGATGATGGCAAATAGTCTGTCTGGTGAAGGTGCTTTCAAGTGCTTTGGAAGGGGACTCCAGGATTTACAAACCAGTGACAAAGGAGAAATATCAATACAAATCTAATTTAGATTTGGTGGTGAAGCTGCAAGTGATAATTTGTTCTTATTTGTCTGGTTCTTATTTGACAAGTGCCTTTACTCTTCTTGAATGTGGCAACCATGGGTTTCAAACAATAATTACATTCTATGTTCAGAAGGTTTTCTTGGGTTCGCGTAGTTTGAATAAAGCTAAGGAAGTTGCCAAAAGGAGGAAGTAAATAGGTTAGGAATTTGTAGTACAAAGCAAAGATATTGGTTCATTCTTGCTAATATTTACTGGGGGGAAAACTAATGATCTAGTATTTGGACATTGGACAAGTGGTCCAATAATTTAAAAAGCAAATGGAACAAATGATGTGATGTTGTCATTGATTAGGATAACAACAGCACCAATGTGTAAACTAACTGTAAGAAAATGTCTTAAAAAGGACACCAATTAAATAACAATGTCTGAACAAAACAGAGCTGGCTGTACTGATGTGGAAGAAGGCACTGAAGGCATTTCAATTTACACCTAGACAGATAAAAACCAAACAAGGTTAGCATAATCCCAACTGGCTGGACAATGGAAGCACTGGAGGATGAAGGTCCAATAACCATTCTGAAGGCTGTAACAGGTACAGAGGACGGGAAGGGATGATTTAATTGTTGGGCCGAAATGTGATTCAAACACAGTTCTGAAAGTGACAGTTTAAATTTTAGAGATGGCGCTATATTAGGATTGTGGGAAAAGGGAAAGTTAGCAAAACATTAAGTTTGTTGCTTTGGGACACCTTGAAGTTGAAAAGGTCCCATGTAGGTAATCGAATATAGACATCACATTGGATACAAACCTATGTTTATACATCTCAATGCAGAACCAATGAAAATGACAATACAATTATGGATTGGAAAAAGGTGGCCTCAAATGCAACAGCCTGAATCAAGCGTTGTGACATTGCCTTGAGCTTGGTACCAATCAGTAAAGGAGTCGTGGCATGCTGAAAACAGAAAAGTCTTTACCCAAGTATCAAATCTTAATTAAACTTAATAAACAAGGATTATTCATAGCTTGTAAACAAGAGTTACAAATAGAATTCACTAAAAAACAAGTTAAAAGCAAAACCAAATTAAAAGGAGGAAAGAAGAAATTTGAAAATCAAAATGACAGGCTAAACAAATGACAAAACCACAACAAATGGAAAGAGCTCACCAATTGTTGCTAATAAGAAGATGCTGGCATAGCATATTCCATGGTAAATATTGATGTAGTTTTCTTATAAAACTTCACAAGACTTGTAACTTCAAAACCATAACACAAATGCATATAAGCAAGACAAAGAACATAGTACAGCACAGTACAGGTCCTTCGGCCCACAATGTCATGCCAACCTTTAAACCCTGCCTCCCATATAAGCCCCCACCTTAAATTTCTCCATATTCCTGTCTAGTAGTCTCGTAAATTTCACTAGTGTATCTTCCTCCACCACTGACTCAAGCAATGCATTCCACACACAAACCACTCTCTGAGTAAAAAAAACCTTCCTCTGGTATCCCCCTTGAACTTCCCACCCATTAGCTTAAAGCCATGTGCTCTTGTATTGAGCAGTGGTGCCCTGGGGAAGAGTTGCCGGCTATCCACTCTATCTATTCCTAATAGCTTGTATACCTCTATCACGTCACCTCTCATCCTCCTCCTCTCCAAAGAGTAAAGCCCTAGCTCCCTTGATCTCTGATCATAATGCATACTCTCTAAACCAGGCAGCATCCTGTTAAATCTCCTCTTTACCCTTTCCAATGCTTCCACATCCGAGCTGCATCATTACATTGCGACTCTTAAACTCTATCCCTCGACTTATGAAAGCTAACACCCCATAAGCTTTCTTAACTACTCTATGTACCTGTGAGGCAACTTTCAGGGATCTGTGGACATGTACCCCCAGATCCCTCTGCTCCTCCACACTACCAAGTATCTTGTCATTTACTTTGTACTATGCCTTGGAGTTTGTCCTTCCAAAGTGTACCACCTCACACTTCTCCGGGTTGAACTCCATCTGCCACTTCTCAGTCCACTTCTGCATCCTATCAATGTCTCTCTGCAATCTCTGACAATCCTCTACACTATTCACAACACCACCAACCTTTGTGCTGTCTGCAAACTTGCCAACCCACCCTTCTACCCCCACATCCAAGTTGTTAATAAAAATCACGAAAAGTAGGGGTCCCAGAACCAATCCTTGTGGGATACCACTAGTCACAACCCTCCAATCCGAATGTACTGCCACTCCACCACTACCCTCTGCTTTCTGCAGGCAAGCCAATTCTGAATCCACCTGACCAAGCTTCCCTGGATCCCATGCCTTCTGACTTTCTGAATAAGCCTACTGTGTGGAACCTTGTCAAATGCCTTACTAAAATCCATGTAGATCACATCCACTGTACTCCTCATCTATATGATCTATATGCCTGGTCACCTCCTCAAAGAATTCTAGCACAGGGGTCCCCAACCTTTTTTGCATTGCGGACCGGCCGACCCGGGGGGGGGTAGGGTTGCCAATGGACAAGAGTAGCAGTCAAATACGTTGTGTTTACCCCGAGAAAGACTAACAATGACCATGACGCCTTGCGCGGGCACCAGTGTGCATGCGTGTACCTCCCAATTTTTTTCTACAAATCCTTTTCGGCGATTCTGTTCGGTGGGGGGGGGGGGGGTGTTATTCACGACCGAAATATCGGTGATAAGAGGCTAATACACTCAATTTCGTTTCTAAAAGGGTTTATCTAACGAATTTAATACTAAACACACAGCGCATATTTTTCTCGCATGAGTATAGTGAAAGTCAATTATCAGGAGAGCTTGAAGTACGTGTTGAATGAACCTTCAGTAGAAGTGGTAGAGGCAGGTTCGATATTATTATTTAAAGAAAAATTGGATAGGTATATGGACAGGAAAGGACTGGAGGGTTATGGGCTGAGTGCAGGTCAGTGGGGCTAGGTGAGAGTAGCGTTCGGCACGGACTAGAAGGGCAGAGGTGGCCCGTTTCCGTGCTGTAATTGTTATATGGTTATATAAGTCAATAGCATAACATTTTAAGTAACGTTTGGATATTAAACACACAGTACATATTTTCCCTGTATGAACATATAAAATCATTGCAACACACCAATATTGCTGAATCAGTGGGAGCCCTGGGCTTGTTTCCCTGCAACAAGACGGTCCTATCGAGGGGTAATGGGAGACAGCGATACTCGAAGGGGGTTCCTTATGTCCAGTCTATTCCGCAATTTAGTTTTCTTCATTCATTGCAGAGATATGTTGGAAATGGAAGCAACGTTTTCAGTGCTTTCGTGGCCATCTCAGGATATTTAGCCTTGACTTTGATCCAGAATACCGGCAGAGATGTTATGTCAAACATACTTTTCAGCCCGTCGTCATTTGCAAGCTCAAGGAGTTAATCTCCTTCCTGCGCTGACATGGATGACGCGTGCACGCGTAATGACCTTGCGTGCGTTCAGGCTCAACAGTGGGCATGACAAGGAATGAGGCAAGGTGCACCTGACTCATATCGCCAAATCATATTGTTTCCTCGCGGCCCGGTAGCACATGCTCTGCGGCCCGGTGGTTGGGCACCGCTGCTCTAGCAGGCTGTTAGACACGATCTGCCCTACACACGATCAGACCATGATTCTCTAAATGCCTATAGATCCTATCTCTAAGAATCTTTTCCAACAGCTTTCCCACCACAGATGTAAGGCTCTCTGGTCTATAATCCAGACAACTCCTACTACTTTTTTTGAACAAGGGGACAACATTTGCCTCCCTCCAGTCCTCCGGTACCATTCCCATGGACAACAAGGACATAAAGATCCTAGCCAGAGGCTCAGCAATCTCTTCCCTTGCCTCATGGAGCAGCCTGGGGAATATTCCGTCAGGCCCCCGGGACTTATCTGTCTTAATGTATTTTAACAACTCCAACACCTCCTCTCCCTTAATATCAACATACTCCAGAACATCAACCTCACTCATATTGTCCTCACCATCATCAAGTTCCCTCTCATTGGTGAATACCGAAGAGAAGTACTCACTGAGGACCTCACTCACTTCCACAGCCTCCAGGCACATCTTCCCACCTTTATCTCTAATCGGTCCTACCTTCACTCCTGTCATCCTTTTTTTCTTCACATAATTGAAGAATGCCTTGGGGTTTTCCTTTACCCTACTCGCCAAGGCCTTCTCATGCCCCCCTTCTTGCTTTCCTCAGCCCCTTCTTAAGCTCCTTTCTTGCTACCCTATATTCCTCAATAGACCCATCTGATCCTTGCTTCCTAAACCTCATGTATGCTGCCTTCTTCTATCTGACTAGATTTTCCACCTCACTTGTCACCCATGGTTCCTTCACCTTCCCATTCTTTATCTTCCTCACCGGGACAAATTTATCCCTAACATCCTGCAAGAGATCCCTAAACATCAATAACATGTCCATAGTACATTTCCCTGCAAGAACATCATCCCAATTCACACCCGCAAGTTCTAGCCTTATAGCCTCATAATTTGCCCTTCCCCAATTAAAAACTTCCCTGTCCTCTCTGATTCTATCCTTTTCCATGATAATGCTGAAGGCCAGGGAGTGGTGGCCACTGTCCCCCAGATGCTCACCCACTGAGAGATCTGTGACCTGACCCAGTTTGTTACCTAAGAGTAGATCTAGTATGGCATTTCCCCCAGTCAGCCTGTCAACATACTGTGACAGGAATCCGTCCTGGACACACTTAACAAACTCTGCCCCGTCTAAACCATTGGAACTAATCAGGTGCCAATCAACATTAGGGAAGTTAAAGTCACCCATGATAACAACCCTGTTATTTTTGCACCTTTCTAAAATCTGCCTCCCAATCTGCTCCTCGGTATCTCTGCTGCTACCAGGGGGCCTATAGAATCTTTCCAAATAGAGTAACTGTTCCCCTCCTGTTCCTGACTTCCGCCCATACTGACTCAAAAGAGGATCCTGCTACATTACCCACCCTTCCTATAGCTGTAATAGTATCCCTGACCAGTAATGCCACCCCTCCTCCCTTTTCCCCACCTCTCTATCCCTTTTAAAGCACTGAAATCCAGGAATATTGAGAATCCATTCCTGCCCTGGTGCCAGACAAGTCTCTGTAATGGCCACTACATCATAATTCCATGTATGTATCTAAACTCCCAGTACATCACCTTTGTTCTTGATGCTTCTTGCATTGAAGTACACGCACTTTAGCCCTTCTACCTTACTACCCTTACACCCTTTATTCTGCTTTCTTTCCTCAAAGCCTCTTTATATGTTAGATCTGGCTTTACTCCATGCACTTCTTCCACTGCTCTATCGCTCCGGGTCCCATCCCCCTTGTAAATTAGTTTAAACCCTCCCAAATCAAAGAAATTATTACAAAATTAAGTACAAGATTCTTTATGTCTATACCATGGAGGAAAGCACACAAAGTGATGACTTTGCAAGTCTGTAACTATAAAGTCTTTTACATTGCTATAAAGATCAACACCACTTCATCATCAATAAAATATGTGGATAAAATCCAAGAATTCAGCCTCAGAAGCTTGGAGAAAATATCTTCAATTTACATATAACAATACATCAAAAAAATATGACCTCACTTTAAATCTTAAACCAAAAGATGCCAATTAGAAGAGGTTCCAAGAGTTTTTCCTTTAAGTAACATTTTTTCATTTGGTCATATGCAATGCGAATCCAATCTATACTCATACGTTAAGAAAAATAGTTGAATTTATCAACATAAATTTATTGCAATAAAATTCCAAATATTCTTCATGAAGCAGTTAACAGAAGTCCAAATTACTGATTTTACTTTTCTATAAGACCAACAAAATAATTTATTTTGAGCCATGCAACATCACGCGTTGATACACATTTCAGATTTGCCTTGCATTTCCTAATAAAAGGTTTTACTTTGTTGTGAGTTTTTACATATTTTGCTGCAATGACAACATTCTAGACAAAGTCTGTAATATTCATTACTCTTAGTACTGCACATTACAAAGTTTGCAAAAGAACTTCTATTACCTATCCAATTCAAAAGGTACATTCATTGTAAAACATACTCACCTATTTGGGATTTAACCACAGAATGTATTACTGTGTAGTATCTTAGACCAAAACTCTAGGAAATTCTGACTTTCATGGACTCAAACGTTTGGATCCAAGTCTGATGCAAACTATCACATAAATGCAAAAACCGTAATACTACTATCTAGATTGCCTATGGCAACAATTAGATCAGCCAACTGCAACTCCTTCAAAACTCTGTAATCTCTGTACCCCAAGCACCTCAATTTTTTAAATGAAAGAATACAGTTGCACTCCCATGTCTACAGGATTGTAGTACACACTTGTGATCACTTAATAGTTTGGGAACATTTATGAAGCAGACATTGACATTTAAATTTCTTCACTAAAAACAGTGCAGGGATTGCAATTCTAACTGAGTACTCATTAACACCACTGACTAGATCCAAGCCTATACCGTCATAGTGTTTTTAAAAAATTATTCTATATGGTGAATAACAAACAGAGACCAAGCAGAACTATGCAAGATGACGACGAGATTATCAGAAAAGAAGAAAATTGATGAAACAAGTAAGCAAGTGAAAGAAGGACAAACTGAAGGGCAGGAATTTAATATGTAGCAAAACTTCAAACAGTGGCATCATTTCACATCATGTTTTCAATACCATTGCAATCATTTTACTTTTATATTATAGCTGTACCACCTTTGCCAATGGACAACCACTCCCAGATAGCTGGCTGAAAGCATACTAAGCAATTAGTATTTGCAATTTATACAAATGAGGAAGGCAATTAGTTTAAAGCTTTTGAAAAAGACAGTAATAAAAATTACATTTGGATATCTTTTTTAAATTGACTCCAATGTCAGTAGACAACTAAGCATAACAGTGTATACTAAAGTTTCTGAAAGCATGTTGCCAAGCTCAACAGATAAAGGCAAATGATTAAGGTTCAAGTTTAATAATCCAGTCAACAGCCAACACAAGTTTTAACATTTAATTTAAAAATTAATAATGCACAAGATGTACAGAATCTCAAATGATTTAGGTGTGAAGAGTCATCCCTCAGATTCTTTGGGACATCATTTACTTACCTGGGTTACAGTCTGTCAGAAGTGAGCAAATAGAAAGTAGAACCTTTGAAATGGTCAGAGCTGGACTCCAGTTGTCTTTCAGAATATCCAGACAGATTACTCCCTGACTGTTGATATTGCAGTGATAGATTCGGGTCCGGAATGTTACCTAAAGGTAGCAGGCAAGAACAGTTGTTTTTAGCATCACATAATTCAATATTTTCATCAACAGCAACAAAGATTATATGCAAGTAATGCCATAAACTAGTCCAAATCAAAAGAATGGTAAAATTAGCAACAGAAGTAACAGAAAGGAGAGCTTGTTGAAAAAGGAAATTAAAAAAGATAAAATACAGTGGCAGTACTCTTAAATTCAAGAATATTTAAATCTCACAATGCCAATTGAGATAATATAACAAATTCTATACACCCTATCCTCATTACATGCGTCTTCAGACAATGTGGATTCACAGTTATGCGAGGTACCTATTTCTACCAACATCTCCTTATATGCGTCCAAAACTCACAGTTATACAAGGAACACTGCTTTCCCGCCAATACAAGTCACGTATGCACACCTCACAGTCTCACTCCCGCCAGTCTCGCATTGATTTTGGCAATGTGTGGATGCGCGAACTTGCGCTCTTAAACTTTTGTTGGTTTTACCTATGGTGCAGTGATTTTGTGCTTGAAATATTTAACTATACCTCCTAAGCGTCCGATGTCATGTCCTGAGCCATCAGCCCAGCAGCAGAGAACCACTTTTTAACACTTGAAAAAATGTTGGAAATCATAAGCGCGGCATCAGCTGAAGGTAACACAGTTCTGGGATGCTACTGCCGGGAACAGAATCTTGCCTTTAAAGTTCTTTTGTTGCTTGACAATGCGCTAGCCCATCCTAAACATTTGGACAGCATTCATCCTAACATAACAGTGCATTTCCTGCCGCCTAACACAATATCGCTGATTCAACCACTCGACCACGGTGTGATCCACATTCAAGGCGTACGTATTTTTTTTACGGCGAACTATGTCTCAGATGCTGCAAGCAACAGACGATTTTGAAAATCCTGGGAGTTTACCAATGGTAGGGAATGGTGGAAGTCAAAACACTTGGCACAAATGGCGATGGACATGGACCCAAGTTTAGAACGGAGTCGGCATTTCAGTCGTTCCCTGCCATCAACTCCTCTTCCTTACAAGTAAATTTATGCTGAAAAACAAAATGCTGCCAAGCAAACAACCCTTACCACTTTCTTCAAATCGGTGTCATCTCCTGCTGCCAGCAGTTCTAAGAGTTCTGTGAGTCTTCCTTCACCCCTTGCTGTGCTTGATATGATCCCGACGACCACAACCATGCACCTTATCCATGTAAGGCTACCCAACAACACAACAACCACTCATCGCCCGGAGTGAACACACCTGCCACTGTTGGTAAGTACACCCTAGGATGTTAACTTTCTATGATTTATTACATTGAATATTATCTTAAATTGATGAAATATAATATAAATATTGTCTGGTGGTACTGCTTTTGTGTCGTATTGGTATGAAAATGTGAATAAGTTACAGATAAAACATATTTAGGAAGTCCTCTGGAACGCATCCCTATTTTCTCCATTTAAATAATTATTCACATTATTGGATTTCATATATCCCTCGCATATAATGAGGATAGGGTATACTTATTTGATTAGGAATGTAATTTCAACATGCAAAATGGACTGTAGCATGACCACCATCCCACGGAAATGGAAATAGAAACTAATGGAAACAGAGTATTTCTGGAGAATCCAGACAGGTTACAGTGCTTTGTGTATACCAGGCCAGTAGATCAGCATTTCTAGTGAGCAGACTATTGTTAGGGCAAAGGTTCAAGTTTAATTATCATTCAACCATACATGAATACAGCCAAATGAATCAGTGTTCCTCTGGGGCACATATGATTATGATTTCAGAAAAAAAACATACAGTCACAAAGTGAAAAAATATGTAGCCTGTCCTTGAGTTGGCCAGGTTCAGCTTGTTCTTCCACCACTCCAATACCGGGGGAAACGCCGAGCCAATGCTAGGGGGCAGCACTGAAAGAAGGGGCTATTCCCCAACCTGGTACAAAATCCAGCACACAATCAGCTCCAGCATCTCCTTCATCAGTGACCATAATGGGTGATTCCGAAGCACGAGGGCCGTGTCCGTGCAACAAATGAAGCAAGGCAGCTTACCCACCATTGGTCTTGCCAATGCACCAGTGAAACAGACTTACAGTGCTCTACATTACCAATGTCCAACAGGGTCAGGCGATCACAACATAAACATCTAAAACAATCACTCCATGAGCTCAACAAATGTCCACTGAATCCTATTTAAAGCTCATATTTGGGAAACCACAGAAAAGGTACAGCAGAGAAGGAATAATTGGCCCAATGAATGTATACCGACTCTATGAAAGAGGTCCTGAACTCCCACAATTCTATAAATGCTTCCTTTTTAGATATTGATCCGATCCAATTCACTTTTGAATGTTACAATTGAAACTGCTTCCACTACTACCTATGGCAGTGTTTTCCAAATCCTAACTGTTGTGTAAAAAGTTCTTCCTCATGGTACTTCTGATTCTCTTGTCAGTTATACTCCCGTGCACCCAAACTCTTGACCCATCTGCCAACAAATATATTTCTCTGCACGACATATGTCGGTGATGCAAAATCTGATTCTGATTCTCAGAACACCTCATTATTTGTAAACATCTCTTGTCAGACCACTCAAGCACCAATCCCTGGGAAATTCCACTGAATTTCTCTCAGATCCAGAAATCTTGTCACTCCTACTCCTACTGCCTGTAACTTGGAAATTTTATCTATCCCTGCTGTTTCAGCCCCTAAATTCAAGGGATGCATTCTTGATTTCAAGATTATTATGTATCTGCTCCTCAAATGCCAAGTCCATGACATCACATCAACCTCATTTCCTCAACTGACTCTCTTAATTCATCAATAAACAAATTTTTGGTGGTTTTCTCTCATCAATCCATACTTATTCAAGTAAGCACTAATTATTTCCTCATTTCAGGAACTTCCCCATTGAGATTAAACAGAATACACTGTGAATTACTGATGGATTACTTGTATCTTTTCTTTGAACAAAAAAGTGATATTTCTTCAACCATTGCAAAAACTCTCAGCTCTATTCATCTGTAGTAATTCCCACTGCAATGAAGCTTTTAGCTATGCTCAGATCACCTATATTGTCACAATAGAAGCTTGTCGCCCCAAAAAGGAGATGAGTAAAGGGGAAAAAGTGGAAAACTGTATAGAATTTGCAAAGAAAATCAACACAAGATTGTAAGCAATTATCCTTTAGAAGGTTCTTTCTTTTTCACTGAAGTAGCATCAATCTCAAAATAATTTTGAAGACTCAAGAAACTTCTCTCACTCACAAAAAAACTACAATTAACTCCAAAATTGTTTTTGCCTATTAAAAACAGGAAGAAATATGGACAAATAAAAACCTTAGTGATATAATGGTAAATTTGGTTCAAGCAATTAGCACAAATTCTAGCTTTTTATTTCTTTCACTGCCTGCTTATGTTTGGATAGTGGCTTATTTTTAAATTTGTTCTTCAAATTTATGAAATTGTAAATATAAGTTTCAGTGATTTAATGGATTCCATTAAATCCAATTATGAAACATGAGAAAAGACATCCACTTAAGCAGAGTATTTCCAAGCATCATAATTTTATTTTCCGCAATTTGTATCCAAACTGCAGAGACTGAGTAAGTTATGTCAACCATACTTTGGAAAGTGTTAATCCATTTCAGAATTATAAACTTTAAAAAATGAGTCTAGGTTTGCAACAGATGGAACAGTCTGAAGTTCCCTGAACCTCAGAGATATGCTGTTATCAAAAAATACATTGATCTGTGCCAAATTTATTAATTAATATTAAAATTTCAGATGTATGAATTTTTGAATGATTGCAAACATACTGCCTGCGATATCTAAGTACTTGGCACAGGCTCAAAACAATTTCATATTATATTTTAAAAATTCAGGCAGAATTTCATTAGATCAGTGTAGGGCAACCTGCTCACCATTTGTAAGTGGATACAGTTCATGAGGTACTACAGCTTACCTTTGGTGGTTTGAATGGATAATCAGATGAGAAAGTGATGTCCAGAAAAAAAACTCCTCCCTCATAAACTGAACCAGGGGGGCCTAAAATGGTGGATCGCCACTCGTATATATTATCACCTTTTGGACCAGCACTGAAATAAATTCATTAAAAATATGTTAAAACATATCATTTGCAACATTTAATCACCTAATTTGTAGTTATCAGGTCCCAAGCACATTTAACATTTGAATACAAGTTTTAAATGTTTCAGTTACGAAACAGTATCATCCACCTTGATGCGACTGCTCAAGTCTCTTCCTACAAAAATGCTTTTCATCCTCTTTTCAGCTTCATATCCCAATACCTTAATGTCCCATACACCCAACATTTTCATAAATTCCAAATTTTACTGAATCCTATTCAACCCCTGCACCAGTCTCTTAAATTCTATGGCCTTGCTGACCAATTTTGCAAGCCTCTGGTCATGCAATACACTCATGTTTTAATCCTTTTCAATCAACTCAAAATATTGCATTGCTTCCTCTACATCTGTACATTATGCATGTCCATGACTAAACAAATGTTTATTCCTTATTCCCAATGCATGAGGAAAGATGGTGGGGAACTGCCCTCTTGAACAGCTACAGTCCTGGTGATGATATGCTCATGGTTATGCTAAAATGGGAGCTGATAGATTTTGAAGGGTGATGCACAGGTCTGGCAGGGAGAACCCGATAAACTTACTGAGGATCGCATGTGAAACATTTATAAAATCAGCTGTTGTTACTCTGACAAAAAAGTTCGAAAAAGTGACATAATAAGAAATTTTACATCAATGTTACATTGTACTAACAAGCATTAGTACACCAAGAATGGTCTTTCTCTTATAGTTGAATTATTAATAAGCATATGACCAAGTGTAAATTTCTTGGAAGCATTTTTATATCTCTTATCAGTTATGGAGAGTCAACCTTTTTTGCTCCACGGACCAGTTTAACAATGACAATATTCTTGCGGACCAGCCGATCGGGGGGGGGGGGGGGGGGTGGTAATCATGGTGATAAATCAATAAATCAACTGTAAGTCACTTATCTGTGGCTAATACACTTGATTTCGTTTCTAAAGGGGTTTATCTAACAAATTTAATATTAAATACACAGCACATATTTTCCTCGCATGAATGTAGTGATAAGTCAATTATAACAGTGGTCCCAAACCTCCAGGCCACGAACTGATACATTGCCGTGAAGAATGCAGCGGTACAGCAGTGGCCGGAATGCACCCAGCACCTCTTCAAGAAAAAATTTGAAATAAACAAGCTAATTGATTAGGTGCTGCCCAGCTTGTAAATGTCGGCCCAGATCAGAAGCGACGCAATCAGCAATCGCCTCTGATCTGGGCCGACATTTACTTGCCGGGTGGCACCTAATTAATTGTTGTGTTAAAAAGAAATTAAGAAAATATCCCTATTTTATCCAATCCTGGTAGTTGTAAAACATTACATCCAAAAGACAATTCCTATTTGCATGCCTACCTTGCTACATCTTGAAACATCCTTAAAAAGCTCTCAAAAATCAGAATTAGATTTATTACTACTGACATTGTGAAATTTGTTGTTTTGTGGCAGTACAGTGCAATACATTTAAAAAACTATAAATTACATTTACATAAATAATTGTTCATTGCTTATTTGGGAAATTTCATATATATTCAGAAATACATTTACAGAAATATTCCAATGGTGGAGAGGAAAAAGTTGTTCCTAAAATGTTGAATGTGTGCCTTCAGGTTCCTGCATCTCTTCCTTGATGATAGCAACATGAAGAAAGCATGTCCTGTGTGATGTGAGTCTTTAATGCTGGATACTTCCCTTCTGAGGCATTGTCTTTTGAAGATGGCCTCAATGCTGGAGAGGCCAGTGTCCATGATGGAGCTTACCTAGTTTTCAACTCTCCACAGCCTTTTCCAATCCTGTGCAGTGGCCCCTCCATACCAGTGATGTAAACTGTTAGAATACTCTCCACAGTACATATGTAGAAATTTGTTATTCTTTGGTGACATACTAAATCTCCTCAAACTTCTAATGAAATATAGCTGCAGATGTGCTTTCTTTGTAAATGTAAAATATATTGGGCCCAGCAAAGATGTTCAGAGATGTTGACACCCAGGAACTTGAAACTGTTCACCCTTTCCACTCATGATCCATCAATGAGGACTGGTGCATGTTCCCTCAACTTCTCTTTCCTGAAATCCACAATCAATTTCTCAGTCTTAATGACAATTGGTACAATGTATCTCAATCCTATATGCCTCATCATCATCGAGGTTTCTGCTAACAGAAGAATCTGGCAAAATTATAGATGGTGTTTCAGCTGTGCCTACCCACAGTCATGGGTGTAGAGAGCAGAGCACTGGGCTAAGCACACATCCTTGAGGTGCATGGTGTTGATCATCAGTGAGGAAATGCTATTTCCAATCCGCACTGACAGTGGTCTCCTGATGAGGAAGTCAAGGATTCAATGGCAGAGGGTGGTACAGAGATCAATCTCTGGAGTCAAATTTTTGTTTGGTTCTGCAAATGTTTATCATCACACAGCGATTTTATCACAGATATTGATCGTTATAATGAATGAATACTGCAAAATGGCTGTGCTTTTAAGTTTATTCATGACACATAGTAACTAAACAATTGTAAATTCCACCGCATGTTCAGAAAAACACTGAGCATTCGGAATTCAAAAAGCAACACATCACATGGATGTTTGTGACTGTTAGTAATGTATGTGCTTGCAATAATTGAAAAGTAATATAAAAATAATGCAGCAACCAATAAAATTTAATTGCTTCAGTATGAAAATCTCACACAATTCTGCTCATTCACAATTATGGCAACCAAATACAGACAATTCTGTATAATTCTGTTTAAAACTTACCTAAAAATTAATTTTAAAAAAATTACTGCCTAAAAATCTAATTTTATTTTTACAGGTATATTCAGTACTGATATTTCATGTGTGATTATATTTATTATAATTCTTTTTTAACTAATTTTCTATAGCGCCTACTCACAGAATTGTGTTATCGTTACTATTTATTTATACACAAATACACACACATGCATAATTATATATACACACACACAGACATACATCCATATATTAATAAAGTTTTTTTTAAAAGATATCAGATTACCCATGGTTGCCACAGCAAAGAAAAAAAATTGGCAATATTCCATTGAGCATCTTGCCCATGGTTTTATTCCATCCTCACAGGGCAAAACAATGCCACTGTATCTAATTTGTATGACTACACTTCCAAATTAAAGTATATGGCCATATAAACTGAGGAAGCACCCACAAACAGCATACAAGGACAAGACAAGACACTGGATGACTTTAAAAAAACTACATGATAATTTTCAAACAAGGCTGTCAGTAAAGCAAATGTTTAGTAAAAAAAACAGCTAAGATAGACAAAGGTTTTACTTGCATCCTGTGGAATTTCAAACTTAATTGCAAAAGATAGCAAACCACATAATATAGGTGAATCATTGATTCTGCCTGCAGTTATTGTTGTAATTTCTACTCTTATGAATCAGGGCACATCATTTTGAAGAGCTATTTCTTGGAAAACAATATTTCGCTGGAAAATATAATGGCTTATGCAACATGATGGTGCTACTTCAATGATAGAAAGATACAGAGTAGTCATTTAAGAAAATGATGCACCTGCTGTTTTGTGCATACATTGTGTCACCCAGCGTCAGCATTCGGTTGCAAAAACAATTGGGAGGATGTTTACGTGACACCCTTGCTGCTGTCATAAGGGAAGTCAACTTCATCAAATCAAATGCAATTCTAGATAGTCTTTTTCAACAACTTTGTGAGGAATATGGAAGATGATTTATAACGGTTACTAATTCATACAGAGCTGTGATGATCATCAAAAGCTAATTAGCTTCATTGCTTTTGTTCCACTTTGGGATGATATTGTAGCATTTCTAAGTGATAAGCAGTTGGAGAACAAATTGTTGCTGCTAAGTTTGAACACATTTTACCTGTCAGATATAGTTGCAAGAAAAAGATAGTGAACCCTTTGCAATTACTTGGTCTGATCTTCATCTAAGTCATGGTAATAGATAACACAGCCTGCCTAAACTAATAGCACACAAACAATTCTACTTCTCGTCAATACTGAGTACATGAGTTAAACAATTACAGTCTAGGTTCAAAAAAGTATGTGAATCTCTGGGGTAGTGCCTTCTACAAAAGCTATTTGGAGTCAGGTATTTCAATCAATGAGATGAGATGGGAGGTGTGGGTCATAGAGGTACCCTGCCTGTAAAAAAGACACACAAAGTCAGGTTACTGACAAAGCCTGCTCTTCAAGAAATATCTGTGTATGTGCACCATACCTCAATCAAAATGAATTTCAGAGGACCTTAGAAGAATTGTAGAGATGCATGAAGCTGGAAAAGGCTACAAAAGCATTTCTAAAGATCTGGCTGTTCATCAGTCCACAGTAAAAGAAATTGTCTACAAATGGTGGAAACTCAGTACAGTTGCTACTCTCTTTAGGAGTGGACATCCTGCAAAGATCACATCAAGAACACAATGTGCAATGCCAAAGTTAATGAAAAAGAACTCAACATCAAGAGACCTGCAGAAATCTCTAGAACTTACGAAAGTCTCTGTTCATGTCTCCACTATATAAAAAACACTGAATAAGAATGGTGTTCATGGAAGGACCCCACAGAGAAAACCACTGCTCTTCAAATAAAAACATTGCTGCACGTCTTAAGTTTGTAAAAGACCACCTGGATGTTCCACAACACTTCTGGGACAATGCTCTGTGGACAGATGAAATAAAAGTTGAACTTCTTGCCAGAAATGCACATTATGTTTGGAGAAAATATGGCACTACACACCAACACCAAAAACTCCTTCCAACCGAGAAGCATGGTAGAAGGAACATCATGGTTGGGTGCTACTTTGCTACGTCAGGACCTGGACAGCTTGCAATCAAAGGAACAATGAATTCAAAATTGTATCAATACATTTTACAGAAGAGTGTTAGGATAGCAGTCCGTCACCAGAAGCTCAATAAAAGTTGGATGACGCAATGAGACAATGATCTGAAACAGAAGTAAATCAACAACAGAATGGTTAAAAAGAAGAAAATTTGTGTACTGGAATGGTCAAGTCAGAGTCCAGACCCTAACCCAATTGAGATGCTGTGGTATGACCTGAGGAGGGCTGTTCATGCAAGATTTTCCAGAAGTATTGATGAACTGAAACAGTTTTGTATGGGGGAATGGTCTAAAATCCCTCCTCACCGTTGTGCAAATCTGATCAGCAGCTACAGGAAACATTTGATGGTAGCTATTGCTGCTAAAGGAGGTTCCGCCAGTTATTAAATACAAAGATTCACATACTTTTTCCAGCCTGGACGGTGAATGATTAAACAATGTGTTTAATAAAGACATGAAAGTACAATTTTTATATGTTATTAGTTTAGGAAGATTGTTTTTGTCTATTACTGTGACTTAGATGAAGATCAGACCACATTTTATGAGCAATTAAGGCAGAAAACCAAGTAATTGCAAAGGGGTCACAAATGTTGCAAATCTACATTTGAAAAGCTGAATTTATTAAACAAACAATTACAAGAAAAAATAACTGTAATCTCACATCAGTGCTTTCCTTGGAAAATAAACCCTCCAGCAGCAATATTGGATGTCGCAAATTTATGCAATTTCCTTCGTTGGTCACTCTTATACTAGAATCACAAGATTGTACATCTTGATCATTTCAAGCAACCACACACAGATATGGAATTTTGATTCAGAGACCTGCTGGAGATGCACATTCCAGATTGGGTGGTGGATCTATTTGGGGTGAATATGGATTTAGATTAGATTACATTAAACTCTATTGTCATTGTGCCAAGTACAGATACAAAGCCAATGAAATGCAATTAGTATCTGACCAGGTGCAAAAGAATAGTATTATTTACACAATAACTGCAAATAAAAAGTGCTACAGCACACAAATATAAAAGTACTGAGACAGTACAATATGGGTGCAATACTGCTTAGCACTGTGATGTGAGGTTCAGCAGGGTCACAGCCTCAGGGAAGAAGCTCTTCCTGAGCCTGCTGGTGCGGGAATGGAGGCTCCTGTAGCGCCTACCGGATGGGAGGAGAGTAAAAAGTCTATGGTTAGGGTGAGATGCATCCTTGATAATGCTTTTCGCCCTGCCCAGGCAGCGTTTATGGTAGATGTTCTCAATGGTGGGCAATTAGGTGCCGATAATCTGCTGGGTAGTTTTCACCACCTGCTGGAGTGCTTTGCGGTCCGATACAGGACAATTGTCATACCACATTGAAATGCAGTTGGTGAGTATGCTCTCAATGGTACAGTGGTAAAAGTCAGTCAGTATCCTGGGACAGAGGTGAGCTTTCTTGATGCTCCGCAGGAAGTAAAGGCGCTCTTGCGTCTTTTTGATCAGGATGGAGGAGTTCAGGGACCTGGTGAGATCATTGGAAATGTGGACACCAAGGAATTTGAAGCTTGATACACCCTCCGCTACAGCTCCGTTGATGTAGATGGGGACATGAGTGTGGCTCCTAGCATGCCTGAAGTCTACAATAATCTCCTTGGTCTTCTGGGTGTTAAGAGCCAGGTTGTTATCGGCATACCACGCAGCCAGGTGCTGGACCTCGTCCCTGTAGGCTGTCTTGTCATCCCCTCTGATCAGGCCACCACCGTGGTGACGTCTGTGAACCTGATTATGGAGTTAAGACCATGTACAGGAACACAGTCATAGGTGAAAAGGGAGTATAGGAGAGGGCTCAGCACACAGCCTTGAGGCATGCTGGTATTCAGGATGAGAATGGAGGAGTAGAGGTTGTCTAACTTAACAGATTGGGGTCTGTTAGTCAGAAAGTCCAAAGTCCAATTGCAGAGGGATGAGCTGATACCAAGCTGGCGAAGTTTGGCGATCAGCTTGAAGGGGATCACAGTACTGAATGCCGAACTAAAGTCAATGAACAGCATTCTGACGTAAGAGCTGGGGGCTGTCCAGGTTGGTCCGGGCAGAGTGAAGTGCCATGGAGATGGCGTCCTCTGTTAACCTGTTGGTGCGATAGGCAAATTGATGGGGGTCCAGGGTAGTGAAAAATGGATGACGTTGACACCACATTGCAAGAATGTCTTACTGAGCTGTACAGAGTTATAGCAGTTCAAACAAAATTCAAATGCAGCAGGAAAAATTCTGGATAACTAGTGATATTCAAAATAAGTTTCCACAGCCTTGGGAGAAAGTAAAGTTGTTTTAAATTGGACTTCCTGCCTTATATCTAGTAGAATGTGGTTTTGGTCAAGCTCTTCACCTGGTACTAAAAGCTCATTACTGTCTTAATATTGTAAAAAGAGGTGATCTTTGACCATCTTTAACTAAAGTGGCAACCAGACTGTCAAAGGCTCGTTAGTTTTGCATCAGTCACAAGGATCTCACCAAATACCCAAAGTAACAATATTTTTTCACTTTTTCATTGCTGGTTGGAAGAATATTCTATGTTATAAATATAATATCCTATTCAGAGCTTTGAAATAGCTTTATTTTTCGTATACACCTGTAGCATTATATTTAACATATGGTATCTATACCATATTAAAGCATAACTATTGACTTACATTAGAATAATTAGTACAGTTGAACAAAAAAAAATTCAGCAACCAACAGAAACTATGGAGAGTAGAGCCACAGAAGAAGAATATGAGATTAAGGGTCTATTTTATCCTACAAGAAAACTAGTCAATTGTCCAATAATAGCTGGACAGAAGCCATCCTTGAAATCTGGTGGTACATTTTTCAGGCTGCTCTCCCTGACCTTGGGAGGTGTGGGGTGAGGTGGAAAAGAAGAGAGAATGTCTGGGTAGATGTGTGGGGTCTTTGATTATAGTGGCTGCTTTCCCAAGATTGCAAGAAGTGTAGCAAGAATCCAAGAATGGAATGTTGATTTCTGTGATGTGCTGAGCTATGTTCACAACACTTTTCAGTTTTATATGGCCACATGCAGAGCAGTTGCCCTATCAACCTGTTAACTATCCACAGAAGATAGCCTCTATGGTGCACTACTAAAAGCTGATGAGGATCAAAGATGTCATGCAAAATTTCTTCAGCATCCTGAGGAAGTAGAGGCATTGGTGAGCATTCTCGTTCATAGCGTTAACATGGTTGGACCAGGATAGGCCATTGATAATGTTCACTCCTGGGAACTTGAAGCTCTTGTGGTCAGAATTGTTGATGCTAATAGGATCATGTCCTCGTCCCAATTTCCTGAGGTCAATGACCTGCTCTTGTGCTTTGCTGATACTGAGAGAAGGGTTATTGTTACAATCAACTATGGCTGTATCATCTACAAACCTGCAGATGGGGTTAGAACAGAATCTGACCACACAGTCATAAGTGCAAATGGAGTAGGGAAGGGGGGGGATGAAGATGCAGAATTATGGATGGAGCATCCCATTAAGGATAATCATGGCAGAGGTGTCTGTTAGTAAGGAAGCCATGTGCCCAATTGCAAAACGAGGTGCTCAATCTCAGGTCTCAGAGTGGAAATGGGTTTGCTTGGAATTATACTACTGAAGAAAGTGCTGTAGTCAATAATAATATGCTACAGTAGGTGCCTTTATTGTCCAAAGAAGATTGTAGGGCCAGTCAGATGGTGTTTTGACAGTAGGCAAATTGTAATAAGTCAAGTTTGTCTGGCAAGTTGGAGTTAATGCATGCCATAAGCAGTCTCACGAGAGGTAGATGGCAGAGCCACAAGGCAGTAGTCATTAAGACAGATTACTTTACTTTTCTTGGGTATCAAGATGATAATGTTTTCTTAAAGCACATGGGAACCTCAGACTGAAGCAGAGAGAGGTTAAAAATATCTGCTAATACCCCTGCCAAAAGATCTGCACGGGGTCGAAGGCAGACATTCTACCTCTCCCGGAAGTTCCGGGACTCTCCCGCATATTAACAGTGGCTCCCTGATGCCCACAAATTATATAAAATGTCCAGGAAATCAATTTTTTTGAGAGAGAAAGCGAGCGAGAGACAGCGAGCGCGAGAGACGAGAGCAAGAGACGAGAGAGCGAGCGCGCGCGAGAGACAGCGCGAGAGCGAGCGCGAGAGACGAGAGCAAGAGACGAGAGAGCGAGCGAGCGAGAGAGCGAGCGAGCGAGCGAGCGAGCGAGCGAGCGAGCGAGCGAGAGAGAGAGAGAGAGAGAGAGAGAGAGAGAGAGAGAGAGAGAGAGAGAGAGAGAGAGAGAGAGAGAGAAAACGAATGTGCTCCATGGCAAAGTGTTCCAAAAAAAAGAAAATATAAAACATATGTCACCCCAGACTACCCTAAAGTGTACTCCTGCCTAATAGGGGTCAAAAATAATGAGAGTATTGCTCGCTGCACTGTTTGCAACAGTGATTTTTCTATTGCCCATAGTGGGTTAAGACTGTAAAAGACATGTTGAGGTGAGTTTAACAGGTGTCATTCGTTCATTAGCATAGTTAACGTTATTTAAACTAGCTGGCTAGCTGCTAAGGAGCTACTCTATTGCAGACATCCCACCTCTCCCGGAAGTCTCCCGCAAATTGATGGTGCTACCTTCCCGAAGTGAGTTTTTGTAGGGTGGGATGTCTGTCAGGGGCACAACCAGAGACACTGACAGGACCAGATGCTTTCCATGGGTTAATTCACTGGAATACTGATCGTTCATCTACAATGATAACTGTGGGTTCAGGCGCACTGGAAGCTGTCAGGGTGAGTAGCATCGTTCCAATCCCTTCTGGTAAAAACATGCATAGAATGCAATAAGTCCATCAGAGAAAGATGAGCTATTATCAGCAATGGTGCCTGATTTTGTTTCGCAGTCCATTATAGCATGCAAGCCCTGCCACAAGTGATGACTGGTGTGGGACTCTTTTAGATTAGCATCATTTCTTGCAGTCATTAATTGATACAATAAATAAATACTACAAATAGATGAACAATATTGGACCAGATGGACAAAGGCCATGGCTTCAAATCCCAAACTATATAATAAATCAAATAGTTAGATATTGCTTGGGGGGAGGGGTGGGTGGAGGTGACAGAACAAAAAAGAAATGCAGGAAAGAAAAAATAAGCCAACAGCCAATTAAAACGCAAGACCACAAGCTAGTTCACCAAACGAAATCCACATCAAAGTGCCCAAAACATCACTATTGCAGTGAATTCCAGTTAAATGGGACATATCAGGAGCAGTATATTTTGGCCCAATTAAGCAACTGCCCTAATTAGCTGAAGTTTCATGGAAGTAGTTAAAAGATATATAAAAAAGACAAACTAACATTTAACTAAGTAACAATTTATGTATTTAAAATATAGAAAAAAATTAAAACACTTCCAATACCACTACAGTAGTTAAAAACTGTATTAGTTCCTAATAGTTATCGACAGAGGAATTCGTTCGGAGTACACTGCTGTGTTCTTTTGACTATAAATGAGCAACTTCAGCGCAGACACCTAGTGCAGATAATACACTGCATTTGTACAATGCTTTTGACGACTGCATTCTCCAAGTCTTCATTTTCATTGTAACATTCAAGATGTTTGTTAATTACTTCAAATTCTTAATAGTGTCTAACTTGTTTAACTAGTAAAACATAGAACATAGAATAGTACAGCACAGTACAGGCCCTTCGGTCCACAATGTTGTGCCGACCCTCAAACCCTGCCTCCCATATAAGCCCCCACCTTAAATTCCTCCATATACCTGTCTAGTAGTCTCTTAAATTTCACTAGTGTATCTGCCTCCACCACTGACTCAGGCAGTGCATTCCACGCACTAACCACTCTGAGTAAAAAGCCTTCCTCTAATATCCCTCTTGAACTTCCCACCCCTTACCTTAAAGCCATGTCCTCTTGTGTTCAGCAGTGGTACCCTGGGGAAGAGGCACTGGCTATCCACTCTATCTATTCCTCTTATTATCTTGTACACCTCTATCATGTCTCCTCTCATCCTCCTTCTCTCCAAAGAGTAAAGCCCTAGCTCCCTTAATCTCTGATCATAATGCATACTTTCTAAACCAGGCAGCATCCTGGTAAATCTCCTCTGTACCCTTTCCAATGCTTCCACATCCTTCCTATAGTGAGGTGACCAGAACTGGACACAATACTCCAAGTGTGGCTTAACCAGAGTTTTATAGAGCTGCATCATTACATCGCGACTCTTAAACTCTATCCCTCGACTTATGAAAGCTAACACCCCATAAGCTTTCTTAACTACCCTATCCACCTGTGAGGCAACTTTCAGGGATCTGTGGACATGTACCCTGAGATCCCTCTGCTCCTCCACACTACCAAGTATCCTGCCATTTACTTTGTACTCTGCCTTGGAGTTTGTCCTTCCAAAGTGTACCACCTCACATTCTCAGGGTTGAACTCCATCTGCCACTTCTCAGCCCATTTCTACATCCTATCAATGTCTCTCTGCAATCTTTGACAATCCTCTACACTATCTACAACACCACCAACCTTTGTGTCATCTGCAAACTTGCCAACCCACCCTTCTACCCCCACATCCAGGTCGTTAATAAAAATCACGAAAAGTAGAGGTCCCAGAACCTTGTGGGACACCACTAGTCACAATCCTCCAATCTGAATATACTCCCTCCACCACCACCCTCTGCCTTCTGCAGGCAAGCCAATTCTGAATCCACCTGGCCAAACTTCCCTGGATCCCATGCCTTCTAACTTTCTGAATAAGCCTACCGTGTGGAACCTTGTCAAATGCCTTACTAAAATCCATATAGATCACATCCACTGCACTACCCTCATCTATATGCCTGGTCACCTCCTCAAAGAACTCTATCAGGCTTGTTAGACACGATCTGCCCTTCACAAAGCCATGCTGACTGTCCCTGATCAGACCATGATTCTCTAGATGCCTATAGATCCTATCTCTAAGAATCTTTTCCAACAGCTTTCCCACCACAGACGTAAGGTTCACTGGTCTATAATTACCCGGACTATCCCTACTACCTTTTTTGAACAAGGGAACAACATTCGCCTCCCTCCAATCCTCCGGTACCATTCCCGTGGACAACGAGGACATAAAGATCCTAGCCAGAGGCTCAGCAATCTCTTCTCTCGCCTCGTGGAGCAGCCTGGGGAATATTCCGTCAGGCCCCGGGGACTTATCTGTCCTAATGTATTTTAACAACTCCAACACCTCCTCTCCCTTAATATCAGCATGCTCCAGAACATCAACCTCACTCATATTGTCCTCACCATCATCAAGTTCCCTCTCCTTGGTGAATACCGAAGAGAAGTATTCATTGAGGACCTCGCTCACTTCCACAGCCTCCAGGCACATCTTCCCACCTTTATCTCTAATCGGTCCTACCTTCAACTCCTGTCATCCTTTTTTTCTTCACATAATTGAAGAATGCCTTGAGGTTTTCCTTTACCCTACTCGCCAAGGCCTTCTCATGCCCCCTTCTTGCTCTTCTCAGCCCCTTCTTAAGCTCTTTTCTTGCTTCCCTCTATTCCTCAATAGACCCAGCTGATCCTTGCTTCCTAAACCTCATGTACGCTGTCTTCTTCCACCTGACTAGATTTTCCACCTCACTTGTCACCCATGGTTCCTTCACCCTACCATTCTTTACCTTCCTCACCGGGACAAATTTATCCCTTACATCCCGCGAGAGATCTCTAAACATCAACCACATGTCCATAGTACATTTCCCTGCAAAAACATCATTCCAATTCACACCTGCAAGTTCTAGCCTTATAGCATCATAATTTGCCTTTCCCCAACTAAAAATTTTCCTGTCCTCTTTGATTCTATCCTTTTCCATGATAATTATAAAGGCCAGGGAGCGGTGGTCATTGTCCCCCACATGCTCATTCACTGAGAGATCTGTGACCTGACCCGGCTCATTACCTAGTACTAGATCTAGTATGGCATTCCCCCAGGTCGGCCTGTCCACATACTGTGACAGGAATCCATCCTGGAAATTAAAATTATTTAATTTTCACTGCAAGCTATTTCTGACATCTGAACAAGCCTGAATATTTGAAACCGCAGTGAGCAAAACTGTTCTGAATTGTCTTAATGCTATTTCTTGTCAACTATCAGTGATAAAAATCACTACTTTTGAACACAATCACATGCAACTGATGCTATTTAAGAACTGCTCACTGTAAGTATGGTGATTTGTGTAACGGGACACAAATTCACATGACTGCTGATAGTTATAAACTGTTCAGCAATGGTTTCCTGTCCCAATTAAGCAGCATAGCATCCCAAGTAAACAAAGAGAATCCCATCTATATACTCGATTAGTTTTTGTTCTTTAAGAGCTGTCCCAAATAAATGGTTGCCCCAATTAACTGATGATCTAATTAAACAGAATCCACTGCATTCATTTTTGCTCCTCCTTGCAGGTCCAACATGGATTGCCATATAGTCTCAAAATCAAACAAGTTAATAAAACAGCTGTGTCAAGGATACTTCCGAGTAACTGGATGTTTCATCCACAAATGGAAATATCCCTTCCTCAATCATGTTTCAATTTTCCATTAACAGAGATGCAACACAAATTTTGAGCCCTTTCCAAAGAACAACGATGCCTTAAAAAAAAGACTTGTAATATTTAAATCAACAAGTCTAACAGATCCAACCTATAATTCTACTGTGCACATTCAAAAAATTCACTCCTTTTATTTTAATAATTTCTACGTCAACTGTTTCCTTGCAATGTATGACCAATTATTCAAGTTGATTCTGATAACTTTAGCCTAGAATTGTGACATTTTGCTGATAATCCTCCATAGAGAACTGATATTCAAATGTTGGGATTCAGACTAACGCTGCACAGAGTCAATGTACTGTGCTATAATTTGTACTTTCCGATCCTAGTGAGAATATCTAAAGCCCACTTAATGTTCCCGGTTTCAAACTGCACAACAGGAATCTAAAATAACCTCAGCTATGACATCTAATAAAACTCTTACATCAGCTGTTCATAGTGCTAACAAAATTGGAAAAGGATTCACTGTTCTTAGCTATAAAAGTCTACATCTCAAAATTGATTAAGGATTAAATGGATAATTAAATCAACTGACATTTTGAATTCCAAAGTTCCTGCACTACTTCTTGAAGAAAAAAAATATCAAAAGAGAATCAAGGTGGAGCATTTCAATTTACAGGCACTGCCTAAATTGCGTAAGGATTCTGTTCCTGAAAACTACCTGTAAGTTGATTCCTCACCCCCTACAAGTCAGAAAAAACAGCTTTCGATAGCTACCCTTACTTATCATTTCACTCTGAAATGTTATTTCCTAAAATTCTTCCATTTCAAAAGTGTTTTATGATCACCCTAACACTATCCATAATTAAACTAATGGAAAATATATTGTACCAATTTAAACCACAGAAACTACAGCACAGAAACAGGCCTTTTGGCCCTTCTTGGCCGTGCTGAACCATTTTCTGCCTAGTCCCACTGACCTGCACACGGACCATATCCCTCCATACACCTCCCATCCATGTATCTGTCCAATTTATTCTTAAATGTTAATAAAGCACCTACATTTACCACCTCACCTGGCAGCTCATTCCATACTCCCACCACTCTCTGTGTGAAGAAGCCCCCCCTAATTTTCCCTTTAAACTTTTCCCCCCTCACCCTTAACCCATGTCCTCTGGTTTTTTTCTCCCCTTGCCTCAGTGGAAAATGCCTGCTTGCATTCACTCTATCTATACCCATCATAATTTTATATACCTCTATCAAATCTCCCCTCATTCTTCTACGCTCCAGGGAATAAAGTCCTAACCTATTCAACCTTTCTCTGTAACTGAGTTTCTCAAGTCCTGGCAACATCCTTGTAAACCTTCTCTGCACTCTTTCAACCTTATTTATATCCTTCCTGTAATTTGGTGACCAAAACTGAACACAATACTCCAGATTCAGCCTCACCAATGCCTTATACAACCTATCAAAACATTCCAGCTCTTATACTCAATACTTTGATTAATAAAGGCCAATGTACCAAAAGCTCTCTTTATCACCCTAGCTACTTGTGACGCCACTTTTAGGGAATTTTGTATCTGTATTCACAGATCCCTCTGTTCTACTGCACTCCTCAGTGCCTTACCATTAACCCTGTGTGTTCTACCTTGGTTTGTCCTTCCAACGTGCAATACCTCACACTTGTCTGTATTAAACTCCATCTGCCATTTTTCAGCCCATTTTTCCAGCTGGTCCAAGTCCCTCTGCAGGCTCTGAAAACCTTCCTCACTGTCTACTACACCTGCAATCTTTGTATCATCAGCAAACTTGCTGATCCAATTTACCACATTATCATCCAGATCATTGATATAGATGACAAATAACAATGGACCCAGCACTGATCCCTGTGGCACACCACTACTCACAGGCCTCCACTCAGAGAAGCAATTCTCTACCACCACTCTTTGGCTTCTTCCATTGAGCCAATGTCTAATCCAATTTACCACCTCTCCATGTATACCTAGCAACTGAATTTTCCTAACTAACCTCCCATGAAGGACCTTGTCAAAGGCCTTACTGAAATCCATGTAGACAATATCCACTGCCTTCCCTTCATCCACTTTCCTGGTAACCTCCTCGAAAAACTCCAATAGATTGGTCAAACATGACCTACCATGCACAAAGCCATGTTGACTCTCCCTCATAAGTCCCTGTCTATCCAAATGCTTGTAGATTCTGTCTCTTAGTACCCCCAATAACTTACCTACTACTGACATTAAACTCACCGGCCTATAATTTCCCGGATTACTTTTCGATCCTTTTTTAAACAACGGAACAACATGAGCCACTCTCCAATCCTCTGGCACCTCACCCGTAGACAGCGACATTTTAAATATTTCTGCCAGGGCCCCCGCAATTTCAACACTAGTCTCTTTCAAGGTCCGAGGGAACACTCTGTCAGGTCCCGGGGATTTATCCACTTTAAATTTCCTCAAGACAGCAAGCACCTCCTCCTTTTCAATCTGTACAGTTTCCATGATCTCACTACTTGATTCCCTCAATTCCATAGACTTCATGCCAGTTTCCTTAGTAAATACAGACGCAAAAAACCTATTTAAGATCTCCCCCATTTCCTTTGGTTCCGCACATAGCCGACCACTCTGATCTTCAAGAGGACCAATTTTATCCCTTGCAATCCTTTTGCTCTTAATATACCTGTAAAAGCTCTTTGGATTTTCCTTCACTTTGACTGCCAAGGCAACCTCATGTCTTCTTTTAGCCCTCCTGATTTCTTTCTTAAGTATTTTCTTGCACTTCTTATACTCCTCAAGCACCTGATTTACTCCCTGTTTCTTATATATTTCATACAACTCCCTCTTCTTCTTTATCAGAGTTGTAATATCCCTTGAGAACCAAGGTTCCTTATTCCTATTCAATTTGCCTTTAATCCTGACAGGAACATACAAACTCTGCACTCTCAAAATTTCCCCTTTGAAGGCTTCCCACCTACCAATCACATCTTTGCCAGAGAACAACCTGTCCTAATCCACGCTTTTTAGATCCTTTCTCATTTCTTCAAATTTGGTCTTCTTCCAGTTCAGAACCTCAACCCTAGGACCAGATCTACCCTTGTCCATGATCAAGTTGAAACTAATGGTGTTATGATCACTGGAACCAAAGTGCTCCCCTACACAGACTTCCATCACTTGTCCTAACTCGTTTCCTAACAGGAGATCCAATATTGCATCCCCTCGAGTTGGTCCCTCTATATATTGGTTTAGAAAACTTTCCTGAACACATTTTACAAACTCTAAACCATCTAGACCCCTAACAGTATGAGAGTCCCAATCAATGTATGGAAAATTAAAATCCCCTACCACCACAACTTTATGTTTCCTGCAGTTGTCTGCTATCTCTCTGCAGATTTGCTCTTCCAAGTCTCGTTGACTATTGGGTGGTCTGTAATACAATCCCACTAATGTGGCCATACCTTTCCTGTTTCTCAGCTCCACCCATAAGGACTCAGTAGACAAGCCCTCTAATCTGTCCTGCCTGAGCACTGCTGTAATATTTTCCCTAACAAGCAATGCCACTCCCCCACCTTTCATTCCTCTGCCTCGATCACATCTGAAACATTGGAACCCTGGAATATTAAGTTGCCAGCCCTGCCCCTCCTGTAGCCAAGTTTCACTAATTGCTATAACATCATAATTCCACGTGTCAATCCACGCCCTCCTCATCCACCTTCCCCGCAATACTCCTAGCATTGAAATATATACACCTCAGAAGATTTTTATCACCACTCATAACCTTTCTATCAGCAGATTTGCTTGAACTTTTAACATCATTTATTTTCACCCCAGCCACACTGTCAGCTCAGGCACTCTGGTTCCCATCCCCCTGCAAATCTAGTTTAAAGCCTCCCCAATAGCACTAACAAACCTCCCTGAAAGGATATTGGTCCCCCTGTAGTTCAAGTGTAACCCGTCTCTCTTGTACAGGTCCCACCTGCCCCAGAAGAGGTCCCAATGATCCTGAAATCTGAAACCCTGCCCCCTACACCAGTTCCTCAGCCACTTGTTCATCCTCCAGAGCATCCTACTCCTACCCTCACTGGCACCTAGCACAGGTAGCAATCCTGAGATTACCACCCTTGAGGTCCTGCTTTTCAACTTCCTACCAAGCTCTCTGTACTCACTCTCCAGGACCTCCTCACTCTTCCTTGCTATGTCATTGGTACCGATGTGCACCAGGACATCTGGCTGGTCACCCTCCCACTTCAGAATGTCATGCAAGCGATCAGAGACATCCTTGACCCTGGCACCCAGGAGGCAACAAACCATCCTGGATTCTCTGAATTCATTTGTTTAATGAATTCCATGAAACTTGTCATCATTATCAATATCTTGATTTTTTTTTAATTATAGGGGAAGCATAAAGTCATATTTCCTTAAATCATGTTTTCCATAACCTAGAGAGTCCAAAAAATAGGACTCAATTTTTATTCCATGCAACCTTCTTGCTATAGCCATTTGGGTTACAGAAATTCATCTTTACAGAATTCATAAATCAATACAGGTCATCCCTGGGTAATGAACAGATTCCATTTTAACAGAAATCCATAATTCGATTTTGTCTGTAAATCAGAAAGCACACAAAAATCAAGTGACATAGTAACTGCAAGGTGGCAAAAGCACATGACTGATATGAACAATTATTAAAATTGGAGATAAAGAGGACACTGGTGCTGCCATTTACAGGAATGAACTTGTGTCTTACCAGCAATTGTATGTCAGATCTTTGACTTAACAAAAACTTGTTTATATGTATGGGTGTCCCAAAGTTAGGTATTTAAAACCTGGGGACCGAATGTACCCAAAAATTGTTAGCAGAGTAGTTAGCACATTCCAGAGTTTGGAGTTCAATTTTGTAAGGAGCCACTATATATTTTCCTCATGGAATGCATGGGTTTTCCCCAGGTGCTCCAATCTCCTCCTATAGTCCAACACATACTGGACAGGTTAATTGGTCATTTTAAATTGTCCTATTAGGTTAGAGTTAAATCTGGCTTGTGGGGATGCTGGGGTGGCATGGTTCGAAGGGTCAGAAGGGCCTACTCAGCATTAATAAATAAATAAAATTCCCTCTCAGAGTGTGTTGCAAAATTATCAATTATTTCTCCAACTCCAATTTCTTGATGCAAGTATAGATGATGCATTCTGCCTTATGGAAAATCACAATAATCCCCATTTTCAAGGGACACAACCACCCCTATTCCAAACAAGAAAAAATCTGCAGATGCTGGAAATCCAAGCAACACATACACAAATTGCTGGAGGAACTCACCAGGCTAGCCAGCATCTTTGTAAAGAGTACAGTTGACATTTTGGGCTGAAACCCTTCAGGCCCTCCAATATAATGTAGGATGGGCTCAAATGAGTTGCACTAATCAAAGCTGTCATAGCCAACAACAGCCACTAGATGGTGCTTTTATTCCTACTTGGCATATGGGAACTATGCAAGCACTGTGGTAACCAGATATTACAAATTCTAATCTAGGGGTTGTGGAACAACAAAGAGGCAAAGAAAATGGCCTACGTACTAACAGCAACATTTCTTGTAATCTCACACAAATCTATAAACTTTAGCACAGTGGTAGTAACTTACATATTTCAACAATTGGATACTAAAGTTAGATGCAATTCATCCAGATTGATGCTATCTGTAAAATACCACTGAAGTTAGACAGAAAAAAAATCAGACACTAGTGATACTCGTATGAATTTTTTAAAAACTCAATGGAAATAAAAGGGGAAAAAACAACAGAAAATGGAAATATGTCATCCTAAGATAATTCAGAACTGTGTAATTTTTATTGTATTGAATCCTGAGGCAAAAGCCAGGTTCTCTCACTCATCTGTCAAAACAAGCATTCATTACAGATTTTGTAACTCAAATAATCAAATTTTCTGGCTAAATATTGCTAAGACTGAACTACTGTCTTCAGTGTCCAACAAAATACCATTACCTAATTAAGTTCTTCCCACATCCTGACAACCAAGAATGAACCAGTATGTTGATAACCTTAGCACGAGGAAATCTGCAGATGCTGGAAGTTCAAGCCACACACATCAAAGTTGCTGGTGAACGCAGCAGGCCAGGCAGCGTCTCTAGGAAGAGGTACAGTCAACGTTTTGGGCCGAGACGTCGACTGTACCTCTTCCTAGAGACGCTGCCTGGCCTGCTGCGTTCACCAGCAACTTTGATGTGTGTTGATAACCTTAGTGCCATATTTGACATAAAGACAGCATATACAAATATACTAATCTCAGTACAACCTATCCATTGCAATGCAATTCTGGCTCGTCCCTCTATCTTGACTGTTAATGCTATGGTTATCCGAACTTGTATCAATCCCTAGTCACCATACAGAAATCTGTACCTCCTTCCTAGTGCAAATGGATATTCGAGTTCCTTATCGACAGACCTCACTCAGTGAGATCTCCTCCTTGCTGAGCATTAACACAGGTACACTTTAAGGCTGCATGTTTGGCCCCCTGCTGTACTCTCTACAGACAACTGTATGGCTAAGCACAACTCCAATGCCATGTTCAAATTCATCGACAACACTACTGTTGCTGGATGATTCACAGGTGGCAGAGTCCCAGAGCGAGATAAGACACCTGGTTAAGTGGTGCCACAATAACAATGTCTTCGTCAATGTTAGCTGATTGCTGATTTCAGGAGGGGAGAGGACAAACATCTGCCAGTTTACATTATGCAATCAGTGGTGGAGAGTTAGCAGCTTTAAATTCCTTAGCATTACCATACTGGTTTCTTGGGTCCAGCACATAGATGCAATCACAAGGAAAGCACAGTAGGGTTCTTACTCTGTTATGAGATGTGTTATGAGATTAAGGAGGTTAATCTTGCCATTGGCAAAGCCCTGCAGATGAATTGTTGAAGGTATCCCACCTGGCTGTATTATAGTCGAGTACAGCAATTTCAATACACAGAAACGCAAGAAGCTAGGGAGAGTAGAAGACTGTCCAGTACATCCTGGGCACATCCTTCCAACTGAAAGCTCACTCAAGAAGGTACCAGCAATACACACAAAAAATGCTGGTGAACGCAGCAGGTCAGGCAGCATCTACAGGTTTCCCCAGCTATCCAAAGGTACAGTGTTCCTATGAAACGGTTCGTAAGCTGGAATGTCGTAAAGTGAATAAGCAATTACTATTTACTAATATGGGAAAAATTTTTGAGCATTCCCAGACCCAAAAAATAACCTACAAAATCATGCCAAATAACACATAAAACCTAAAATAACAGTAATATATAGTAAAAGCAGGAATGATATGATAAATACATAGCCTATATAAAGTAGAAATACTGTTCTGCAATCATTGAAGCACTGTCCAGCGCAGTGAAAATCTCACACAAGCGCTCTCGGCAGAAGTGCTCTTGGTTGAAAGACTCTCTCCAGTAACCTTTAAGCTATGGAGCTGCCAAATCATATCAAATAACACATAAAAATACACAGCCTATATAAAGTAGAAATAATGTATGTACAGTGTAGTATCACTTACCGGAATCGGGAAGACAGCGAGCACACTGATGATGGTGTGTTAGGCTGAGTCGTTAGAGGCTGGGGTGGTGGGACTCTGGGGTGTCATCTCATCGTCGTCTGTTTCCATCAGGACAGGCAGGTCATCTTGTTCTATGTCTGCCTGCCTCGATGTCAAAGGTCGAGGTTCGTCGTCTGCTGTGACTGATGTGGAAGGCTTGAAAAACGACAGTATGCTTGACTGCTTAGCCTCGTGCATTTTTCTATCATATAGTTCTCTGTAAGCACTCAAACCATCCTGCAAATATGCCCTAAACCTACATACCCTTTCAAAATTAAAGTCGTACTTTATCACTGCAGTGAAAATCTCATGTAGTTGCTTCACGTTCAGTTCCTGGACGACTTCACTTTTGGTCCGTTCGCTACTGCATTCTGTTTCAATTGTTATCCTTTCCTCTTCCAATTTCATCAGCTCTCCATCTACCAGTTCTTGGTCATGGGATGCTAAAACCTCTTCAACATCATCTTCGTTAACTTCCATAAGCCAAACTCACTTTGTCCTTACTTCATTCACCACGATCGATGCTTAATTATGTCTAGTTTTACGCTGTGTAACACCCTTATGAGCTCTTTTAGGCTTTTCCGATACCTTAGAACTCATCTTGCAAACGGATGCTCAAAATAAACCGACATAAAGCACAAATGCTCACAGGCACGTGTTTAAGCAATGCCGGCTACAATGCAGTTCCAGGGAAGAAGCTTGGCTGCTCAGGGCGCACACTGCCTTTTTATCGTAACAGTGAAAACACCTTCCGTTAGCGAATAACAGGTAACTAATGTAGGTCTTTCGTAATAGTGAGGTGCCATAAAGCGAACGTTCGAAAAATCAGGGACACCTGTATAGGAAGAGGTACAGTCGACATTTCGGGCAGGGACCCTTCATCAGGACTAACTGAAAGAAGAGACAATAAGAGATCTGAAAGTGGGAGGGGGAGATCCAAATTAATAGGAGAAGACAGGAGGGGAGAGGTGGATCTAAGAGCTGGAGAAGGGAAAGGATCATGGAACGGGAAGCCTGGGGAGAAAGAGAAGGGGGGAGGGGAGCCGGGAGGATGGAGAGCAGGCAAGGAGTTATAGTGAGAGGGACAGAGGGAGAAAAAGAGAGAAAAAAAGGGGGAGGAAATGTATAAAATAAATAAATAAGGGATAGGGTGTGAAGGGCAAGAGGGGCATTAACGGAAGTTAAAGAGGTCAATATTCATGCCATCAGGTTGGAGGTTACCCAGACAGAATATAAAGTGTTGTTCCTCCAACCTGAGTGTGGCTTCATCTTGACAGTAGAGGAGGCCGTGGATAAACATATCAGAATGGGAATGGGATGTGGAATTAAGATGTGTGGCCACTGGGAGATCTTACTTTCTCTGGCAGACAGAGCGTCGGTGTTCAGCGAAACTGTCTCCCAGTCTACATCAGGTCTCGCCAATATATAGGTTCTAGCTCACAACCAACATTTCTTTGTAGGTTTCTTCAGCTGCTAAAGCCACAAGCCTTGGGATTTCTTTCTTAAGCACTTTCTCATTTAATTCTGCTCTTTCTTCTTTCAAGTATCTTAAAATTTGAGGGGTGAGAGACCAAGAACAAGGAATCATTACAAGGTAGCAGACTTTCTCAGCTATCTTTATAGTACTTTCTCCCACCCAGTGTGAAGAAGTCCTTTTCATTCTCCTGCTTCCACTGTTTTCATCATATTTGCTGCAAAGGTGATTGTTCCACACAGATGTCTCTGAAATACATTCCTCCTTCCTAAATCAAGACATCCCCACTACCAAAGTAGACACAGCTCCGAACCATAGATCATTTATTTCCAGTACCTTTGCTAGCACCACTCCTTCCGGACAAAGAAAGGTTATCCCCATACACGAGGAAATCTGCAGATGCTGGAATTTCAAGCAACATACATAAAAGTTGCTGGTGAATGCAGCAGGCCAGGCAGCATCTCTAGGAAGAGGTACAGTCGATGTTTTGGGCCGAGACCCTTCGTCAGGACTAACTGAAAGAAGAGCTAGTAAGAGAATTGATAGTGGGAGGGGGAGGGGAAGATCCAAAATGATAAGAGAAGACAGGAGGGGGAGGGATGGAGCCAAAAGCTGGACAGTTGATTGGCAAAAGGGATATGAGAGGATCATGGGACAGGAGGCCTAGGGAGAAAGAAAAGGCAGGGGGGAAGCCCAGAGGATGGGCAAGGGGTACAGTGAGAGGGACAGAGGGAGAAAAAGAAGAGAGAAAAAAATGTGTATATAAATAAATAATGAGGGAGAGGTGGGGCATAAGCTGAAGTTTGAGAAGTCAATGTTCAGGCCATCAGGTTGGAGGCTACCCTTCCTCCAATCTGAGTATGGCTTCATTTTTACAGTAGAGGAGGCCGTGGATAGACATATCAGAATGCAAATGGGACGTGGAATTAAAATGTGTAGCCACTGGGAGATCCTGCTTTCTCTGGCAGACAGAGCATCAGCGAAACGATCTCCCACTCTGCGTCAGGTCTTGCCAATGTACAGGAGGCCACATCGGGAGCACCGGATGCAGTATATCAGCCCAGCCGACTCACACGTGAAGTGGAGCCTCACCTGGAAGGACTGTCTGGGGCCCTGAATGGTAGTGAGGGAGTAAGTGTAAGGGCATGTGTAGCACTTGTTCCGCTTACAAGGATAAGTGCCAGGAGGGAGATCGGTGGGGAGGGATGGGGGGGGGGACGAATGGACAAGGGAGTAGCATAGGGAGCAATCCCTGCGGAAAGTGGGGGGGGGGGGGGAGAAGAGGGTAAGATGTGCTTAGTGGTGGGATCCTGTTGGAGGTGGCAGAAGTTACGGAGAATTATATGTTGGACCCGAAGGCTGGTGGGGTGGTAGGTGAGGACAAGGGGAACCCTATTGCTAGTGGGGCGGTGGGAGGATGGAGTGAGAGCAGATGTGCGTGAAATGGGGGAGATGCATTTGAGAGCAGATTTGATGGTGGAGGAAGGGAAGTCCCTTTCTTTAAAAAAGGAGGGCATCTCCCTCGTCCTGGAATGAAAAGCCTCATCCTGAAAGCAGATGTGGCGGCGATGGAGGAATTGCGAGAAGGGGATGGCATTTTTGCAAGAGACAGGGTGAGAAGAGGAATAGTCCAGATAGCTGTGAGAGTCAGTAGGCTTATAGCAGACATCAGTAGATAAGCTGTCTCCAGAGATAGAGACAGAAAGAACTAGAAAGGGGAGGGAGGTGTCACCTCCCCCTCGTACCCCATCCGTTATTTATTTATATACACACGTTCTTTTTTTCTCTCTCTCCTTTTTCTCCCTCTGTCCCTCTCACTATACCCCTTGCCCATCCTCTGGGTATTTTTACCCCCTCCCCCTTTTCTTTCTCCCTAGGCCTCATGTCCCATGATCCTCTCCTATCCCTTTTGCCAATCAACTGTCCAGCTTTTGGCTCCATCCCTCCCCCTCCTGTCTTCTCCTATCATTTCGGATCTCCCCCTCCCCCTCTCAAATCTCTTACCAGCTCTTCTTTCAGTTAGTCCTGACAAAGGGTCTCTGCCCAAAACTTCGACTGTACCTCTTCTTAGAGATGCTGCCTGGCCTGCTGCGTTCACCAGCAACTTTTATGTATGTTGAAGGACATTCCCATGCCCCTTACCTTTTACCCCATCAGCCTCCACATTCAACAGATCATCCTTTGTTGTTTTCACCAGCTCCAACAAAGCTCCATTCCAGACATGTATTCCCCTTCAGCAATGAAGAGCCAGATTCCCTTTTTGTCACCTTCATCAACTCTCTAGTCCCCACTGAGCACTTACCATCTTATGTACTTTTCTATGCTACCACGGAGCTGCAAGACCGGTCCTTTCATCTCTTCCCTTCTCAGCATCCAGAGATCCAAATAAGTCTTTCCAGATGAAGCAGCAATTTACTTATTCTTCCAATCTAATGTACTGTATTCAGTATTCACAAGATCGTCTTTTCAACACTGCAGAAAGCAAATGACTTTTTGGGTCATTGCTTCAAGGAGTGCCCACATTCAGGCCAATGAGCCTAAACTTTCTATTTTCTAACATTTTATTTTGCCGTCCCATTCCAGCCAGTGCTGCATTATTCCAACAATACCCAATGCATGTACAAAAATTGATACTTTGACTTCCAATTGAGCATAACACAGCTTTCCAGACTCTCAGTTCACTAACTTTACATAATTCATTTTCCATGTCAGAATTGACTATTTTGTCTACAAGTCGTCTCAGAATCAGGTTTATTATCACCAGCATGTGTCGTGAAATTTGTTAACTTAGCAGCAGCAGTTCCGTGCAATACATAATATAGAAGAAAAAAATAATAAGTAGATCAATTACAGTATATGTACATTGAATAGATTAAAAATCATGCAAAAAAACAGGAAAAAAAATTTAAAAATGAGGTAGTGTTCACAAGTTCAATGTCCGTTTAGGAATCAGATGGCAGAGGAAGCTGTTCCTGAACTGCTAAGTGTGTGCCTTCAGGCTTCTGTACCTTCCTATCTGATGGTAACAGTGAGAAAAGGGCAAGGTATTAACAATGGCGCAGTATTTTTTTTCCTCCCTCCCTGCTCCCCCCACCCCGTGGTACACTTGACAAACTATTAGCAATAAACAACACAAAGGAGCATAATCAACCTCAATCTACCCAAGGAGCCCATGTGACCTAGTATAACCCTATCACAAATACCATCAATGTTCTATTTACCCTTCCTGTCACCTTTGTTTCGATTTAAAAATCACCTCTTTCTCAATTCTGATGAAGCACTCCGACCTTGTGTCAACTCTGTTTTGTTTCCCATAAATACTAACCACCTGTTTGTTGATTGTTTGCTACATTTTTTGGTTTCATATTTCCAGCATCTGCAGCTTATTGTCACTTCTCATCAAATATCGGTGTGGCTTGATACAGTGTGAAGTTCTTCTGATACATTTTGTTTCATTTAGGTGGCAAATTCTAATATTTCTTTATGATGCAGTAAGTCCACAATTGGAAGAGAGTGGTTTTCTAACACCTTGTGCAACTTTTAAAAATTCCAATGTGAGTAAAATGCGATTCCGTATTATGGTAATTGAAGATTTAGAGAATCAAAATAAAGCAAATTAATCCAGTTCAAAAGGATGATAAACTGAAAACAGACATAAACATGGAGGCATAGAACATTAAATAAAGCGTTTGGGGAAGTGGTTAAAAATATAAACTGAAGAACACAAAAAATGTACAGATATTCACATCAAAACAAAAATCAAATCAATTTTAGCAACATAGGGCCTGCAAAAATGCATTTCATCAGTATTTTTTTTTTGTAATTGACCTTAAGCAGACCCAGCAAAAAAGATAGATGCTTTTCAAGAGCAAATCTCACCTTTATGTACGTAAACATGAGGAATTCTGCAGATGCTGAAAATTCAAGCAACACACATCAAAGTTGGTGGTGAACGCAGCAGGCCAGGCAGCATCTCTAGGAAAAGGTACAGTCGACGTTTCGAGCCGAGACCCTACATCAGGACTAACTGAAGGAAGAGCTAGTTAGAGATTTGAAAGTGGAAGGGTGAGGGGGAGATCCGAAATGATAGGAGAAGACAGGAGGGGGAGGGATGGAGCCAAAAGCTGGACAGTTGATTGGCAAAAGGGATATGAGAGGATCATGGGACAGGAGGCCCAGGGAGAAGGAAAAGGGGGAGAGGGGAAAACCCACAGGATGGGCAAGGGGTATAGTCAGAGGGACAGAGGGAGAAAAAGGAGAGAGAGAGAAAGAATGTGTGTATATAAATAAATAACGGATGGGGTACGAGGGGGAGGTGGGGCATTAGCAGAAGTCAGAGAAGTCAATGTTCATGCCATGAACTGTACCTCTTCCTAGAGATGCTGCCTGGCCTGCTGCGTTCACCAGCAACTTTGATGTGTGTTGCTCACCTTTATGTACTCGGTCAGCTCGGCTACTAAACACAGCGACTTAAAAATTTTATCCTGGATACTAGTTCAGATGCATCCCTTATTCAACAAAATGGAAGAAAGTACACAATTTTAGGTTGATATAAATTTGATACAGAGAGCATAAATATTCATCAGAATAGCAAAGTAAAACCATCTCTGAATCCATTTACAGCACATAATTTGACAAGTCATCTTTTACAGAAAATTTGACGCATCTGAGCAAATGATCTGCTGACAACATATTGACCAAGCAGAGACCTGACAATCTTTTTTAAACTAAGAGGGTCACAAGTACAAATACCACCAGGACAACATATACTGTACCATCTAGGACATGCTATCTTTTTGCTACTACCCTCGGGTAGGAACAGTTATTACTCTATAACCATCAAATTCCTGAACAGGCATTGATAACATCATTCACCAATACTCTGAACTGATTCTGCGATTTATAGATTTACTTTCAAGGACACTTAACAACTCATGTTCTCAGTATTATTTTTTATTTGCACAGTTTGTCTTTTTGCACATTGTACCTAAATGTTTGTCACTCTGTGTTTATGTTATATTTTTTCTTAAAATTCTATTAGATACAGTATGAGGCAAAAGTTTCAGGGACCCCAGATTTGTCTTCTGCATTGGTGAGTCAAAAGAAAAGTGCAAATTTGAGCTTTCCAAACATTAATTTTCAAAAAAAATTAATGTCAGAAAATTTCTTTGTATTTTGTTAAAGGAAGTAACATATTAAGTAATAGACCACTTTGCAAACAAAAACTTGATTATTTTGTAGGTACATAGTCCAGTGTATGATGAAACAAAGGTAACAAACAGGTGCTAATGATCAATGACATAATGAGTTGAATGAACTAAACTGATTAACTGAAACAGGTGTAGAAGCATCAAACTGGGGGAAGGACAACCGAACTAAAAGATGAAGGTGTGGTAGATGTGACAGTTTCATCTTTAAATCATCAATTCTTACACCATGGCACCATGGCAAGAGTGAGTATTGCAATCAGACACAAAGTGATCATCCTGTATAAGCAAGTTCTCTCCCAAGCAGAAATTTTGCAGCACAGGAGTTTCAAGATGCACTGCCCAAGCTCTTCTGAAGCACAGAGAAGTGGACAAGGTTGAGCACTAGAAACACAATGATCTGCCATGGCAACTGAGTGCAGCAGACAAGAGATACATCAAACTGACATCCCTTCTAAATCAGAAGTTGTCCAACACATTTTTGGCTCTGAAGTCACAGAGACCACTGGAACCCAAGTACACCCCTCTACAGTCCAGAGAGTCTTGTCAGAAGTGGTCTTCATGGAAAAGTTGCTGACAAAAAGCCTCCAAAGTGTAAACAAAGCCAAGAGACTCCCCTATGCACTAAAACACAGAAACTGGGGTGCTGAACAATGGCAGCAAATTCTCTGGACTGGTGAATCAAAATTTGACATTTTTGGCTCAAACAGAATGCAGTTTGTCCGTCAAAGAGCTGGAGAGCACTCATAGATGAGTGTCTACAGCCAACAGTGAAGCAGGGTGGAAGTTCCCTGCAGGTTCAGAGCTGCATTTCTGCAAATGGAGTTGATGATCCGCTGAGAATTAATGGAATCCTCAATGCTGTGGAGTACAAGCAGATTCTCAACCATCACGTAATACCATAAGGAAGATGTTTGATCGGTTCCAGCTGTGTGTTTCAGTGCCCCAAACACACAGACAAGGTCAGAAAGAACCATCTTCAGCAAAAAGATGAAGGAGTTCTGCAGCAAATGGTATGGCCTCCATAGAGCCGTAATCTCAACACCATCGGGGTTGTCTGGGATTGCCTAGAGACAGAAGCAAACAAGACAGCCAAAGTTTGCAAGGTGCTTGGAACAACCAACCAGCCAATTTTATAAAACTGCACAACGGTGCACCCAAGAGAATTGATGCATTTTTAAAGGTAAAAGGTAGTGACACCAGATATTGATTTAATCTAGTTATTTACTGTTTACCGCCCTTTATACCAAATGTTTTGATATTTAGAAACTTTTGTCATTATTTTTGGAAGCATCTTCATTTTACAGAATTTTTTTATATGCGCCCAAGACTTTTGCATAGTACTGTCATTTTTTCCTGTAAATATCTGCAAGAAAATGAATCTCATGGTAGTATATGCTAACATATTCCCAATAAATTTACTTTGAACTCAGTTATTTGACATCAATTTCCCCTTTAGGAGGTAAGTAGAAACTCACCAAAATTTGTGAATATTAAGAATGCCTCAGCATCCAATTATTTTACTTACTATCTATGTAGGTAAATACACTTCAATGCCAAGATTTCACAAATGACTGCAGTATCACGCTAGGAACCCCAATATTTATATTTACCAAGGAAACCGATGTAATTTAAACCTGATAAAGAAATAAATGTTAGCTGATTCTGACCACAAAACATTGCAAAATTAAGAAGGCATTGAGTTCTAAACAATAAAATAAAATCAGCTTTTGGATTAGAGACAACAAAATATCATGCGCACTTAATCCAGAATAGAGTCAGAATAACTGCCATGAAAATAGCATCTTTAAAATTGCAAAACAGTTCAAAATGCTTCAGAAGAGTGTTATCAACAACAGAATTGGATATTACGACAGAAGAGAAGTGAGCTTAGTCAAAATTGTGGGTTCAACAAGTGTCTCAAGATAAGAGGAAAAAGATCATTTGGATTTGAGGTATTTAATTGGTAATAAGTTTATTATTACCATCAATGTAGATAATTTCAAAACATAAGTATATTAGTACAAGGAAAGAGCAACAGCAGAATGCAGAATATAGTAATAATTACCGGAGAAAGTGTAAGTGCATTGGCCATGACAAAGTAGATTGAGATTAAGAGTACATCATTATAATACAAGTCCATTCAATAACATTACAACAACAGAACAGAAGCTGCTTTTGAGCCTGGTGGCACACATTTTCAACTTTTGTACCTTCTGCCTGCCAGATTTGAAGGGGGAGGGTTCTTTGATTATGTTGACTGTTTTCCCAAAGCAGACTCCATGAATAGGAGGCTGGGAGACCCGTTTACATGAGGCTGAGCTAGGTTCACAGAGTTATGAAGTTTTTTGCAGCCTTGGGCAAAGAGGATGCCATACCAAGCTGTGATGCATCCAGGTAGGATGCTCTCTGTGGTGCATCTATAAAAATTAGTGAGGGTCAAGGGGGACAAGCCAAATTTCCTTGTGAGAAAATAGATGTAGGTATGCACTTTCTTGGCCATAGTGGCTATGTGGTTGCACAAACACAGTCTATTGCTGATGTTCATTCAAAGGAACTTGAAGCTCTTAGCTCTGTCTACCTCAGCAACACTGATGCACACAGGGACATGTGAACCACTCTACTTCCTGAAGTCACCATCAGTTCTTGTTTTGCTCTCAAAGTTTTGAACAAGAGATTATTGTCATGACATTATGCTACGAAGCTTTCTTTCTCCTTCCTGTACTCCATATAGGCATGATTTGAGATCTAATCTAGTAAAATAGTATCATCTGTAAATTTGTGGATGATGTTAGAACAAGCTCTAGCCACACAATACTGAATACAAGTAGAAAGATGAGGACGCAGCCTTGTGAGGCACTAGTGTTGAAAATAATTGTGGTGGAGATGCTGCTGCTTATCCTTACTGATTGCGGTCTTTTGGTTAAGAAATCGAAGATGCTTTTGCAAAGTGAGGTGCCGAGTCAAGTCTAGGAGTTTGGAGATTTCAATATTTAGCTATTGAAAGCTGAATAGCTTTCATGGGAGTCTGATGTAGGTATCTTTGTCATCCAGGTACACCAGAGATGAACGCAGAACTAGGAAGATAGCATCCACCGTGGAACTAGTTCAGTGGTAGGTAAATTGCAGTGAGCTAAGGTTGCCTGAGAGATTGCGTTGATGAGTTCCGTGACCAAACTCTCAAAACACTTCATTACAGTGGATGTCAGTGCCAAAGCTGAATAAAGCAAAGCTAAATCACTGGTGGGAATATTCTAAACACTTCTGCCAAAATAGCATGGTAAGAACAAATATAGACAAACACATTTTCTAAATATTAAAGTAACTATTTACTTACCTCAATGATTCCATTAACATTTAATGATCTCAACAGAGGAAAGTTAAAATCAATAAAGTTCAAAAAAGGAGTATGATTGAAAAGAAAATGTTAAATGAAGGTAGTCCCACTGAGCAAGGAACTGACTTGCACCAAAATGATTTGAGCTTCAATTCTATAAATAGGTTCCTAGAATAGGCAAAGAAGAATTAAATATTTAAAGCTATTGAAGGTTTGTGACAACCGAAGGTGTATGATATTATTCTCAAGTCTCAAGAAGAAATCTGTGAAGATTAATTTGAGGCTGCCAACATCAACTAACCTTTGCAAGAGAAATGGAAAGAAACCAATTCTATAATGGGGTAACCACTCAGCCAGACCCAATGTTTGTTGATTACAAACAGCTGGCTGAACCTTAAAGATCAGCAAAATTGTGATGTGATATAATTGTTTGCACTTGACGGAAATATCTTACCAATGTTTTTGACACCACTGAAAGTTAAGACAGACCTTCAGCTTTTTGTTATGACTCTCTTGCAATAAGTTGGATTAAATTCTTATTCTATATATGAATTTAATACCCAATTTTAAAATGTTTGACAACATTCAAAAGTAATCTGAAGCATACAATAGTGAGAAGTATTAGGAATGGATCTGTGGAAATCTACAGCAATGATTACTCCATTTACATTAGACCAATGGTGTAGTGTAGCAAAATACTCCAAGTGCCTCATTGGTACACTCCTAATGTCAATGATCAATAAGTTTGATCAAAATTCCAAGTTTGAAAGAAAATTTTTAAAAGAATAAGCAAACAGAGATGGCAAAGCAGAGGAAGGGAATTTCACGCTAGATTTCAACAGTAAATCAAAGGTACAGTTAACATTGGGAATTTTGAATTTGCTCTTGTCTCAGATGACTTTATGAAATTACATATAGGAAGGACAAGGCTACAGAGACATCTTCAAATAAGGACAAGAATTGAGATGCTGCTTGACAGGGAGTCTACATATGCCTGCAATCACAGTTTATCAGTGAAAGTTCATCAGTAAAAGTCAATGAATCTTGAATTAGGTTTGTGAAAGGGATTGAGGATCAGTTTTCACAATATTTAATAAAGGAAATGGTTATTCACCCAGAATAAAAGAAGAATATGTTGGAAAAAACTCAGATCACGTAGCATCTGTGGAGGATTAGACAGAATACAATCGGCCCTCCTTATCCATGAGTTCCGCATGCGCAAATTCAACCAACCGCGAATCAAGAAAACCCGGAAGTGCTCTTCCAGCACTTGCTGTTCAAGCATGTACAGACTTTTTTTTTCTTGCCATTATTCCCTGAACAATGCAATATAACAACTATTTTACATAGCATTTACATTGTATTAGGTATTATAAGTAATCTAGAGATGATTTAAAGTATACGGGAGTATGTGCATAGGTTATTGTGGATCGGGATGGGGAAAAAAAAATGAAGTTCTCTTACTAATTAAGTCGGAACAGGTACATCCGGTATTATTTAGTGTCAGTTAGTCAAACGTTTGTCTTAGTATATAGTATATATTTTACCTTTCTATGCATATAAAATACTTAAGAAACATATGTTCCAGCACTAGGCTCGGGAACAGAAGTTCCCGAGTTCGATCCAGTGACAGATCGCTCCCGAGCGCACTCTCCATCCGTGCCGGGTGCAAAAACCCAAAACCCCAAAACCCAATAATTAAACCACTGCATTGCTTAGTAATAATTGTAGCTTTAATCGGGCAGGGCCTTTCTCAATTTATCCTTTAAAATTGTTCTGATCGTTGACCGACTGTAGCCTAACGCTTTTCCAATGACGTTTCACCTCTTTTGGATCACTTTATTATTTCCACTTTATTTTCAATCGTGATAGTGATTATTTTCGTGAACAGAAACGCTGCGGATTCAGAGCTCCGCTGCCGGGTCCTAATGCCCACCGCACTGAGACAGGTTAAATAAGGTCCGGGGTTCTGCTGGGTCCTAAGATCCACCACATTGAGACATGTTGAATAAGGGACTTGAGCATCCATGTTTTTTGGTATCTGCAAGGGGTCCCGGAACCAATCCCTCACGGATAAGGAGGGCCGACTGTACATAGAGAAAGATAAAGTCAATGGATCAGGAGAAGTCTATTGGAGACGTTCATGATAAGTATCCTGCAAATGAAAGGGTTAAGGTTTGAGGAGCATTTAATGGCTCTGGGCCTGTACTCTCAAGTTTAGGAGAATGGAAGGGGCCTCATTGAAACTCATTGAATAGTGAAAGGCCTAGCTACAGTGGGTATGGAGAGCATGTTTCCTATAGTGGAAGATCCTTCTAGGATCAGAGAACATAGCTTCCGAATGCGGAGGAATTTCTTTAGCCAGAGGGTGGTGAATCTGTGGAATTCATTGCCACAGAAGTTTGAGGAGGCTAAGTCATTGGGTATATTTAAGGTTGAGGCTGATAGGTTGTTCAGTAGTAAGGGTGTCCAACGAAGGTTATGTTGAGAAGACAGGAGAATGGGATTGCGAGGGATACAACCGATCGACAGACAATAGCCACTGCTCTACATACCGTCCTTATACATCTGAAGGATGCTTATGTGAGAATGCTGTTCTTGGACTAAAGTTCAGAATTCAACAATGTAATTCCATCCAGGCTCGACAGGAAGCTCAGAGAACTCAGCCTTGACCCTGCCTTGTGCAGCTGGATCCTGGACTTCCTGTCAGATTGCCAGCAAGTGGTAAGAGTGGGCTCCCTCACCTCCACCCTTCTGACTATCAACACAGGAGCCCCTCAGGGCTACGTACTAAGTCCCCTCCTTTACTCTCTATATCCATGACTTTGTCACCACCTACAGCTCTAATCTGCTAATAAAATTTACCGACAACACTAATTTTGAAAAATAACGAGGTGGCCTACAGGGAAGAAGTCATCTCTCTGATACAGTGGTGTCAAGAAAACAACCTCTCCCTCAATGTCACAAAAACAAAAGGAGCTGGTTGTGGATTACAGGAGCTAACCCCATTTGACATCAATTGATCTGGGTTGAGGGGATAAACAGCTTTAAGTTCCTCGGCATCCACATCACCGAGGACCTCACGTGGTCTGTACACACTAGCTACGTGGTGAAAAAGGCACAACAGTGCCTCTTTAACCTCAGACAATTGAGGAAGTTTGATATGGGCCCCCAAATCCTAATAACTTTAGACAGGGGCACTTGAAGTATTGTGCTCAGTTCTGGTCGCCTCACGAGAGGAAGGATGTGGAAACCATAGAAAGAATGCAGAGGAGATTAACAAGGATGTTGCCTGGATTGGGGAGCATGCCTTATGAGAATAGGTTGAGTGAACTCGGCCTTTTCTCCTTGGAGTGACGGAGGATGAGGGGTGACCTGATAGAGGTGTATAAGATGATGAGAGGCATTGATCAGTCAGAGGCTTTTTCCCAGGGCTGGAACAGCTAGCACAGGAGGGCACAGTTTTAAGGTGTTTGGAAGTAAGTACAGAGGAGATGTCAGGGGCAAGTTTTTTTTGTTATTTTTTTTAACGCAGAGAGTGGTAAGTGCATGGAATGGGCTGCCAGCGACGATGGTGGAGGCGGATACCATTGGGTCTTTTAAGAGGCTCCTGGACAGGTACATGGAGCTTAGAAAAAATAGAGGGTTATGGATAACCCTAGGTAATTTCTAAGGTAAGGACATACCCGGCACAGCTTTGTGGGCCAAAGGGCCTGTATTGTGCTGAAGGTTTTCTATGTTTCTAATTCAGAGCATCCTAACTGGCTGCATCACTGCCTGGTATGAGAACTGTACCTCCCTTAATCGCAGGATTCTGCAAAGAGTGGTGCGGATAGCCCTGCGCATCTGTGGTTATGAACTTCCCATGATTCAGGAAATTTACAAAGACAGGTGTGAAAAAAGGGCCCAAAGGATCATTGGGGACCCGAGTAACCCAACCACAATCTATTCCACCTGCTACCATCCGGCTCCAGGATTAACTCATGCTGATTTCTATGTTACATTGACTGGTCTATTTATTATAAATTACTATGATTGCACATTTAGTCAGAGAAGCAATGTGAAGATTTTTACTCCTCATGTATGTAAAGGATGTAAGAAGTAAAGTCAATTCAATTCAATTCAATAAATCAGCCATGATGGAATGGCGGAGCAAGCTCAAAGGGCCAAATGGCCTAATGTTGCTCCTATGTCTTATGGTCTTATAACTAGAAACTGGAAAACGTGTAAGATTAAACACATTTTAAGTTTTAGAGAATGAAGGAGGAGTGAAGATAAAAGGTAATTTCTGCAATGGGGCAGAGACCAAGAGAAAAATGCCACATGATGAGGGTTGCTGAGAGGTTGATGGAAGTTTGTTAATCCAAGCTGATCTGACTGAAAATGTAAAGTGAAAGAAATCAACAATGATGGAAGGAGGGGATTGTAGACAGTCAATACTGTAAGTGCAGAATACAAAACTCTCCAGTTTCTAGAAATACAAAATAAAACATCACATTAAGTGTCACCTTAACATTAAAAGCATTTTTAGCTAATCTAATAAAGGAATAGTTGAATAACATTCATTTTTGCAACTTCATATTTTGCAATACAATGTCAGTGCAACCAATCAACAAGGAGTCAGTCACCAATCAACGCATCATTTCCATATCAGTCAGTGGATACTCATTCTTATTTAATTCTATTTTCCATCTATAGCTCATGTCCTTTTATGCCTAAGTGATTGAAACATTCACATGGACACTTCCTAAATGATTTCAGCTACTCTGGTTCCACTACTCTCTTCAGCAGTGCATTCATAGTACTCACTATTGTCTGGCTGAAGAAAATACCCATCAGATAACCTAAATCTATGTCCCCTAGTCTTACTCACCTCTGATAAGGGCAAATGTTTCCTACAATCTACCCAACTATATCCTGTAATTTTACACATCTCAATCATGTCTCCTCATTTCACTTGATTTTAAAGATTACCTTTTTTCCCCTCACAGCACTGATAGAAATGCCAATTTGATATCACTTTTAAATAGTTTCAACATTTGCTCTAGATAAACTTTCAGAGAATTATAAATGAAAAAATAAATTTCTAAATGGAAACCATTCCAGAAAATAAGAAAAATAGAAAAAGCAAACTGCCAAAGATTAATGTTGCCTGCACAAGGCACAGTCTGCAGCCACACTGTCATAAGTATATGATAGTGAAACCCCTCCATAATTACAATTTAGAAGAATTGTGTCTTTCATACGTTTAACATAGCCAAAAATACTTGACAAGAATATGATGTGAAGTCATTCTTTTAATGTAGCAAACAAGGCAGCCAATTGGCATTCAGCAAACTTCAAAACAGCAATGGGACATTCATCAAATCCTGATGAAGGGTCTCGGCCCAAAACATTGACTATATTCTTTTCGAAGTTCTGGACGAACTCAGCCTAGCCTGCTTAGTTCCTCCAGCACTTGTGTTTGTTGCTTGGATTTCCAACATCTGCAGATTCTTCTCTAGTTTTTCAGTAATCCTGATTTAAAGGTAACTATTTGCTACAAGGATAAATTGCCTATTATTTAACCAATGGCATGGGATCCATATTACCACAGTGTCTGATGAAGTCTTGGTTTAACATCTTATTTACAAAAGCATCTCCAACAAGGTAGGACTCTTATTATTCCGCCTTAGTACATCAAACTGGAGTGTCTAAGGTTAAATCTTTAAAGGGGAATTAAGAACTCCAACCATAATGATTCAAGCAGGATTGTAGTAAACTGAACCACACAGTTAAATCAACCAATATTCTAAAAAAAAACAAATGATGACTTATAGCTTACTTGGTAATTCAGGTTATAAATAAAATTCCAAATATTTAAGTGTCAAAGTCTTGATCATCAAAACATACCCATATCAATAATGTTTCTATTTACGTTTGCCTCGAGACATATTATGTTCAACATATTATGAGAAACAAATATTTCTTCTTAGACTACATTATAATGACCTATTATTTTAATTAAGTACACATTGAATAGCTGATCAGTTATAAATTCAACATTTCAACCAAAGAAATAGCAAAATAAATCTATAGCGACAGCCAAATCAAACTCCTTTAGAAGGTGCTTATTGTGAAAGGATTTGATGTGTATACATTTAAAATAGATAAGATTTTTATTGCTTGAAAACTTGGAATTGCCGATATTCTTCATTTTTTTTTTTAAAAAAGATACATATAAACTTATTCCACATTTTTGTGGTAATATGGATACCATGCCATCAGTTGGAATAGCAAGCCATTTTTCCTTATGGCACCACAGTAGGGTAGCAGTGCGCACAATGATATTACAGCTTAGGGCATTCCAGAGTTTGGAGTTCAATTCCAGCAGCATTCTATAAGGAGTCTATATGTCCTCCCTATGGAATGTGTGTGTTTTCTCTGGGCCCTCTACTTCATCCCAAAGTCTAAAGATATACTAGTTGGATTAATTGGTCATTGTATATCATCACGTAATTAGGTTAGGGTTAATTGGGATTGTGGGGTTGCTGGGGTAGCATGGCTCAAGGATCAGAAGGGTCAGTAAAGCAAAATAAATGTTAAGTGTGTTCTAAACACCAACAAGAAATACTTTCTTATTTTTATTGAAGTCTGGTTGCAATAAACAGGTTAAATTTTCTCTTACCCTGATCCAACTGTTATTAAGATAACAGAGTAGCAATGAGGAGAAAAATAAAAATTCTGATTCATGGAATAGCACAATTCATACCCAAAGTAGTTCAAATGCTGAATTATAAATTGTAATGTATCCAGGAAACGAATGGATGGCTTAATAAATCATATTGTTTTAACAAAACAAATTTTGTATTTGCTGTTGTGTGTTTGGAGAGAACGAAGATGAGAGATAAAAGGTACATATTACAAGAAGTATAGGGTGGACAGCCAGCATCTTTTTCCCATAGCAACAATGGCCAACATCAGAGGACACCCATCCAAGGTGAGTGGAGGAAAGTTTTGGACAGATGTCAGGTAGGTGTTTTTTAAACCAAGATTGATAAATGCTCCAAATGAAATGCCAGGAGTGGTAGAGGAGTACATTTAAAACACACTTGGATAAACATACGGATGTAAAAAACCGAAGTCTATGGCGATGTAGAATGGAAGGGATACTACAGATTGATCATGGAATAAGTTTACATCGGAGTCTTTGAAGTGCTTTGAATGGTTGGTTCAAGAGCACTGTTCTGCTCTTTCTTTCTGCACCCGTGACTATGTGGCTAGGCACAGCTCAAACACTATCTATAAATTTGCCGATGACATGTGTTGCCAGCAGAATCTCAGATGATGATGGGGATTACTGTAGTGCAATATATCAGCTGGCTGAGTGGCATCACAACAATAACTCTGTCATCACCATCAGCAAGATTGTGAAATTGTGGACTTCAAGAAGAGAAGTTGGGAGAACACACACCAGTCCTCATTGAGTCTAAAGGGTGAGCATTTTCAAGTTTCTGGGCGTCAACGTCGTTGAAGATCTATTGTGGACATAACATATTGTTGCAATTACAAAGAAGGTACACCAGTGCCATGCCATGGCAGACTATGACTATATAGATCGATAGATACTTTATTGATCACAAAGGAAATTACAGTGTCACAGTAGCATTACAAGTGCACAGATATACAAATATTCAATTATTAGAAGAAAGAAAGAATAAAAAAGTAAGTTACCTCCAACAGTCCAACAGGAGGTGGTCATCACCTTCCTGGCTATAGGTTGATTCATTATAGAATCTAATGGCTGAGGACAAGAATGACCTTATATCGCACTCTTTCGAGTAGCGCAGTTGTTTTAATCTATGACTTAAAGTGCTCCTCTGTCCAGCCAGGGTGGCATGCAGAGGGTGAGAAACATAGTCCAGAATTGCCAGGATTTTCTTTAGGGTCTTTTGTTCTACCACAGCTTCCAGTGCATCCAGATTGACTCCTATAACAGAACCAGACTTTTTAATTAGTTTATTGAGCCTGTTGATGTCATTGCCCCAGCACACCAACACATAGACTGTATTGGCAACAATAGACTGGTACAACATGTGAAGGAGAGGCCTGCATACTCCAAAGGATTTCAGTCTCCTCAGGAAGTAAAGGTGACTCTGGCCCTTCTCGTACATAGCCTCTGTGTTGGTCCTCCACTCAAGTCCATCATCCAGGTGCAACCCCAGGTACTTGTAGGTCCTCACACATCCACATCATCACCATCAATAGTAACAGGGAGCAGTGCAGACTTAAGTCTTCTTAAAGTCCATCACCATCTCCTGCAGATAATTTGTACCACTCGACAAAGTCCTCCACCAGGTCTCTAAATTCATTCTCCCATTATACACCCGACTATTGCTGAGTCACCAGAGAATTTCTGCAGATGATATGACTCAGTGTTGCATCTAAAGTCTGAGGTATACAGGGTAAACAGGAAGGTAGCCAATACAGTCCCATGTGGAGCCCCAGTGCTGTTCATCGCCATGTCTGACACACAGATCTGAAGCTACACAAATTGTGGTCTACCAGTCAGGTAGTCCATTATCCAGGATAAAATGGAACTGCCAAACTGCATTGAACTTTTCCTCCCAGCAATGACATTGAAGACACTTGAGAAATTAAAAAATATGATCCTTACAGTACTGCCCCACTTATCCAAATGGGAGTAGGCTCTGTTCAGCATATAGATGATAGCATCGTTGACCCTACTGTGCTCCTGGTAGGCAAACGGCAGGGGATCGAGGACTGATCTGACCAGGTGTCGGAGGTGAGCCAGGACCAGCTTCTCCAGGGTCTTCATGACATGTGAGGTCAGGGCCACTGGACAGTAGTCATTCAAGACTTTCAGTTGGCCCTTCTTGGATACTGGGATCACACATGATGTTTTCCACACCGTCGGGATCCTTTCCAGTCTAAGACTTAGATTGAAAATGTGCTGGAGAACACACAGATGTGTAGCACACTCATTCAGGATCCTTGAGTTTACACCATCTGGTCCCTAATACTTTGCCATGTCTGAGTTTCCCTAGAGCCTTCTCACCTGCTCAGGAGTGAAGGCGAGTCCATCGTGACTGGGGAGTTGGTGGAAGGTGGAGACTGGGGATGGTAAAGATTGGGACAATAGCAGTTGATATGTGGAGGTGTGGATGGTAGGTGCAGGGCAAGGAGGGGATGCAGACAGGAGGGGATCAACAAACTCATTCGTAAGGCCAGTGATGTTGTGGGGATGGAACTGGACTCTCTGACGGTAGTGTCTGAAAAGAGGATGCTGTCCAAGTTGCACGCCAAATTAGACAATGTCTCCCATCCACTACATAATGTACCGGTTGGGCACAGGAGTACATTCAGCCAGATTCATTCCACCGAGATGCAACACAGAGCGTCATAGGAGATCATTCCTGCCTGTGGCCATCAAACTTTACAACTCCTCCCTTGGAGGGTCAGACACCTGAGCTAATGGGCTGGTCCTGGGCTTATTTCCTGGCATAATCCATATATTACTATTTAATTATTTATGGTTTTATTACTATTTAATTATTTATGGTGCAACTGTAACGAAAACCAATTTCCCCCGGGATCAATAAAGTATGACTATGACCAGCCTGTGTTCATCATGTTGAACTGGAAGGGGAGGAGGGAGGAAGAGCGGCGCTGGTGCTCAGGGAAAATTAGGTGCCTCAGCATCTGGACTGGTTTGCTGAGGGGGTGTGAGCCTGAAGGCAATTTTCAAAAATATTGATTAATTGGCTTAACTCACCCCATTCACAGCCGCATTCCGAGGCTCTGCAGCTGGGCTAATTGAAGCCAGTGATGATCTCCACACCTCCCACATGCTACTTTGCCCAAACTTGTTCTCTCCCGTATTCTTCTTTATAAAATGAAGTATGGTCATTATAGAAAAAACTGTGTTTGAGAAGTTTTGGTTTGTAAATTTCGCAGCAAAATTCTAAAAATGTACTGTGAGACCATTCCAACTGGTTGCATCACTGTGAAGTATGGTGGGGGGGGGGTGGGGAGAACACTGGTATGGACTCTCCACTAATCAAAAAATAGTTGCAGAAGGTTGTGAACTCTGGCATTTCCATCACAGTTGTTACATACCTCAAGGAGATCTTGTGACTTTCTTGTGAGAATGATGTAATGGTCTTTTGGAGGTCACCTGATGTAATTTTCCCACCGGTGTGAAGTCACGTGATGACATGTTCACCACGGGTATAAAAGGGAAGACCCCTGGTGACACAGTTAGTTTTCCAGCTAGAACGTTAGCCTGAGGCTCCGCTCCGTTGCGTGTTTTTTTTTATGATGAAGTTTCATTTTTAAAATGGAGTTTTACGTTCTATTCTAAGGTACAATAGTGCTGGACTGGCAGTTTACCCATTTCTGCCAGATTTGTGGATGTACCTTTTCAGTAGTATTGGAGAGTGAAGACTTTATCTAAGTACAGGACCTGAAGGATTAAGAGAAGTTGGTATCGTTCGGCAGTTTAACAAAGGATCGACCTTATTGAGTCTTCGTTGAAGAAGTAGCAACCTGCATCGAAGATAACTCCTGCCAAAAGAGCAAGGTAGTTCATGCAGGATTTGCTCACCAGAAGAAAGGTCAGTTGTTTTTAAGCCGTTTATTTCCTTCATCGTGAATCCTTTGGACAGAACCAGCAGGAAAGTCGCATCTATGAAGAAATCCATTTCCAGATTAGTCTCTCCCAATTGAATGTATAAATCTGTTGGACTTTCGAATTTACCATTTTAAGAACTGTATTTGACTTTACCACTTTAAGAACTGTTTTCGCATTTATCGCTTTAAGAACCAGTACCGAGTGGCGATTTGTTGAATGGCCGCATAGCGGTTAACTTCTGGTTAAGGTTATCATTTTTTTTTATTGTTTATCCGAGTTTAATAAATGTTTGGTTGTTTTTCTATAACCTGACTCAACTGATATTCATTGTTGCCGGTTACATAACACAGTCACTAGTCTCCCTGCCACTGTAGAAATCATTAAAAGTTGATGTATCAAAAATACAGCAACAATCATTAAAGAACACCACTATCCAGGACATGCCCTCTTTGCATTACTATAATCAAGATGGTGGTATAGGAGCCTGAAGGCAGGCACATAGAACTTCTTCCCTTCTGCCATCAGATTTCTTACTGGTCCATGAATACTACCACCCAATCTTGATCTCTTTTTGCATTACTTATTTATATTCTTTTTATATATTTCTTATTGTAACTTAAAACTTCTTAAAATGTATTGCACTGTATTGCTGCCACGAAGCAGCAAATTTCGTGACACATGTCAGTGATAATAAACCTGATTCTGAGTGTGATGAGCCCATAACATGCTGTACTATGTTCAATGTTACTTAGGGTGCAAACATTTTTACTAAAATGAGCAAGGAGAATGGGCAGAACAAGTCAGCCAATATTTAAGATTAACATAGGTGGCTCCTACCCAGATTTCCAGAAGGAAAAAAACACAAAAAAATTTTTTAGTGGAGTGAAGACAAAAGTAAACAGTCCCTTTGCCACGTACAATTATAGTACATGGCAACTTGATAAACGACAGTAAGACAGTAGCACAATTCCCAATCAGAACAAGCACACCTACAAGCACTTCAAATTACTTTTTCATTTCTGAAGTTAATCAATGACCTCTTTACATGAAGTGGATGAAACATACATAAATCAAATTAATGTTCACAGTTTATTTATGAAGTTGTATACAAATAGTTGCTAATTACATAAATGAGTTATATATCTCATTCATACAAGCTTTTAAAACAAAAGTCACTTTGCTTGCCACTAAAAATAAGCTATGCTTGGTTGGGATGTGAATTATGCAAACAGAAGTTAAAATTGAAGCAGTGTTAGACCTGCAGCTTAAATCAACTTTCTAAAACAGAGTTTGTTGCAGCAATGAGATGAAAATCTGTTTTTATAAGAACTGCATTCTAACAACTATAAGTTTTTAAGTCATTGAATATTTTAAATTACAAAATCTGGCATTTTCTCTTACTCCTTCCTGCCCCTTATGCTAAGTTGACATTTAAACAAAATGTTGTAATTTTGGTGTTGGTTTATTACTGTCCACGTAGCAAGATACAGTGAAAAGCCTATCTTGCATAGTGTTCATACAAATCAAATCAGTGCACAATAACAGAATAAAGTACAAAAGCCACCAGAAAAGTGCAGAGCAGGTAAATAATAAAGTGCAATATCATAGCAAGCTAGATTGTGAGGTCAGGAGTCCATCTTATTGTAGAAGAGGTCCATTCAAGAATATGATAACAGTGGGTAGAAGCCATTCTTGAGCCCGACAGTCTTCACTTTCAGGTTTTTTTTAGCCTGGCCTGATGGGACCAGGAAAAAAAGAAAATCCAGGGTAGGTGGAGTCTGATTTAGAGTCCACAGAGGAGAGGCAGGTTTCTGTGATGTGCAAAATTGTGCCCACAAACCCGTCGTTTCTTGCAGAGAAGTAGCTATACCAAGCCATTATGCATCCAGATGGAACATTTTCTATGGTGCATCAATAAAAATTTTAAGGGTCAACTGAAGAATGCCAAATTCCTTTAGCCTCCTGAGAAAGTAGAGGTGTGGGTGAACTTTCTTGGCTGTGACCATCAGTATGGTTGGAGCAGGTCATGCTCTTAGTGATTTTCCCATCCTGGAACTCAAAACCCTGAACCCTCTCAAGCTCAGCATCACTGACGTAAACAGAAGCATGTGTGCCACCCCCTTGCCTAAAATCAATGATCAGCTCTTTTTTTTTGTATACTTTAAGTATTTTAGCAACTAGGCATTCACTGATTTGAAAGTTTAACAGAATCAATAATTACATCAACTTAACCAAAGTGAAAAATTGTCACTTTAAGTAACTGAACTACATCTGAATGGACAATGAACCCATGAACACTACCTCACTACGGATTTAAATAAATAAATAAATAAACACACACACACACACACACACACACACACACACACACACACACACACACACACACTCTTATCATAATTCTTAATTTTCTGTCTGTTATAATGTCTTTGCAGTAGCAGTTGCAGTACATGCAATACAACAAATTTCACTACATATGCCATGATATTAAACCGGATTCTGATTCAGGTTGACTGTTAATAAATAATACGCAATTTTTGGTCTATTTTCTTCATTATAACATTAATTTGCACTCAATTAGTTACTTTACCTTGGCTCTCAACCTGGAATAATTTTCAACTTATTAACAACAGTTGAATGTGCTGTACACTCTCAGTGCTGATGCAGGACTTCCGGACCATCTTACTTCATAAGGGGTTGTATCAAATGCCCTGCTAAATTCCAAAGAGATACCCTCTACTGCCCTGCCTTGTCAATTTTTTTGGTCAGCTCTTCCAAAAATAAACGTGGCTTTGAACATAACAAACAAATGACAAAAGCTGGCTATCTACCTGGCAAACTGTTCTGCTAGTTTTCTCCTTGTATGCAAACAATTTCAAAATGAAAAATCTGAAGCGAAATTATTCATGCAGAAGCCATACAGATGCAGTTTTAATCTTTAATAGTTAAATAAAATACATCACTCTAAAATGCATCAGAATTCACCTCAACCAACACAGCAAGTAGCAACATTCCCACAGTCTGACACATAACAATAACTACATTCATTTGGAAATTACTGCAAATTTAAGTCAGCATTACTGTTACACTGTTACACTCAAAAGAACTGCCAATGCCAGAGGGTACCCAACCAAAATATCATTTTTTCTTTTCATTTTCCTGTTTTATCCTGGTCCTTTAAAGCTAACAAGTGTCCGAACTTTACAATTTCTGGTATTGTCTCCTTCAAGTCCTGTCCATCATCAGCCTGAAATGAAAGCTTCTTTTTTTCCTTAATGTGGATCTTAAATTGATTCAGTAGCATTATGGAATCACTTCCAGTGGAAATAGTGTTACGTCAATTACCAGTACAAAATCAAGCTATATTGAATGACTGTTGAATTTGCTCTCAATTTTTTTATTCAAATTAAAAATGCCTGTTTCAGTCACGTTTTGAAAATAGGCCTTTTAATCCTGATAAACTCTTAAAGAATCAAGTATCATTTTCTTTAAGCATCTTAACATCCTGACCATTGACTAAGCATGACCATAGATTGTAAATAAAATGGCGCACAACAATTTATTTCAAATCAGCTTTTATTATCTGCACCTTCTCTTTGTTTGCTTGCTGCACGTGTGGTTCTCCTGGATAATCTTTAGGATGAGGTCCTCCGTGACTGCTTTGAATCGGTGGACTGGTTAGTATTCAAGGACTCGGCAGCTAACCTCGATGAGTATGCCTCAGCTGTCACGGAACTCATTTGGAAATGCACGGAGGACTGTGTGTCTCGCAAGACGATCCGGGTATTCCCCAACCGGAAACCTTGGATGAATTATGAGGTCAAGTCCCTTTTGAAGGTCAGGGCTGCGGCTTTTAGGTCCAGGGATACCAGTCACTACACGGAATCCAGGCATGAACTCCGGAAAACCATTAAGGGTGCCAAGAGGCAATATCGAGCCACACTCACAACACGCTGGAGGAACTCAGAACGAAGGGTTCCGGCCCGAAACATCGACCGATCTTTTCCACGGATGCTGCCCGACCTGCTGAGTTCCTCCAGTGTGTTGTGAGTGTTGCTTTGACCCCAGCATCTGCAGATTATTTTGTGTTTACAATATCGAGCCAAGTTGGAACCCCATGCTAACCAGAGGGATGCCAGTAGACTATGGCAGGGTCTAAGTGAGATCACTGGGTGCAAAGAAAAGGCTCTGGGAATATCAATAACTGTGGCACTTTTCTTCCTGACGAACTTAACGTATTCTACGCAACATTCGAACAGAACAGGAGCATCCCGCTCCCTCCGGATGAACCGGACCTGATGGCATCGAGATTCATTGTCACCGAGGAGGACGTTAGAAGGGCCTTCCTGAAGATAAATCCAAGGAAGGCAACGGGCCCAGATGGCGTCCTGGGACGGGTTCAGATGGCGTCCCAGGACAGGTTCTCTGGGCCTGTGCAAGCGAGCTAGCTGGAGTGTTTGCTGACATCTTCAACTGCTCCTCGTTTCAGTCTAAGATCCCCTTGTGTTTTAAGAAGGCAACGATAATCCCGGTGCCAAAGAAGAGCAAGGTGGCATGCCTGAATGACTATCGACCTGTGGCTCTGACATTCAATTGCTATGAAGTTCTTTGAGCAATTGGTTACGGCACACATCAACCACAGCCTACCGGTCAACCTCGACGCTTTGCAATTTGCCTACTGGAGCAACAGATCAACGGCAGATGCCCCCTCTCTGGCCCTACATTCCTCTTTAGAACACCTGGAGAATAAAGACGCATATGTAAGGCTCCTTTATATTGACAACAGCTCTGCCTTTAATACCATCATTCCAAATAAACTGATTCCTAAGCTTTGGAACCTGGGCCTTAGCACTCAGATCTGCAGCTGGATCTTCAACTTCCTCACAGACAGGACCCAGGCTGTAAAAATAGGAGACAAGCTCTCCTCTACAATCACTCTGAGCACCGGTGCCCCACAAGGCTGTGTACTCAGCCCCCTGCTGTACTCACTGTACACCCATAATTGTGTAGCCAAGTTTCCATCAAACTCAATATACAAGTTTGCTGATGACACAACAATTGTAGGCTGTATCTCGGGTAATGATGACTTTGAGTACAGAGAGGAAATTAGGAACCTGGTGGCATGGTGCAAAGACAATAACCTATCCCTCAATGTCAGCAAGACGAAGGAATTGGTTGTTGACTTCAGAAGGAGTAGCGGACCGCATAACCCAATTTACATCGGTGGTGCGCAAGTGGAACAGGTCAGAAGCTTTAAGTTCCTCAGGGTCAATATCACAAATGACCTGACTTGGTCCAACCAAGCAGAGTCCACTGCCAAGAAGGCCCACCAGCACCTTTACTTCCTGAGAAAACTAAAGAAATTTGGCCTGTTCCCTAAAACCCTCACTAATTTTTATAGATGCACCGTAGAAAGGATCACAACCTGGTATGGAAGTTGTCCTGTCCAAGACCAGAAGAAGCTGCAGAAGATCGTGAACACGGCGCAGCACATCACAAAAACCAATCTTCGGTCCTTGGACTCACTTCACACCGCACGTTGTCGGAGCAGTGCTGCCAGGTTAATCAAGGACACGACCCACCCAGCCAACACACTTTTCGTCCCTCTTCCCTCCGGGAGAAGGCTCAGGAGCTTGAAGACTCATACGGCCAGATTTGGGAACAGCTTCTTTCCAACTGTGATAAGACTGCTGAACGGATCCTGACCCAGATCTGGGCCGTACCCTCCAAATATCCGGACCTGCCTCTCAGTTTTTTTTTGCACTACTTTACTTTCCATTTTTGTATTTTCTATTTATGATTTATAATTTAAATTTTTAACCTTTACTATCAATTTGTAATCCAAGGAGCGGAAAGCACAGAATCGAATATCGCTGTGATGATTGTACACTCTAGTATCAATTGTTTGGCAACAACACAGTATAAAGTATCTGATACTTTTTCCAACCAAGTTTCTTGATCTAAGATTTGAAAGGATGATTTTGAGGGTGCTTAATTCCAATTATTTACCTTCCATAGAAACCATAGAAACTACAGCACAGAAACAGGCCTTTTGGTCCTTCTTGGCTATGCCGAACCATTTTCTGCCTAGTCCCACTGACCTGCACACAGACCATATCCCTCCATACACCTCCCATCCATGTATCTGTCCAATTTATTCTTAAATGTTAAAAAAGAACCCACATTTACCACCTCGTCTGGCAGCTCATTCCATACTCCCACCACTCTCTGTGTGAAGAAGCCCCCCCCAATGTTCCCTTTAAACTTTTCCCCCCTCACCCTAAACCCATGTCCTCTGGTTTTTTTCTCCCCTTGCCTCAGTGGAAAAATCCTGCTTGCATTCACTCTATCTATACCCATCATAATTTTATTTACCTCTATCATATCTCCCCTCATTCTTCTACGTTCCAGGGAATAAAGTCCCAACCTATTCAACTTTTCTCGGTAACTGAGTTTCTCAAGTCCCAGCAACATCCTTGTAAACCTTCTCTGCACTCTTTCAACCTTATTTATATCCTTCCTGTAATTTGGTGACCAAAACTGAACACAATACTCCAGATTCGGCCTCACCAATGCCTTATACAGCCTCATCGTAACATTCCAGCTCTTATACTCAATACTTTGATTAATGAAGGCCAATGTACCAAAAGCTCTCTTTACGACCCTATCTACCTGTGACGCCACTTTCAGGGAATTTTGTATCTGTATTCCCAGATCCCTCTGTTCCACTGCACTCCTCAGTGCCTTACTATTAACCCTGTATGTCCTACTTTGGTTTGTCCTTCCAACGTGCAATACCTCACACTTGTCTGTATTAACCTCCACCTGCCATTTTGTAGCCCATTTTTCCAGCTGGTCCAAGTCCCTCTGCAGGCTCTGAAAACCTTCCTCACTGTCTACTACACCTGCAATCTTTGTATCATCAGCAAACTTGCTGATCCAATTTACCACATTATCATCCAGATCATTGATATAGATGACAAATAACAATGGACCCAGCACTGATCCCTGTGGCACACCACTACTCACAGGCCTCCACTCAGAGAAGCAATTCTCTACCACCACTCTTTGGCTTCTTCCATTGAGCCAATGTCTAATCCAATTTACCACCTCTCCATGTATACCTAGCAACTGAATTTTCCTAACTAACCTCCCATGAAGGACCTTGTCAAAGGCCTTACTGAAATCCATGTAGACAATATCCACTGCCTTCCCTTCATCCACTTTCCTGGTAACCTCCTCGAAAAACTCCAATAGATTGGTCAAACATGACCTACCATGCACAAAGCCATGTTGACTCTCCCTCATAAGTCCCTGTCTATCCAAATGCTTGTAGATTCTGTCTCTTAGTACCTCCAATAACTTACCTACTACTGACATTAAACTCACCGGCCTATAATTTCCCGGATTACTTTTCGATCCTTTTTTAAACAACGGAACAACATGAGCCACTCTCCAATCCTCTGGCACCTCACCCGTAGACAGCGACATTTTAAATATTTCTGCCAGGGCCCCCGCAATTTCAACACTAGTCTCTTTCAAGGTCCGAGGGAACACTCTGTCAGGTCCCGGGGATTTATCCACTTTAAATTTCCTCAAGACAGCAAGCACCTCCTCCTTTTCAATCTGTACAGTTTCCATGATCTCACTACTTGATTCCCTCAATTCCATAGACTTCATGCCAGTTTCCTTAGTAAATATAGACGCAAAAAACCTATTTAAGATCTCCCCCATTTCCTTTGGTTCCGCACATAGCCGACCACTCTGATCTTCAAGAGGACCAATTTTATCCCTTGCAATCCTTTTGCTCTTAATATACCTGTAAAAGCTCTTTGGATTTTCCTTCACTTTGACTGCCAAGGCAACCTCATGTCTTCTTTTAGCCCTCCTGATTTCTTTCTTAAGTATTTTCTTGCACTTCTTATACTCCTCAAGCACCTGATTTACTCCCTGTTTCTTATATATTTCATACAACTCCCTCTTCTTCTTTATCAGAGTTGTAATATCCCTTGAGAACCAAGGTTCCTTATTCCTATTCAATTTGCCTTTAATCCTGACAGGAACATACAAACTCTGCACTCTCAAAATTTCCCCTTTGAAGGCTTCCCACCTACCAATCACATCTTTGCCAGAGAACAACCTGTCCCAATCCACGCTTTTTAGATCCTTTCTCATTTCAAATTTGGCCTTCTTCCAGTTAAGAACCTCAACCCTAGGACCAGATCTATCCTTGTCCATGATCAAGTTGAAACTAATGGTGTTACGATCATTGGAACCAAAGTGCTCCCCTACAGACTTCTGTCACTTGTCCTAACTCGTTTCTTAACAGGAGATCCAATACTGCATTCCCTCTAGTTGGTCCCTCTATATATTGATTTAGAAAACTTTCCTGAACACATTTTACAAACTCTAAACCATCTAGACCCCTAACAGTATGGGAGATCCAATCAATATATGGAAAATTAAAATCTCCTACCACCACAACTTTATGTTTCCTGCAGTTGCCTGCTATCTCTCTGCAGATTTGCACTTCCAATTCTCTTTGACTATTGGGTGGTCTGTAATACAATCCCACTAATGTGGCCATACCTTTCCTGTTTCTCAGCTCCACCCACAAGGACTCAGCAGACAAGCCCTCTAATCTGTCCTGCCTGAGCACTGCTGTAATATTTTCCCTAACAAGCAATGCCACTCCCCCACCTTTCATTCCTCTGCCTCGATCACACCTGAAACATTGGAACCCTGGAATATTAAGCTGCCAGTCCTGCCCCTCCTGTAGCCAAGTTTCACTAATTGCTACAGCGTCATAATTCCACTTGTCAATCCACACCCTCAACTCATCCGCCTTCCCCGCAATGCTCCTAGCATTGAAATATCTACACCTCAGAAGATTTTTACCACCACTCACAACCTTTCTATTAGTGGATTTGCTTGAACTTTTAACATCATTTATTTTCACCCCAGCCACACTGTCAGCTCTGGTACTGTGGTTCCCATCCCCCTGCAAATCTAGTTTAAAGCCCCCCCAACAGCATTTACAAACCTCCCTGAAAGGATATTGGTCCCCCTGTAGTTCAAGTGTAACTCGTCTCTCTTGTACTGGTCCCACCTGCCCCAGAAGAGGTCCCAATTATCCTGAAATCTGAAACCCTGCTCCCTACACCAGCTCCTCAGCCACTTGTTCATCCTCCAGAGCATCCTATTCCTACCCTCACTGGCACGTAGCACAGGTAGCCATCCTGAGATTACCACCCTCGAGGTCCTGCTTTTCAACTTCCTACCAAGCTCTCTATACTCACTCTCCAGGACCTCCTCACTCTTCCTTGCTACGTCATTGGTACCGATGTGCACAACGGCATCTGGCTGATCATCCTCCCACTTCAGAATGTCATGCAATCGATCAGAGACATCCTTGACCCTGGCACCTGGGAGGCAACAAATCATCCTGGATTCTCTGTCACGACCACAGAACCTCCTATCTGCACCTCTAACTATCGAGTCCCCTATCACTACCGCTCTCCTCTCCCCCCCCCCCCTTCTGCACTGCAGAGCCAGACCCAGTGCCAGAGATCCAGCTACTGCAGCTAGTTCCAGGTAAGTCATCCCCCCAACAGTATCCAATGCGGTATACTTGTTGTTGAGGGGAATGGCCACAGGGGAACCCTGCTCTGCCTGCCCTTGCCTGACAGTGACCCAATTTTCTGTCCTCTGCTCCTTTGGCGTAACTACCTCCCTGTAGCTACGATTTATAATCTCCTCATTTTCCTGAATGATCCGCAGATCATCCAGCTCCTGCTCCAGTTCCCTAACGCGGTTTGTTAGGAGCTGCAGCTGGATGCACTTCCTGCAGGTGTCATTGTCAGGGCCACCGGAGGGCTCCCTGACTTCCCACATCCTGTAAGAGGAGCATTCCAACATCCTGCCTGGCATTCTCTCTACGCTAGACAATCTGAACAAAAAACTTACCAGAACCTACCCTGGCCTCTACCTGTTCTCGCCGAAGCCTGTTTGAGGCAAAGCCGCCCCACTCTGACTCAGTCCACTCCGACGATGGCCGCTACAACTTCCTTTAGTTCTGTTTTTCTAAAGTGGTGTGTTTTCTACATTATCCCCATTGACCCCAGCTCTCTTAAAAATATGCCAATTCACACATGATCTAATTAAGGTCTCCATACGCCATTGCAAATTCTGTCACAGGTTGTAAAAAAAAACAGGTGGAAAGAGAAAAAGATTCAAAAATATGCTCAAAGACACCTGAAGAAATGCAATATCCCCATAGATTTGTGGAAAAACTCTTGCTAATGACTGATCAAAGTAAAAAGGAGTACAGAAAATGGCATTGAGAGCCTCAAGGGCATACACTGAGAGCTCGTAGAGCTCTGCAGAAATTGACTAAGGCACTTCACAAAATATCCACACTTCTGCTTCACCTGTGGAACAATCTGAAGTGCCCACATTAGCCACACTACCCATTTTAGAACCCCCAGGAAAATCAAGTCACCCTTGATCCCAAGGGACTGTCCAAAAAGAAAAGAGCTATCCCATTCATTTTAACTTTGAATATCAGTAGAATGAAGTGACCCCCTAAACTTGAATACTCAAGGTACCATTACTAAATTCAAGTAATTTCCCCATAACTCAAACTTCCAATACTCTGGTGAGTTTGTTCTGTAGGCTTAAGGCTAATTTAACTCAAAATTGGATGCATTGCAGTAAACTTTGCAATCTAAGTTTAAGGTTGAAATTCCATTTAATTTATTGATTTCATTTATTAGCTCCACATTTTTAAGTGGTTGTGTTCTTCGACAACAAATTTTGACCTCTGCAGTTCACTGAAGTGCATTAAGAAAACAAACTTCTAACTCCCTTGTTTCAATGGACATGAATTCACACTGTTAAAACCCAATCTGTCATATTTCTGCAAACACTTAACCTCTATGCACCTGTTCAAGCTCCTGCTTCCATTTGCACAACATAGAGTCCCTTCAACATTTTAAGGTACTGTATAATGAATGTTGCTTTGGTATCCAGTAATGCAAATTTGGGAAAGCTTCAGGTTTCCATAATGAAAACTGATTAAAATCTTTCTTGGCTGAAAAAATAGTTATTAATAATAAGTCCTCTATGACTGTATAGCTGTAACTTGTTAAGCATTTCTGCTTGGAAGATAAATTGTTGGGATGAATTGGTCCTTTCTAGTGTCAAAGATATATGAGGGCAGCTTGGCTCCATAAGGAAAACAGCTTTCCAGTCCTACATCTATAATTCTGTTGTACATTAACCATTTTAGATAACAGATGGAACTGAACTGAATAGTAAGAATCTTTTGAACACCACTATCATATTTGCCTCTACCACCACTCCAGTCAGTGCATTCCAGGCATCCATCACTCTGTGTAAAAGATTAGCTTCACACATCTTCTGTGCTTGCTCTCTATCACTTTCAATGCCTCTGCTTTAAGATAGGTATTTCAATACTGGGGAAAAACAATACTGGCCATCTATCCATGCCTGTCATAATATTATAAACCTCTATCAGATCTCCCTTCAGAAAAAACAGCCCAAATTTGCCCATATAACACATGCTTCCTAATCCAAGCAACATCCTAATAAACATCTCTCCAGCCTCTCAAAGGACTTGACATCATTGTTATAATGAGGACAACCAGAACTTAATGTAACACTCCAGATGCAACCAAACCTGAGGTTTATAAAGCTGCAACATAACTTGCTGACTCTTGAACTCAATTCCTCAAATAACAAGGGCAAGTGTTCCATATATTTGCTTTGGTGACCACCCAATCAACATGTGTAGCCACCTCCAGGGAGCAATGTACATGGACCCCAAGATCCTTCTGCACATCAACATTGTTAAGGGTCTTGCAATTAACAGTGTACCATCTCTTTATATTTGATCTACTAAAGTGCAACATGTCACACTTGGCTGAGTTAAACATCTGCCATTTCTCCACCTGTATCTGCAATTGGCCTATATGCTATATCAGTCTGCTACACTATCCAGAACACCAATCTTAGTATCATCTGCAAACTATCAAACCCATCCACATTTTCATTCAGGTCATTAATAAATACACACACACACACACACACACATATAATAAACAGCAGAGGTCCCAGTACAGATCCCTGCATATCTCCAACCAGAATAAGTTTCAGGGGCTACTACCCTGTCTTCTACAAGCAAGCCATATGGTCAATTCACTGTGGATCCCATGCACATTAATATTCTTTATATCCTATAAGAGATCTTGTCCAACACCTGACTGAAATCCATTTGCCCTGGAAGCAGCCCACAAATATCGCCATATTTTTCGGCACCAATGTAGCATGCCCATAATTCTTGACACAACAAAACAAAACAAAACACAACAAACAACAAAACAACAGTAAAACAAACCCCCTGTTCCTCCCTCCCATCCTCACCCATACAGTCTTCTAACCTCAAGACAGACTGCACTTTTCTGCCTTCAGTGGCCCTGGGTATATTTTTGGGTATATTTAAAGTGGATATTGATAGGTTCTTGATTAGTAATGCCATCAGAGGTCTCTGGAAGAAGGCAGGAGAATGGCGTCGAGAGGAATAATGAATCAGCCATGACCAAATGGCAAAGCAAACTCAATGGGCCAAATGGTCTAATTCTGCTCTTATGTCTTATGGTCTTACATTCAACAATCAATGTTGTCACCTCCTTGAGTAACTCGTTCACATTAGTAAAATACGACTTGCCACAAAGTCCCGCCGCCTGTCCCTAATTAAGTTTTGGTTTCTCCACTGATCATAAATCCTATCACTGAGAATCCTCTCCAGTAACTTCTTACCCCGAGACTCAGCAGTCTATAGTTTCCCGGATTATCCATATTTCCCTTCATGAATAATGGAACCTTAGCAACTTGAAAGAAAAAGATACGTCACAAGAAAAAGTATGCAGACATGGTAGAGTTGTGTTATACAAACTATAATGTAACATTAGACCATTCTCTTACATGGTACCACAATGTTCAGAACAGATCACCATGAAAACGGCACACTTAAGCTGAATCAGTGGGTACGTGGCCAAGTGGTTAAAGGCATTGGACTAGCGACCTGAAGGTCGTGAGTTCGAGCCCCAGCTGAGGCAACGTGTTGTATCCTTGAGCAAGGCACTTAATCACACATTGCTCTGCGACGACACTGGTGCCAAGCTGTATGGGTCCTAATGCCCTTCCCTTGGACAACATTGGTGGAGAGGGGAGACTTGCAGGATGGGCAACTGCTGGTCTTCCATACAACCTTGCCCAGGCCTGCACCCTGGAGAGTGAAGACTTTCCAGGCACAGATCCGTGTTCTCGCAAGACTAACAAATGCCTTTACTTTAAGCTGAATCACATCAAAAATATCCAATAACTTTTGAATGCACCCATGTTTCATTACAGCAATGTTGCAACATGCAACATGTGGCATATCTTGAACTTTTCAAAGCTTCCTCATGTACAAACTTTGGGAGAAGCCGGATAACAGCATTGAGAGAATATGTACAGAAACTGATTCCTCAAAGCATGTCACTCTTCCTTCAATCAAGGAACACTGTCAAGATCATTTAACCGAGGTGTTTCAGATACAGAAAAAAATGACAAAATAAATTTAAAAAAAACATGGATTGTGTAAGTTTTGTGTCTGAGGAGAAAAACATAAAACTGGATACTACATATAGTCTTGTTCTTCAAATGTGTAGTTCAGAAAAGCCACAATCACTTCTTTTGGGTAATGCTGTTCTTGATGTTAAGAGTTAGTCAACCCTGTCACAAACTGTCTTTAAACGTCTTACAGACTTTGAAATAGAATTGGCAATGCCCTGGATAGTGACTGACAATACCACACACTGTACTAAATTCTCTGAAGTTGACAAATTCACTGCTGCAATTAAAGAAAAAAAATCAATGTTTAATTGGCAAGCCTGTTGTAAAGTTCTCTTTGCAAAGAAATGAAGGATTGAACCTGTTTAAGTAGCTCTGTACCTAACCCAGCAATGCAACAGATTTCTAACATCGAAAATCATTGAGTTGTTTGTTAAGTCTCCCCTCTCGCTGTAAAACGGGGACATCTCTTCTTCCCTTATTAGGGAGAGAGAGAGCCTGTGGTATGTCAAATTAACAGTGAACAAGTAGTCTTTGCTGTACTGCAAGTCTGTGCCTTTATTGATACTTTGCTGCATGCTTGAGTGCTCAGTGGGGGGGGGGTGTCGATGCTTTTTTTGCTGGTGGAGGAAGGAGCATTGTTGCTTTGCTGCTGTTTATGCATGGGTGGGGCAGCTTTGGGGTTCTAACATTTAACTGTCATTCCTTCTTTGGAGCACTCCTCTGTTTTTGTGGATGGTTGCAAAGAAATAGAATTTCAGGATGTATATTGTTACATTTCCCTGACATTAAATGTACCTTTGAACCAGCAGCAATAATACAGCATTTGTAAACTGAAGCAACTCTATCATCGCTGACCATGTCAATGAATACCATGATTTCACTGGAGATCTTACCTAACACACAACAAACCGATCTTACTATTAAATGTCACAAATCCACCACTTGTCAGAGCTCATTGCCCTCAATGCCAAATAATTGAGAACAGACATCCTGCGTTTGGAGATGTGTTCTGTTTTCATTCATCAATCAAATAACCCTGAAATGGATTTGACATACAGAACAGAAGATAATGCAAAGCAATGGCACAGCCAACAGTTTCTCATGCATTTCGAGTGCAGTTCAGGAGAGTAGACAATCAAGAATGGGTTGGATGATCCAAAATTGGACAAATCAAAAATTCCACCATTCCCAGAAATAAATACACCTACTTGAATTTTGCGCATCACTACAACAAATAAAATTGTTACTTTTCTATGAAATGCAATTTTGAAAATAATTCCAATATTTACAACAGCCTCAGCCATAATGCAATAGTGTTCACACTAGAACAAGAAGAAAAGCAATGTCAAAATATATTATCAACTTTCATTATTGTAGATTGAAATTTTAAGTAGAAAAGCATCTTGCACAATATCATTTACAGCCTGTTACGGTAATCTTTTACAGGAAGCACATCTTGAAATTGAGATACAGGTTTCCCCCGCCATCCGAAGGTAGAGCATTCCTATGAAACGGTTCGTAAGCCAAAATGTCGTAAAGCGAAGAAGCAATTACCATTTATTTATATGGGAAAATTTTGTGAGCGTTCGCAGACCCAAAAGTAACCTACCAAATCATGCCAAATAACACATAAAACCTAAAATAACAGTAACATATAGTAAAAGCAGGAATGATATGATAAATACACAGCCTATATAAAGTAGAAATACTTTGCCACAATCATTACTGAACTGTTCTCTGTAGCGAAAATCTCACGCAAGCGCCGTTGGCAGAAAATCTCACGCAAGCGCTGTTGGCAAAAACACGGCGCAAGCGCTTTCCAGTAACCTTTAAGCTATGAAGCTGCCAAATCATACCAAATAACACGTAAAAATACACAGCCTATATAAAGTAGAAATAATGTATGTACAGTGTAGTATCAGTTACGGGAATCGGGAATTAGCTTGCCGGGCACACTGATGATGGTGTGTTAGATTGAGTCGTCGCAGGTTGGGTGGTGTAGTGGCTCCCACCCTCCAGGCTGCCGAGCGATACATTGCCACGAGGCACGCAGGAATGCAGCGGTAGCCAGGAGATACACAGCACATCTTTAAGAAATAAGCCAAAATAAACAAGCTAATTAATTAGGTGCTGCCCGACATATAATTGTTGGCCCAGATCAGTGCCGATTTCCGATTGCGTTGTCTCTGATCTGGGCCGACAATTACATGTCGGGCAGCACCTAATTAATTAGCTGTCAATGCAGATCACAAATCAGAAAATTATGCTGAGAAACAAAAAGTTTCAATGTTAATTGTTGAAATTGCTGTTACAACAGGTTGTTTGGAATCTAGGAATCAAGGCACAGAATTATATTTCTAAACGTTTAGCTCCATCAATTCTCAAAATATCAACAACATATGATAATTTTATTCTGCATTTATCAGATGGCTGAAAATGCCTCTAATTTCCCACCCACAAAAAAAACTTGAAAATATTAAAAACTAATGAATGGCATCAAAAGCTCTCAACACTTCAGAACAATTACTAAAAGTAGGAAGTAAAAGGAATGTAGTTCTGTTGCTCAAAGGTCCAAACATGCACATATGGTGGACTTTTGTATGTAATAATATTATGAGAGCTCACTCGCCTGTCAGGATGTCCAGAAGTCAAGTGTTCTTAACCTCAGGATATCACTATACAGGAGTCCCCTGCTTTTCAAACGTTCACTTTACGAAACCTCACTGTTACGAAAGACCTACATTAGTACCTTGTTTTCGCTTTCAGAAGGTGTTTTCACTATTACAAAAAAAAAAAGCAGCGTGCACCCCGAGCAGCCGCTCTCCCCCGGATTCAGAACTGCATTCTCGCCGGCATTGCTTAAACACGTGCCTATGAGCAGTCGTTTGCAAGGTGAGTTCTAAGGTATCGGAAAAGCCTAAAAGAGCTCGTAAGGGTGTTACACTTAGTGTAAAACTAGACATAATTAAGCATTTCAATCGTGGTCAACAAAGGAAGGACAAAGTGAGTTTGGCTTGTGGAAGCTGACGAACATGATGTTGAAGAGGTTTTGGCATCCCATGACCAAGATCTGATAGATGTCGAGCTGATGCAATTGGAAGAAAAAAGGATAACAATCGAAACCGAATGAGTAATGATAAAGTACGACTTTAATTTTGAAAGGGTACATCAGTTTAGAGGATATTTGCAGGATGGTTTGAGTCCTTACAAAAAACTGTGTGACAGAAAAGTGCGCAAGGCTCAGCAGTTGGCCCAGATCAGAGACGACGCAATTGGAAATCGGTACTGATCTGGGCCGACAATTACGTGCTGGGCGGCACCTAATTAATTAGCATGTTTATTTTGGCTTTTTTCTTAAAGATGTGCTGTGTGCCTCCCGGCTACCGCTGCACCGCTGCACCCCTGCATGCTTCGCAGCAATATATCGCTTGGCGGCCTGGAGGGTGGGGACTACTGCACCACCCAAACTCCCACTCAGCCTAACACACCATCATCAGTGTGCTCGGCGCTGTCTTCCCAATTCCGGTAAGAGACACTACACTGTACATACATTATTTCTACTTCATATAGGCTGTGTATTTTTACCTGTTATTTGATATGATTTAGCAGCTTCATAGCTTAAAGGTTACTGGAGAGCGCTTGCGCAGTGTTTTTGCCAACAGCGCTCGTGTGAGATTTTCTGCCGACGGCGCTTGCGTGAGATTTTTGCTATGGAGAACAGTGCAGTAATGATTGTGGAAAAGTATTTATACTTTATATAGGCTATGTATTTATCATATCATTCCTGCTTTTACTATATGTTACTGTTATTTTAGGTTTTATGTGTTATTTGGTATGATTTGGCAGGTTATTTTTGGGTCTGCTAACGCTCACAAACTTTTCCCATATAAATAAATGGTATTTGCTTCTTCGTTTTACAACATTTCAGCTTACAAACCATTTCATAGGAACGCTCTACCTTCGGATGGCGGGGGAAACCTGTACATGATCAGGCTTATCTGGTTCTTGAGTCTACAATTAAAATTAAATTTATGCAAGTTAAATATATATGCAAATTAAATATATGTAAGCTTAAAGATGTAAATAAAATCTCTGATTTGATGTATACAACTTTTGGAATGAGTGACATTTTTAATTTTATTTCAGTTAATAACGTAATTTGCATTGTAAACTTTCTACAAGGACAACAAAACTGCCATCATGAGTTTTGCAGCTAAAACTAAAAGTTCATGAGTCACCTGGACACTAAATATCTGCCTCAGCAGTTACATTAAACTGGAAGCAATGCTCTTTTTGTTCTGGAATTTAAAACTTAACCAGGCATGCTTCCCAGTAATCAGACTTGTGATCTTACCAATAAGCTGAGCCAAATTCATATGCAGAAACAATTAAAACCTCTGCAAGCATCCATATATAAAATAACAGTGTGAAAATGTAAACATGACACCAAGCCTATGCGACTTTAAGTAGGTGTCAGTGATCAACAACAAATACAGTGGATTCCGGTTAATTAGGCCATCGGTTAATCAGGGCAGCCACTTATTTGGGTCAATTCCTTAAAGAACTAAATATTAATTGAGAAATAGCTGGGACTCTGTTTATTTGGGGCACTGTGCCTCTGAATTAGGGCAGGAGGCTAGCATCAGCCCATGCACTTGCATCACCATTAATTATTACACCATTTTTAGAGCAAACAGTTTTTAAAATAGCATCAGCTGCACTTTTATGTTCAAAAGCAGCAATTTTAGTCACTGTTAATTGACAAGAAATAAACAGTAAGCTAACTCAGAACTGTTTTGCTCACTACAGTTTCAAAGCATACTGGCTTGGAAAGTGCCAGAAAAGGCCAGGAGTGAAAATTAAACGATTTCACTACTTCAAATTTGGAACTATGATGAATTTGAAGATATCAGCAATCATCTTGAATATTACAATGAAATGAAGGTGTGGAGAATGCAATCACCAACTGCACTGTATGAAGGCAAACCATTATCTGCACTGATTTCTTTCATTTATTGTCAAAAACGATGTGGATGAATTCCTCCATTGATAAGTATTAGGAACTAATACAGATTTATAGTACTGTAGTAGCACTGGTAGTTTTCCTAAACTTGTTCTGTATTTCAATTAAATACATCATTTGTTACCCAAATGAGAGAAAATCGGAGCAACACACACAAAATGCTGGAGGAACTTAGCCAGCCAAGCAACATCTATGGACAAAAGTACAGTCAACATTTCAGGCCGAAACCCTTTGGCAGGACTGTTACTCCGTTTGTCTTTTTTAATACAGGTGTTCCCCGCTTTTTGAACATTCGCTTTACGAAACCCCACTGTTACGAAAGGCCTACATTAGTACCTTGTTTTCGCTTTCAGAAGGTGTTTTCACTGTTACGAAAAAAGAGCAGCGCACGATAAAAAATCAGCACACGATAAAAGGCAGCGTGCACCCCGAGCAGCCGCTCTCCCCGGATTCGGAACGGCACTGCTTTAACACGTGCCTGTGAGCAGCCATTTGCAAGATGAGTTCTATAGTGTCGGAAAAGCCTAAAAGAGCTCATAAGGGTGTTACATTTAGCATAAAACTAGACATAATTAAGCGTTTCGATCGTGGTGAATGAAGTAAGGACAAAGTGAGTTTGGCTTGTGGAAGCTGACGAACATGATGTTGAAGAGGTTTTGGCATCCCATGACCAAGAACTGACATAAAGAGCTGATGCAATTGGAAGAAAAAAGGATAACAATCGAAACCAAATGAGTAATGATAAAGTACGACTTCAATTTTGAAAGGGACGTCGGTTCAGGGGATAGTTGCAGGATGGTTTGAGTCCTTACAAAGAACTGTGTGATAGAAAAATGCGTACGGCTGAGCAGTCAAGCAAGCCTTCCACGTCAGCCACAGCAGACGACGAACCTCAACCTTCGACATCGAGGCGAGCAGTCATAGGAGAAGATGAGCTGCCTGCTCTAATGGAAACAGATGACGAGATGACACCCCAGTGTCCCACCACCCCAACACCCAAGCCACGGACAGATACCGATTCACGGAGAATGCAACGGTAGCCGGGAGGCACACATCACTTCTTTAAGAAAAAAGCCGAAATATAGATGCTAATTAATTAGATGCCACCGACACATAATTAATTAGCATGTTTATTTCGGCTTTTTTCTTAAAGATGTGCTGGATGCCTCCCGGCTACCGCTGGACCCCTGCGTGCCTCGCGGCAATGTATCTCTCTGCAATGTATCTCTCGGCAGCCCGGAGGGTGGGGGCCACTGCACCACCCAACCTGCGACGACTAAGCCTAACACACCATTATCAGTGTGCTCGGCGCTGTTTTCCCGATTCCGGTAAGTGATACTACACTGTACATACATTATTTCTACTTTATATCGGCTGTGTATTTTTACCTGTTATTTGGTATGATTTGGCAGCTTCATAGCTTAAAGGTTACTGGAGAGCGCTTGCGCCGTGCTTTTGCCAACAGCGCTTGCGTGAGTTTCTGCCGACGGCGCTTGCGTGAGATTTTCGCTACGGAGAACAGTTCAGTAATGATTGTGGAAAAGTATTTATACTTTATATAGGCTGTGTATTTGTCATATAATTCCCGCTTTTACTATATGTTACTGTTATTTTAGGTTTTGTGTGTTATTTGGCATGATTTGGTAGGTTACTTCTGGGTCTAAGAACGCTCACAAAATTTTCCCATATAAATAAATGGTAATTGCTTCTTCGCTTTACAACATTTTGGCTTACGGACCATTTCATAGGAATGCTCTATATTCGGATGGCAGGGGAAACCTGTATATGATTTTTTTTTAACCTACGGAATTTCAGCAAGTTGGGACAGCGCTTAATTGGGCCAAAATGTAGAGGTACCAATTAACCAGTATCCTCTGTATCAGAAATGAGATGCAATTATCATTAAAACAGTTCTGATGAAAGATCATTGTCTTGAAATAGTAACTCTCTCTCCCAGCTCTCCCCAAAAATGATGTCGCCTGTTTGGCCAAGTATTTCCAGCAGATTTTCTTATTTCACATTTCCAACACCAACAGTCATTTTACATATTGGCGAGACCCGACGCAGACTGGGAGACTGCTTTGCTGAACATTCGTCCCCCCCCATCCCTCCCCACTGATCTTCCTCCTGGCACTTATCCGTGTAGGCGGAACAAGTGCTACACATGCCCTTACACTTCCTCCCTTACCACCATTCAGGGCCCCAAACAGTCCCTCCAGGTGAGGCAACACTTCACCTGTGAGTCGACTGGGGTGATATACTGTGTCCGGTGCTCTCGATGTGGACTTTCATATATTGGCGAGACCCGACGCAGACTGGGAGACCGCTTTGCTGAACATCTACGCTGTCCGCCAGAGAAAGCAGGATCTCCCAGTGGCAACACATTTTAATTCCACATCCCATTCCCATTCTGACATGTCTATCCACGGCCTCCTCTACTGTAAAGATGAAGCCACACTCAGGTTGGAGGAACAACACCTTATATTCTGTCTGGGTAGCCTCCAACCTGATGGCATGAACATCGACTTCTCTAACTTCCGCTAAGGCCCCACCTCCCCCTCGTACCCCATCTGTTACTTATTTTTATGCACACATTCTTTCTCTCACTCTCCTTTTTCTCCCTCTGAATATATCTCTTGCCCATCCTCTGGGTCCCCCCTCCTCTGTCTTTCTTCCCGGACCTCCTGTCCCATGATCCTCTCGTATCCCCTTTTGCCTATCACCTGTCCAGCTCTTGGCTCTATCCCTCCCCCTCCTGTCTTCTCCTATCATTTTGGACCTCCCCCTCCCCCTCCCAAATCCCTTACTCACTCTTCCTTCAGTTAGTCCTGACGAAGGGACTCGGCCTGAAACGTCGACTGCACCTCTTCCTAGAGATGCTGCCTGGCCTGCTGCGTTCACCAGCAACTTTGATGTGTGTTGCTAGTCATTTTACATGTTTTTAATGAACTGAAAATAGTGAAACACAAATACTTATGTATTCTGGCAAACCTGCATGGGATAATTTACACAAAGTATCAACAAATCCAGGGCAAGTTTTGAAGTATTTAACAGACTATGCATTACTTTTCAACACAGGAACATAAAGGTTAACATATCTCCTGAATTGCATGCAAGGTACCATAATTACCAAATAAACCACTCGTCAGCACTAGCTGTCAGGAAAGCCAGGAGATCACCACAACCTGAATCTGGTTAAATAGTACCAGCAAACTACCACTGCACAGCACTGATACTCCATGAAACTGACAGCAACTTTGATTTTTCAATTTTAATTCATGGATAGAAATCACATTTGCACAAAGATCAAAAAAAAACTGAATTTCTTAAAGCTGTTTATCACTTCACAAAAACTCCAAGATTTTGCTCAAAGACTCAGGTGTGTCAAAAGGCTAAGGTGTACTTCTGAACAGATTTTAAATGGTAGGTAAAAGCAATGGAGTTTAGTTAAGAAATTTGAAATAGCTTTAATATTTCAAGAAGCCCTCAAAATTCTTCACAAATCTTCCTAACATTTTGCTAATGTAGATCTTGTAAACTAGAAACAAACCAGCTAATCTTTTTAGCAGTTTAGGCCAATTCTGGAAACACTTCTATTGTTACATAAGATAGTGCTGCAGAGGAACTATCACATGAAAGCCTCAGTTTTGTCAACACATCAACCGAGAGCATATTAAATACTAGCTATTAGCACTGTTAGTTTGGACCTGGGCTTTGTGGGCAGTGGTAGACTAACTCCACAACCAAGACTGTGGTAGTGCACTAACAATGATGTAACCATTAAAAAAAATAATTTTCTAGGTTTTATTAGTAACAACACCAGACATCCCACCTCTCCCGGGAGTTCCAGGAGTCTCCCGCATATCGATAACGGCTCCCTGATGACCGCAAGTTATACACAACATCCCAGAAATCGATTTTTTAGAGAAGGAGAGGGAGAGGGGAAAAAATGAAAGAAAATGAATGAATCCTGCTTGATCTCTCTTTGCGCTAAGTAGACCTATCAGTTTTCTCTGTGGGCAGGCTTTACAGTCGACCTCTCTCTCTCTTCCATAGTCCATCAGTTCAGTTACTGCCGTCTGTAATGACACTGAAATGTTCCGGACAACTGTTGGTGATGAAGTACAAAAGCCTGGCAAAGAAATTCCCAAGGCTGGCGGTGACAACCTGACTATGCGAGGCTGTCCTATACGGGCAGGGCGCAGTGGTGTCTTAAAGGGGATTAGAGTGGGGTTTAAATTGGAGTGAAATTCCAAAATCATCCGCTAAGACATCTTTAAAAACGCGTTCGCAGCAAGCAAATTCTTCGGGGTTTTTTCCTGAAACACTTCCACTTGCAGGTACATCAAAGCCCACAATGGGCTAGGTTAAAGCGCAGCCGTTTTCTGAAGAAAAAACGATTTTAATAAATACCCGGCCCCCACCGAGTCTTGTCATTAGGACAGCGAACTGTTTACCTGGGCTGTGCACTTTATATGCATTTTGAATTACACTTTATTAAATAATATGGTAATATATTGTTTTATGTGGTATGAGTGATATATGTATTGTGGCTACACTGTGGTCCGGACAGAGGTTGTTTCATTTGTGGACAATCAGCCAGATGACAATAAACTTGAACTTGAAGATACAGAACTTCTAAATCGCTCACTTAAAATCCCCCATTTCGATGTAAAAAAGTAAGTTCTGATCCCGACTATTGCAGGGTGTGTGTGTGTGTGTGTGTGTGTGTGTGTGTGTGTGTGTGTGTGTGTGTGTGTGTGTGTGACAGAGAGAGAGAGAGAGAGAGAGAGAGAGAGGCAGACATTGTCCAAATGGACGTGAAGCAGCGCACACCTGTAATAAGGATACACCTTACGCTTTTATTTATTTTAGGGACCACAACATATTAGGGAGGCTAAGCGCAGGGAAGGCTGCTCAAGTACTTCACAGTTCTTTTCAGCAGAAAACCAAAGTCTGACAAGAGAAGGTCACTAGAGCCGAGGTGTACTTTACATCTTTCATCATTGAGCATAAACTGCCATTCCAGGTGTGTAAGCACATAGGCAAGCTATTCAGGAAAATGCTTCCTGATTCAGAAATAGCAAAAAACTATGCCTGCTCATCAACCAAGACAGCAGCTATTGTGAACATGGCACGTTAAGACAAAATTCAGAAGTCAGCTGTCTCACAAAACACTTGTGAATCTGATGTCTTACAAAATTAACAAATTCATTGACACAGACTGCTATGAGGTTGGGACTTCCGGTTGAGACCTCCCTGAAATGAGTTCTTGCAGAGTGGGATGTCTGCAACACAGAAAGATTCCCAGTTCTTAATACATTTTGCACAGTGCATAGAAACAAATATAAAATACCATTATACAAAAATGAACGCAAGAACTCAAGACATTAACCTGGAACTCCAGCTCACCTATATGTATCTATACATCTTTGCCATTATACTAAAAGTTTTTTTAAACTTACAGTCAAGCAATGGATTTCAGAATGTATAAGAAAATCACATTCACCTTAAGTTTTACTCCTGTTCACTTCATAAAGCAGGTAAAACCAAGAAGTTTGATCAGATTTTTATCAAGCAAGATGAAGTACTTAAATGTTATTTCTTACCTTGTGTTGTTCACAATTTTAATTCATTAACAAAAGATATTGATATACCATGCAACAAATGAGTTGTTTCATGAAGTATCTTAAGATGTAAAAAAAATCTCAGCCTCCTTCTATGGATAAGAAAGCTATTTACACATCTTAAATTTGTTGAGAGAGATATTAACATTCTCACCTCTAGTTTTACCTGTGCATCTTTGACTAGCGTGGGCTGATTATTTTATGCTCTTTAACATTTTTGAGGAATTCCATGCTGTTATATGTCTCGAAAAAAAAAACAATATTTGTGGGGTGGGGTTTAACTTTCTTCTGTTTTCCCACTACACTTGGTTAGGAACACGGCAACACTATGATTTGAATAGTATTTTCCAATTAAACTGACAGACGATTCAGTATTGTACAGTTCAGCCATAAAAGTGTGTGCATCAATAAGTCCAAAATGAAAGAAGGTATTTTGGAAAAGAACAAAATTTGGGGAGAATGAAAAGTGGAAGTAGTGTCGCGTTAGTATAAATGATTGTCAGTGTGGATCCTGCAGACACAAGGAAACTTTTCTGTGTTGTATACCTCCATGACCATAGTCAACCAGCATTTAATGTATAGTACAGAAAGGATATTATATACCACAAATCTTTGCTGTGTAGTTGTTCTACTCCACGAGTCACCTTGCATTGAAATGATCCATCAAGTAATTAGCTGCTTTCTGAAAGCTACCTGTCTCAATTTTCCTGTGATAGCAAGTTCCTCATTCTAAACCCACATTTTTCTTACCACCCTATTGTATTTTATATTCACACCTCTGTATCTCCAGGTTTTGCAACTTCCAATAAATGGAAACCAACACTTCACCAGGTCTTGACCCAAAATAAAATTCTCAATTCATTCTTTTCCAATTGTTCATTTATCGTTTCCCCAGTCCCTCAATTTTTTTTTGTAGCTTAGAGATCAAAAGTGTGCACTCTTCAATGTGCCCTAATCAGAGTTTTGTACCAAGTCCTAAGGCTTTAATAAATTCTGTCAGTGGATATACTGTATTTGCAATGATTTTACGATCTTGCCTCTAAAATGAAATTGACTCATTTGGCTTATTTTACTCCATCACCCTTTTTGCACATGCAAACAACTTCAGTGTGCCCCCAAATTTGTCACTTATTACTCATACTATCCGAAATTTCTTTTTAAAAACATTCTCAAGGAGCATTCAGTACTTCCGACATTATTACATTACCTGTGAGTTATTTTGCTCAGTTGCACTTTCCTTTCTTTAAGTACATTTTTAAAATTACTTCCCACAAAGCAAAACTTTAGAACCTGGTGACAAGTCATTGACCAGGGTGGCCCAACATCTAACATCCAACCACGAATGCCCCACGATCATCGCACTGGCCTTTGAACACAGTGCAGATATATAGACTTAGACTCCAGCCTGACCTCCACTTCTTTACATCCCACTCCTTAAACCCTAAAATGACAAAATGCCACTGTTGAATGAAACATGATGTGTTGCGGGCAGCTTACAAAACTTCTAAATATATTCCTTCTGAACTACTCTCACTGTAATCTGTAGCCTGTAATTTCCCTTTAAATAATGTACCTTTGAACCATCTTAACAAACTATCGATTTCATGATCTTTTGAAGAACTCAACAGGCTTAACTCTCCAGCACCGAAAGGCAGACGAAGGCACATCACCATGGGCAAAAGAGTGGTAGGAGGGGAAGACTCCATGCTAGACTAAAACAAAGGGGTATGAAACTTACACCACGCAGTATCTTGTTAGCAAATGCACAATCGCAGGAGAACAAAATTGAGGACTTAAGAGCAAGATTTCTGTAGCATTGGGAAATGATGAATTATCCTGTTTTGTGCTTCATGGAGACAGGGCTCACTCCGGACAAGCTGGATTATGCAATCAGACCAGAGGGTCCAATGATCATCAACATATATCCTGAACACCAGGGATCCAAAAATATGAGATCCCTATGATTAAGAATGCCTACTATTCCATGCCTTGAATGCATTTCAGGGTAGAGTTCCTCTTGTCCTCACCTACCACCCCATTAGCCTCCATGTCCAGCACTTTATTCTCCAGAACTTCCACCATCTCCAACACAATCCCCCCACCAAGCACACCTTTCTCCCCCTCCACCCCCATTTTTGCTTTCCACAGGGACCGTTCCCTACGCAACTCCATTGTCCATTCATCCCTCCCCACTGAAATTCCGTCTGGCACTTATCCTTGTGGGCGGAACAAGTTCTACACCTACCCCTACACCTCCTCCATCACTACCATTCAGGGTCCCAAACAGTCCTTCCAGATGAGGCAACACTTCACCTGTGAGTGGGTTGGGGGTCACATGCTGTATCCGGTGCTCCTGGTGTGGCCTCTCATATATCGGTGAGACCCAACGTAGAATGGGAGACCGTTTCACCAAGCACCTATGCTCCATCCACCAGAAGAAGTGGGATCTCCCAGTGGCCACCTATTTTAATTCCACTTCCCATTCAAATTCCAATATGTCAATCCATGACCTCTTCTACTGTTGCAATGAGGCCACTCAGGTTGGAGGAGCAACACCTTGTATTCCGTCTGCGTAGCCTCCAACCTGATGGCATGAACATCAATTTCTCAAACTTCCGGTATTGCTCCCCCCACTCTATCCTCTCCTTCACCAGTCCCCAAATCCCTTTTTCTTCTCTCACCTTATCTCCTTGCCTGCCCATCATCTCCCTCTCATTCCCCTCCCCTCTTTTCTTTCTTCCATGGCCTTCTATTCCCACCTATCATACTCCCCCTCCTCCAGCCCTGTATCTCTTTCACCAGTCAACTTCCCAGCTCTTTACTTCACCCCTCCCCCTCCTGGTTTCACCTATCACCTTGTGTTTTTCTCTCTCCCCTCCCCCACCTTTTAAATCTCCTCATCTTTTTTTCTCCAGTCCTGTAGAAGGGACTTAGCCCAAAATATCAACTATACTTTTTTTTCCATAGTTGCTGCCTGGCCTGCTGAGTTCCTTCAGCATTTTGTACGTGTTTCAGGAAATCTGCTCACTCAGCTGTCATTCCCTTACCTGCATCCAGGAAAAGTCTAAGGAACAAAGTTTCAGAAGCTTCAGGACCGAGTCAGTGTACTGGGCTGTGTTCAAGGATTCAGAGTATCTTACTGAATACACAAGAGTTGTCTTGGACTTGATAAAAACAGTCATAGACAAGTATATCCCCATAAAATCATTCAGTCTTCCCTAACCAGAGGACTTGGATAAACCACAAGATCCACAATCTGCTGAGGGCCAGATCAGTGGCGTTCAGGTCTGGCAATCAAGTAAAATACAAGAGGTCCAGGTATGATCTCCAGAAAGCCATCTCTCATATGCAACTGAACCAAACAGGGATCACTGAAAGATGCTCGACAGCTGTGGCAGGTGAGCTCAATGCCCTTTATGCTCATTTTGACCATCAAAACATAGAAGCACCTTTCCAAACTCCCACAGTTCCCAATGACTCTGTGTTTTCAGTCTCTGAGTCTGACATGAGAGCATCCTTCAAGAGGGTGAACCCATGGAAAGCATTCAGCCCAGATGAGGTACCCGGCCAACTATTAAAGACCTGCATTGATCAATTGGCTGGAGTGTTCACCGAGATCCTTAACCTCTTGCTTCAGGAGTTTAAGGTACCCACCTTTACATTGGTGATGAAACATATCAACCCTGCCTGAGAAATTACTTGGATTCACTCCAATTTGCCTACCTTCTCAACAAGTCAACCGCAGATGCCATGTCATTGGCTCATAACTCAACCCTGGAACATCTGGACAGCAAAGATGCATACATCAAGATGCACCTTATCAACTACGGCTCAATATTCATTACCATTATTCCCTCAAGACTAATCAATAAGCCTTAAGACCTTGGCCTCAATATTACCTGTGCAACTGGATCTTTGCTTTCCTCACTTGCTGACCCCAGTCAGTCGGATTGGCAACAACATCGCATCTACACTCTCCATCAGCAGAGGTGCACCACAAAGCTGCATGCTTAGCCCCCATTTACCTATCACCACAATAGGTCTATGCTGTACACAATCGCACTAGCTCTCCACGTGGCCTTGGATCACCTGGACAATACAAATGCCCATGTAAGGATTCTGTTTATTGACTGCAGCTCAGCGCTCAGCATTCAACACCATCATCCCTACTGTCCTGATCGAAAAACTATAGATCCTGGGTCTCTGCACTTCCTTCTGCTACTGGATCCTCTATTTCCTAACCGGAAGGTCATAATCTGTTTTGATTGAAAGTAACTTCTCCACCTCACTGACAATCAACATAAACACACCTCAAAGGTGTGTCCTTAGCTCACTGTTCTACTCTCTCAACACTCATGACTGTGTGGCGAGGCACAGCTCAAATGCCACATTCAGGTGCCTTGCCATTCGGCGTGGGTGATCATGTCTCTCCATCCATCACGATCTCTGACCCTCCGAATTGTAGTTGTTGCCTCCCCTGTTTCTAACCATGATGTTATTCCATCCATTATTTTCATTCTCTGTCTGCCTCTGCTTCCAGCTTTCCAGTTGTAACTAAATGTTCTATCTCTCTTCGCATGATGTGTCCAAAAAATTTTGACTGTTTTCTGATTTTTTTTAAAGTAATGTACGTTTTGTTTTTGTTCTCTGTAGAACTTCTTCGTTAGTTATCTTGTTCGTATACCATATGCACAGCATTCTTCTGAGGAACCACATCTCCGCTGCATTGATTCTTTTTTCCATTGCAATTGTGATGGTCCATGACTCGCAGCCATACATCAATATAGGAAGAATGCAGTAGCTGAGAGTTCTAAGGCGGACGTCAATTGCTCTTTTCTTGTTCGTTAGGATGTTTCTCATTTCTGTAAATGCTGTTCTTGCCATTGCTATTCTTGCTTTTATGTCTGTTCCGCATTTGCCATCAGATGTTACCTATGATCCAAGGTACTTGAAGTTGTGAACTTGCTTCAGGATTTCATTTCCCAATACGATCCTACAGTTTGGGATATCAGGTTTCTTTGATATTACCATTACTTCAGTTTTCTTTTTGTCTCAGGTTAGGCCAAGTCTTTCACTCTCTGTGTTGATGGTAGATACAGGTGTCCCCTGCTTTTCGAACGTTCGTTTTACTAAACTTCACTGTTACGAAAGACCTACATTAGTTCCCTGTTTTCACTAACAGAAGGTGTTTTCACTGTTACGAAAAAAGCAGCGCGCGATAAAAGGCAGCGCGTGCCCCGAGCAGCCGCTCTCTTCCAGATTCGGAACTGCAATCTCGTCGGCATTGCTTTAACATGTGCCTGTCAGCATCTGTTTGCAAGATGAGTTCTATAGTATCGGAAAAGCCTGAACGAGCTCGTAAGGGTGTTACACAGCGTAAAACTTGACATAATTAAGCATTTTGATCGTGGTGAATGAAGGACTAAGTGAGTTTAGCTTGTGGAGGTTGGCGAAGATGATGTTGAAGAGGTTTTGACATCCCATGACCAAGAACTGATAGATGAAGAGCTGATACAATTGGAAGAGGAAAGGATAACAATCGAAACTGAATGAGTAATAATAAAGTACGACTTCAATTTTGAAAGGGTACGTCGGTTTAGGGGATATTTGCAAGATGGTTTGAGTGCTTACAAAGAACTGTATGATAGAAAAATGCGCGAGGCCCAGCAGTCAAGCAAGCCTTCCACATCAGCCACAGCAGATGACGAACCTCAACCTTCAACATCAAGGCGGGCAGTCACAGGAGAAGATGAGCTGCCTGCTCTAATGGAAACAGACGACGAGAAGACACCCCAGTGTCCCAGCACTCCAACACCCAGGCCGCGGATAGATACCGATTCACGGAGAATGCAGCGGTAGCCGGGAGACACACAGCACGTCTTTAAGATAAAAGCTGAAATAAACATTCTAATTAATTAGGTGCCACCCCACACGTAATTGTTGGCCCAGATCAGATGCGATGCAATCACCTGTGAGTCGGCTGGGGTGATATACTGCGTCCGGTGCTCCCGATGTGGCCTTCTAAATATTGGCAAGACCCGACACAGACTGGGAGATCGTTTTGCTGAACACCTACGCTCTGTCCGCCAGAGAAAGCAGGATCTCCCAGTGGCCACACATTTTAATTCCACATCCCATTCCCACTCTGATATGTCTATCCACGGCCTCCTCTACTGTAAAGATGAAGCCACACTCAGGTTGGAGGAACAACACCTTCTATTCCGTCTGAGTAGCCTCCAACCTGATGGCATGAACATTGACTTCTCTAACTTCCGCTAATGCCCCATCTCCCCCTCATACCCCATCCGTTATTTATTTATATTCACACATTCTTTCTCTCTCTCTCTCTCTCCTTTTTCTCCCTCTGACTATACCCCTTGCCCATCCTCTGGGGTTTTCCCCCCCTCCCCCTTTTCTTTCTCCCTAGGCCTCCTGTCCCATGATCCTCTCATATCCCTTTTGCCAATCAACTGTCCAGCTCTTGGCTCCATCCCTCCCCCTCCTGTCTTCTCCTATCATTTTGGATCTCCCCCTCCCCCTCTCGGCCCGAAACGTCGATTGTACCTCTTCCTAGAGATGCTGCCTGGCCTGCTGCGTTCACCAGCAACTTTGATGTGTGTTGCTTGAATTTCCAGCATCTACAGAATTCCTCGTGTTTACGTTTGATTATTCTTTGATCTTTTCCGTCAATATTAATATTTTTAAGCATTTTCATGATGACTTGGTGGTTCACTGTGTCAAAGGCTTTTGTGTAGTCAATGAAACAGAACTTGTTGTACTTCTACTGACCTTTCGATAATATTCCTGAGAATATAAGTGGCACTTGATGTTCCCTTGCCTTCGACAAAGCCGCACTGTTCTTCACTGATCTCCGGTTTAATTTTGTTTCTTATTCTGAGCATGATGATTCTAAGTAGAATTTTTGTGAGTTGGCTTATTAAACTAATTGTTCTGTGCTGTCCACACTCTGTTGCACCTGGTTTCTTTGGCAGTGCAATGAATACCATCTCTAAAAGATCTTCTGGTACTTTGACACTGTTGCATATTCTATTTAATAAGATTGTTAATTTCTCTACACCAAAATCTTCTAGCGCTTCATACAGTTCAACGCGAATGTTATCTGGTCCTGATGATTTCCCCTTTCACATTTTCTTCATAGCATGTTCCACTTCTTCTTTCAGTATTGCTGGGCCCTCGCTGTGTTGCCAATATCAAAGTTGTCCTCTCGGTCTTTGTCATCATATAGGTCTTTGATGTATTCTGACCATCTTGCATACATACACACACACACACACACACACACACACACGCACGCACACACGCACGCACGCTAATGATACAACCATTGCTGACAGAATGCTAGATGGTGGCAAGAGGGCGTACAGAGCAAGATTCACCAGCAGGTTGAGTAGTGTCATAGCAACAACTTTCACTTAAAGTCACGAAGAGTTAAGAGCTGATTGTGGACTTCAGGAAGAGTAAGACAAGGTAACACACACCAGTCCTCAACGAGGGATCAGAAGTGGTGAAAGTGAACAATTTCACGCTTCTAACCGCCAATATCTGAGGACCTAACCTGGTCTCAACATATCGATGAAACAAACAGAAGGCAAGACAGCTGCTATATTTCATTAGGAGTTTGAGGAGATTTGGTATGTCACTTAAAACACTTGCAAATTCTATAGATGTACCATGGACAGCATTCTATCTGGTATCTGGCTGCATCACCATCTGGTATGGGAGGGATACTGCACAGGATTGAAGTAAACTGCAGAAAGTTGTAAAATAAGTCAGTTGCATCATGAGCACTAGCCTCCATTGTATCCAAGATGTCTTCAAGGAGGTGCCTCACAAAGGTGGCATCCATCATTAATGACCGCTGCCATCATGACAAGGTCTCTTCTCATTGTTACCATCAGAAAGGAGGTACAGAAGCCTAAAGGCACACACTCAATGATTCAGGAACATGTTCTTCCCTTCTGTCATCTAATTTATGAATGGACATCGAACCCATGAACACTACCTCACTACCTTTTAATTTCAGTTTTTGCAAAACTTATTTAACTATTATATATATATTTACTGTAATTAAGTTTTCTCAATGTCATGTTGCTGTTGCTGCTAGGTTAAAAAAAATCTCAACATATGCCAGTATTATTAAACCCGATTCTAATTATCTGTCCTGGGTCGAACATGCAAGTGCAATTATGAAGAAAGCATGGCAGTGCCTCTGCTTTCTTAGACGTTTGTGAAGATTCAGCACATCACTTAAAACTATGACAATTTTCTATCAATGCATGGTGTAGAGTATACTAACTGGCTGCGTCACAGCCTGGCATTGAAACACCAATGCCCTTGAATGGAAATACCTACAAAAATTAGTGGATACAGCCCAGTCCATCACAGGTAAATCCTCCCCACCATTGAGTACATCTACACAAAGCACTGTCGCAGGAAAACAGCATCCACCATCGAAGCCATGCTCTTGTCTCGCTGCTGCCATCAGGAAAGTAGTACAGAAGCCTCAGGAGTCACACCACTGTTTATTACCCCTCAACCATCAGGCTCTTGAACCGGAGAGGATAACTTCACTCGCCTCATCATTGAACTGTTCTCACATCCTATGGACTCACTTTCAAGGACTGATCTCATGTTCTTGATATTTATTTCTTCTTTATTTGTAAGTCAATCTTTACTGCTCAAAAATAATATATTTAAGTCAAGCAACAGGAATTCTGCAGATGCTGGAAATTCAAGCAACACACATCAAAGTTGCTGGTGAACGCAGCAGGCCAGGCAGCATCTGTAGGAAGAGGTGCAGTCGACGTTTCAGGCCGAGACAAAGGGTCTCGGCCTGAAACGTCGACTGCACCTCTTCCTACAGATGCTGCCTGGCCTGCTGCCTTCACCAGCAACTTTGATGTGTGTTATTTAAGTCAAGGTTGTATTTTGCACTGAGGGTTCCACAAATTATCTAACGCCTTTAAATAAATTGAAATATGTTCTACTGAATTTTTAAACATCACCACATTTTTGACAAGGGAAAGAATATATCAATCCGATCCCAGTTGTACAAATACATTTCAAGGCAGCACTGGTTGGGGAAATCTCTCAAGTACTACATTGATTTCCTCGACAATAATATTTATAAATGAGAAATCAATGTTACTGGGGGAAATTGCACCACACTGTAGTTTGTCCTTTTGAGGATAATTATATAACAATGATATAATTCTGTACTGTTCCAGAAAAAATTATGCCAAGAATATAGCAAAGAAATTTAAGGATACTTTACCACCCTTTCATTAAAAGCTGTTGCACAGAAAGCATAACCCATTCAACTACAAACAATATTCTCCTCCCAAACAAAATGCTGAATATACTTCAGGCACCAACATAGCACACCCACAACTTATAGACCCTAACTGTACATCTTTGGAACATGGGAGGAAACCAGAGCATATACAAACTCCTTACATACAGTGGTGGGTATCAAACCACAATCATTGATTGCTGATACTGTAAAGTGATTGTGCCAACCACTATGCTAAACTGCCCCTATGATGGTAAGTGGACTCTTCATCTCACAATCTACCTGCAGAGTAACACTACATTGCAGGCCTGATGGGCTAAATATCCTAAATCTGCTCCTATGTCTAAGAGTCTTACATTCTGCACTCTGTTATTGTATTACCTTGTACGACATCAATGCACCATTACAATGAAATGATGTATTTGGACAATATGCAATTCATGTTTTTCACCATACCCCAGTAAATGTGACAATAAATAAAGCAATTCGCTACTTTAAAGTCACACGTTTTAAGTTGAAGATTGAGGGAAAGGATTTTCAGAACAGAAGTGATAACTAAATCAAATAATTTTGGTACCATCACACAACTTTCACTGCATCGCTTTTTTTTTTTAAGGCCTTCCTGAAAGAAAAGTTCCATGATCAACCCCAAATCTGCAATCAAGGCCCAACTTGTTTTCTTTATATAAATGGGTAGTTTAGGAAAACTCTCCTGCTTTGATACTCTTTTGACTAATTATAAATTAATGCCATATCTTATTTTTTTTAAAAAAAAAACAGTAGTCCCAGGTCCCCTGGTTCCTATATACTCATGCACCAAAAGGAGGAATCACTGAAACTTAATACAAATTTTATCCACTATATTTACACTCATCCTACGGTTTATACCTCATCCTATCGACACCATTAGTGACAACATTTCCAAATTTCACAACATCGGTACAATTTGAAATTATATCTGGAGCATTCAACTCTAGGTCATTAACATATTGCAAAATGACCAGTCATCCCAACATCTAGTCCTCGAAGACATCCTGGGCATGTGATCAATCTTAAAAGCAAACACTTATTTATATTTCAGTCAAAAGTGAATATTGTTGACAAAACCAGCATTGGCATTCTTTCCAGTCCCGAAGTCATCTCAGCTCATAATGTCAACTGTTTGTTCAATTCCACAGATGCTGCCTGACCTGCTAAGTTCCTCCAGCATTTTGTTTATGTGTTGGTCTACCTTTCCAGCATCTGCAGAATCTCTTTTATTTATTCTTTGTTGGCTTGGGATTCAATGCTAGTTAGACTATTTCAGAAGATGGTTCAGAGACAAATACCAGATGTGGAGTCACATTTACATCAAATTCAGTGACAAGAGAAGTATTCTTTCCTGAAGTAAAAAATATTTTTATGAAAATTCAGTAATTTTATAGTTATCATTGATAAGGGAAGCTTTCCTTATTCTGGGAATGCTGCCCTGATGGAATTTGAACTTTCACCTCAGGATCATTAGACCAAGCATTCAGGTTTAGCAAAGGGAGTTTGGTCTAAAAGGTTCAGCAGCTTTATATTCAGGATGAAGTAATCTATTGAATTACAGTAATCTAGAGAAGCCACAGACTGTCATCTCTTACTAGAAGCCTGTGACTACAGGTGTTGCATATGGATCACCTACATTAATTTAGGAGACGAAATTTATGGATGACACCAAGATTGGAGGTATAGTGAATAATGAGGAAGGCTATCAAAGCTTACAGCATGATCTCAACCAGTTAGGAAAATAGACTGAAAAATTATAGATGGAACTTACTCAGGCTCCTGTGAGGCATTGAATTCTAGAAGGACAAACCAGGGCAAGACTTGACACAGTGAATGACAGGGCTCTGAGGTGTGCAGTAGAACAAAGGGGCCTTGGAATACAGATCCAAAATTTATCAAATTGGCATCACAAGTAGACTGGTCATAGGGAGAGCTTTTGGCACATTGGCCTTCATAGATCAGGGCACTGAGTACAGGAGTTGTGATGTTATGTTGAGCTTGTAAAAGAACTTAGTGAGGCTGCATTATGTGCACTTCTGGTCACCTACTTGCAGGAGATGCAGTGGATTCCAGTTAATTGGGACATATTGGAACCAGGCATTTTGGCCCAATCGAGCAACTGCCCCAATTATTAAAGTTTCGTGGAAATAGTTTGGGGTATTAAAAAAAGGACTAACTACCATTTAACTGAGGAACAAACTGAAGTACTTAAATGAAATACAAAATAAATTAGAACACTACCAAAACTACTACAGCACTATAAAACTGTGCATTACTTTCTAATAGCTATCAATGAGGAATTTATACAGTACACTGACATTTTCCTTTGACTGTAAATGAACAAAATCAGCACATACACCCAGAGCAGATCGTGGACTGTCTTTAAGCAGTGTTTTCGATGGTTTCATCCTCCAAACCTTCATTTAAATTGTAACATACAAGATGATTGTCAGTACCTTCAAATTTTTCATAGTTCCTAATCTATTAAAGTAGTGAAAATGTTACATTTTCACTCTCAGCCGTTTCTGCCATCTCCAAGCCTGAATATTTGAAGCCACAGTGAGCAAAAATCTGTTTTCTTAGCACACTCAAGTACGTTATTTAAAAAATACTGTTCACTCTAAGCACGGTGGAGTGTCTAATAGCCACATGATGTGTATGCAACTGACTCTAGTTGGAAACTGTTGAGCATCAGTCTCCTACACCAATTCAGCTGCATAGCGTCACAAATAAATAAAGACAATTCCAGCAATTTCTCAATTAGTTTTTGTTCTTTAAGAGTTGTTGTTCCAGATGAGCAGCTGCCCCAATTAACCAGAATCCAGTGTATATCAATAAACTTGAAGGAGGGCAAGGAAAATTTACCAGTATGCTGTCAGAACTTGACTGGAGTTACAGGGAAAGGTTGAATAGGCACAGACATTTTTCACTGGAATACAAGAGAATACAGAGAGATCACAAACCCTCCCTCCCCCCACCCCACACAAAAAAAGCACTGATCCACCTTTTTACATGGGGTAAAGGTGCACACTAAAACTCTAAAGACAAACAAGATGGTTTCAGCACCTAAAACAATTAAGCTTAATAATAGGTTTGATAAGTATTCCACAAGGTGACTCTGCGTTGTGGTAAGGCAAAAAATAAAGACAACATCAAGGCCAGATGACTTCAACCGTGCATAGTCAAACCCAGACAAGGGAGATCTTTGAAGTGACACTGCCAAAGCCAAGTTACTGCAGACATACAGGTGAGAATGACTGTAGCAGTGTATAATCAACCTAGAACATAGATTCCCATTACATAGTAGTGGGTGCTGGAGAAGGGCAAGATAGGCAAAACAGAAGGATGTAAAATGCACCCAACAACTTAAGGACGAAGCAACACACATAAAAGTTGCTGGTGAACGCAGTAGGCCAGACAGCATCTATAGGAAGATGTACAGTTGATGTTTCCGGCCGAGACCCTTCGTCAGGATTAACTGAAAGAGCTAGTAAGAGATTTGAAAGTGGGAGGGGGAGGGGGAGATCCAAAATGATAGGAGAAGACGGGGGGGGGGGGGGGGAGGGATGGAGCCAAGAACTGGACAGTTGATTGGCAAAAGGGATATGAGAGGATCATGGGACGGGAGGCTTAGGGAGAAAGAAAGGAGGAGGGGGGAAGCCAGAGGATGGGCAATAACGGATGGGGTACGAGGGGGAGGTGGGGCATTAGCGGAAGTTAGAGAAGTCAATGTTCATGCTATCAGGTTGGAGGCTACCCAGGCGGAATATAAGGTGTTGTTCCTCCAACCTGAGTGTGGCTTCATCTTTACAGTAGAGGAGGCCGTGGAATTAAAATGTGTGGCCACTGGGAGATCCTGTTTTCTCTGGCGGACAGAGCGTAAGTGTTCAGCAAAACTGTCTCCCAGTCTGCGTCGGGTCTCGCCAATATATAGAAGGCCGCATTGGGACCATCGGACGCAGTATATCACCCCAGACGACTCACAGGTGAAGTGTCGCCTCACCTGGAAGGACTGTCTGGGGCCCTGAATGGTGGTAAGGGAGGAAGTGTAAGGGCATGTGTAGCACTTATTCTGCTTACAAGGATAAGTGCCGGGAGGGACGAATGGACAAAGGAGTCGCGTAGGGAGCAATCCCTGCAGAAAGTAGAGGGGGGGATGGAGGGAAAGATGTGCTTAGTGGTGGGATCCCGTTGGAGGTGGCAGAAGTTACAGAGAATTATATGTTGGACCCGGCAGCTGATGGGGTGGTAGGTGAGGACAAGGGGAACCTTATTCCTTGTGGGGTGGCCCCACCAGCCTCCGGGTCCAACATATAATTCTCCGTAACTTCCACCACCTCCAACTAGATCCCACCACTAAGCACATCTTTCCCTCCCCCGCATCTGCTTTCCGCAGGGATCACTCCCTACGCGACTCCCTTGTCCATTCGTCCCTCCCGGCACTTATCCTTGTAAGCAGAACAAGTGCTACACATGCCCTTACACTTCCTCCCTCACTACCATTCAGGGCCCCAGACAGTCCTTCCAGTTGAGGCGACACTTCACCTGTGAGTTGGCTGGGGTGAGAAACTGCATCCGGTGGTCCCGATGCGGCCTTCTATATATTGGCGAGACCCGACGCAGACTGGGAGACAGTTTCGCTAAACACCTACGCACTGTCCGCCAGAGAAAGCAGGACCTCCCAGTGGCCACACATTTTAATTCCATGGCCTCCTCTACTGTAAAGATGAAGCCACACTCAGGTTGGAGGAACAACACCTTATATTCCGTCTGGGTAGCCTCCAACCTGATGGCACGAACATTGACTTCTCTAACTTCCATTAATGCCCCACCTCCCCCTCATACCCCATCCGTTATTGCCCATCCTCTGGCTTCCCCCCTCCTCCTTTCTTTCTCCCTAAGTCTCCCGTCCCATGATCCTCTCATATCCCTTTTGCCAATCAACTGTCCAGCTCTTGGCTCCATCCCTCCCCTCCGTCTTCTCCTATCATTTTGGATCACCCCTCCCCCTCCCACCTTCAAATCTCTTACTAGTTCTTCTTTCAGTTAATCCTGATGAAGGGTCTTGGCCCGAAACGTCAACTGTACATCTTCTTATAGATGCTGCCTGGCCTGTTGTGTTCACCAGCAATTTTTATGAGTGTTGCATGAAATTCCAGCATCTGCAGATTTCCTTGTGTTTGCGAACTTAAGGACAAATACTTTACTAACTTCAAAGTGCCATAGGTTACCATCTTGTAGTTTCTATTGACTTTTAACATTTCTATCATGAATGGCAATTGATCCTGCAAGTAAGAAAATTAAATATATACTTAATAAATTTAATAATCTTATATAATATTATATATTTAATAATATTATATAAATTTATCAAATTGTCAATATCCATAACTGGCTTCCAATTATGTATAAAAATAACAGTTTTCTATTCAGTCCAGAACAGCGTGGGTGACAAAGGCCACGCTGTTCTTCTTGTGCACAAACAAAATAAGTCTGAGTTGTAAAAGTGTGTGTGTTCTGCATCCAGTTATTTTAGTTATTCTATTATCAGTGATGACACTGTCAGAACTGTTGCTGTCCTCAAGCTAGAAACAAACAACATTTCAAAAAACTGTCACTCATTCATACACTACCAGATGACCAAATGATTCAACTGTTTTAAAAAGCTAGTCTTACAAGAACACAAATAGGTTTCAGGGAAGTAAAGTGTTACTTATTATCTGTTTAAGACTATATCTATTGTTAGGGGCTGTTACTAAATCTTTCAATAGTCAATCAATGACACAGCATTTACAGAAGATTTTCAACAACCCTGTCAAACACAAAGCTGGGCTCATTAGTTAGATAGCACTCTTGCAGTGTGATGAGAGCAGCTGCAAAAAAGTATCATTGCAGTAACAGTTTTTTTTCAAAACTTTGGTTGATTTAATAAAATATAATTAAAAGTAATTGTTTGATTGCTTTCATAAAACATCAGAGGCTTTGATAGACAAGGCAGGCTATGACTTTACAATCTATCAAAGGTTTCCTCAGACTGACACATCTACATGACTCAAGTGTACAATGCAAGGTCATTCTACAACAATGCTTTTTCATGTTCAGTGGTTCAGGTATGGAAATTCTGCAGTCAGTTGCAGATATTTACTGCCTTCATCTGTGTATCTATTTATATGTAAAAAAATCTAATTTATTGTATGGCTGTCTAGCTTATGACCACAATTTTCAGCAAGCAGTTGATTATGGTTAAAACAAAAACAATTTTTGATCATTAGAAATACACCTGTACATTATTCATGCATGAGACACAGACATTAATGGTAGGGCCAGCATTTACTGCCCATCCTTAACAGCCCTTTCAGCAGTGTGCCTTGCTCAGCTACTTCTGAGTGTGGTTAAGAATGAGTCATAATGCTCTGTCTGAAATCAGACATAGGAAGAATTGTATAGGATTGCATCTTTCCCAAACATAGTCATGAGACTGATAGTTTTATACTAACATGGAATGGGCAGGAATATATTCTAGTTCAGATTATTTAATTAATATCCCTGTGCCAGGATGTATTATTATTTCGACACTATCAGTCATGGCCTCTGAATGTCTAGCCCAGCAACGGAGGCACCACACAGATCATTTGGCAATATCAGCAACAAAACCAATAAAGACACTTGTCAAAATATGATAAAAACAAACTGTATTCTTAACTCTTAAATTCTCAAGATAAGCAGAAAAACTACAAGAAAGTATTCAAACTTTTAATCTGTAAACTTGGGGCTTACAAACAAATAAAATCACATTTTTGAGAAAATAATTCATTGATTGCTCAGGTTCAGTAATACCATCTTCATCAAAATATTAGAAGAAAATTTTATACAATGCATCTCTACATACAAATTGAAATGACTGCCTGATTAAACTATTCCAAATTTTAGCAATTTGCAACCTTACTTCTACCTAGATTGCCTCCCATTCTGTCAAAAGAAACACTAAATTCTTTCGACATCAATTAAATCCCAAGCTATTGCCTTCCACAAACTCATGATTCCACAAAACATAGCCTCTTGATGCCCCACTTTATTTCACCCCAGCATTTGTGATCATCTTCAGTATCTCAGGACCTGATTTAATTTCCTTTTGAAATTACCCACTTCAGAAAGAACCTGAACAACATAAAATGCTCACCTTTTTATCTCCACTGCCATTTCCTTGTGCTGCTTTCCTTTCCACTCTCCTGCAACAAACCAAGAAACTACAGCTATTGTCACAAAAATTGAGACAAATCAGCTGCATACACTATTGAATTCTCTAACTTTTCCTCAAGCTCAGTTTCCACACTAGATTGTCTCCAAGACCAAAATCCTTAAACACTTATTCTTGTCTCTTACCCCATAAACCCTATTTTGGCTATTCTCATCTGACAACCAAATGCTGGTCCTACAATTTCATTACCACTGAACTGCTTACCAATCAGCTTCCCTTCATCACCTGGGTTGCTTAGGTCTATGCCTCTTCATTATAAATAATGACTCATCCCTTTTCTACTTCTAAAAAGAATCCAACATTATGATTACTCCCATCCAAATAGCTACCCACAAAACATCCATTTTCCCACTACTTTCCAAAGGTCTTATCTGCATTGATGCTTCCCAATCGTGTCCATTTATCCTCACTCCTGCAAAATATCTCCCCACCTTTATCCCCATTTCTCTTGTATTTCCATTCCTTTCGGCATTGACATCCACAGGATTGGTACCGTGCCAACATTATCAAATACACATGGAGCTTCTTGAAGAACTGCCCATTCTCCAATTTCCAAAACATTGATTCTAGAAAACTTCACATCACTGGACTTACAAGCATCTTGCAAGCTCCCCAAGTGTGAGTAAATCCAAAGCATAGGGTCAACTTTGCTTGCTTTTAAAATTTAAATGTTTGATTTTCTAACATAAAAAATGCTCAACAGCTTTTCCTATGTCTTCCGCTCTCATTTCTTCACCATGGCCTCAATTCTCTGGAGTGAAGGAACACAAAACCAAGGCTCCAACAAATATTACAGTATTTTTGAAGCATACATTTTACTAAAATGGATTTAAGAAGCTAGGTTTTCTGAATAATCTCCCAGAAAAGCAATCAAAATGAAAGCAATGGGAACTCAGGAAAACCAAGTTGTAGCACAGTTGGCTGAACAGCAATGATGGATCTTCATGAAACACATGGATTACACAGCTTCAAACAGCACTCCAAAAATCAACTTAGACTTCTGCTGCTGATGGAAAGACATAACTCCAAACACTGGTCATTGGATGAGTTTGAGATCACCGAAAAAAACCACACCAAGACCATACAATGTTGGAGCAGAAGTAGGGCATCCAGCCCGAGACTGCTCTACCATCCAAATGTGGCTGAATTTTTTTTCCAAAAACAATTTACCCACCTTCTCTCCGTAACCCTGACCAAGAAAAATAATTGCAAGTTTACATGACATAGTGAAATGCAGGCTTTTCGAATTTATTCTGTGTACATCATGATGAATTTAACTATATGTTGTGACGAGAATACACATAAATTAAGATGTTTGCTGGCCTGGGCTAGCACCAGTGGCATCAGCAGTTGGTCTGCCACCTGTCCTCAGGGGAGGGAGAGATAAGGAACACAATGAAGCAGCATTTGGAGATGCTAATGAAGGAGCCATCAGTCTGGGTATTGTCAAGATCGGCTCCCCCTTTGAACCCTGAACTGTTTGAAGTGTGATGGACAGGCGATACCCCAGCAGGGGGATAAAAAGGGACAGGTTCGCTAAGGCAAGACACACACGACACCACGAGGTTACGAGACCCTGGAAGCGGTGCCCCCCCCCGCAAGTCGGCGGGAGTCGTTTGGAAGGCTGGTTGCGGAACCAAGCCTTAGACGCACAGGGTGGAAAGGTACGACCAGCGGGAACCCAGTGTGTGTCCGCCCTTGCTTGGGTGCCAGGTTCACTGCAGAGGATTGACCGCATCTGGAGGAGGGGTCACAGTCGGTGACCTCAGGTGACATCACAAAGGACTCACCCGAAAGCGGCTTGTGAGCAATATTGCAGGTCTGTGAGTGGAAGCCGTTTTGAATGATTATTCGTTCTTGTTCTCTCGCTCCTTCTCCCCACATTGTCCATCACCATGGCAACGATTACTGCGAACTGAACTAAACGGACTGAACTTTGCGTCACTTTGAAATTGGTCATTTACCCCTAGACAACGATAGAGCTTGATTGATCCTGTTATCATAATTCTGTGCACATGTGTGTTTATCATTGCTGAACTGTTACATTTATTATCCTTCCGATTACTGTGTTGCTTGTTTCTTTAATAAAACTTTCTTAGTTCTAGTAATCCAGACTCCAACTGAGTGATCCATTTCTGCTGGTTTGGCAACCCAGTTACGGGGTACATAACATAAGTGGGGTTCTCGTCCGCGATTTTGAACGCTAAATTTGGGACGGAGTAAATTGATTGGGTCAAAATTCCCGAAAGAAAGAAAAGACAAACAGCAGAGATGGAGGCTGAGGAATTTATAAAGGCGCCGACCTTGGAGGCATTAGAGGGTGCCAGGAAATCGGAATTGGTAGCTGTGGCCAAACTGTTGAATCTTGCTAAGGGGAAGTCGACAATGAGGAGAGAGGAGATACACAGAGCTATCGTAGAGCACTATGCATCTAAAGGTGTGTTTCCCCAAGGCGAGCTAGGGGTGGTGTCTATTGAAAAACCTGCTGGAGACGCGGTCCAGGTACAGCTTGAAAAACTGAGACTCGAGCACGAGTTCCGGGTACGGCAGTTAGAACACGAAGAGAAGCAGTTAGAAAGGCGGGAGAAAGAGAAAGAGTTAGAAAGGCGGGAGGAGGAGAGAGAGTTAGAAAGGCAGGAGAGAGAGAGAGAGAGAGAGACAGCTGGAGCGAGAGGAGAAACAGAGGGAAAAGGAATTCGAGCTGGAGAAGTTAAAGATAAGGGCAGAGCAGGGGCTCGTGCCGAACCAAGGTGGAGGGTTCCGGGCGACCCAGGAGGTTAGGCTGGATCCCCCATTTGACGATACCGACATGGATCGGTACTTTCTCCATTTCGAAAAAGTTGCTGCGTCAGGACTGGCCGAGGGATAAGTGGGCTGTTTTACTTCAGAGTGTACTGAAAGGGAAAGCCCAACAAGCTTACTCCGCTTTGTCTGCGGAAGATGCCCAGAGGTATGAGGTGGTGAAAGAGGCCATCCTCAGGATTTATGAGTTGATCCCGGAGGCATACCGGCAGAGGTTCCGGAATGCGAGGAAGCAGTGGGACCGCACGTATTTGGAGTTTGCCCGTGAGATGCAGACATATTGTGAGCGTTGGTGCGCCTCGAAGGGGGTAGAGCGGGATTATGACAGACTGCTGCAGCTGATCCTGATTGAGCAGTTTAAAGGTTGTGTCCCTGAGGGTATGAGACCCTACCTAGATGAGAAAGAGGCAGCCACATTAGCCGCAACTGCTAAGTTAGCAGATGAGTATGCGTTGATGCATAAAACGAAGTTTGCCCCGACTAAAGGCTACCAGAAGGGTAGTCAGGACGGCGGGGAGAGTCCGCCGGAAAAGTCAGAAAGTAAGCCAGGGACTAGTGAGAAGGATAAGGTAGACCGGGAGCAGTCTGGTAGGAAGTCTCCTGGGGTCGTCTGTTATAATTGCGGGAAAGTCGGACACTTTGCGTCCAGGTGCTTTGCCCCAAAGAAGGAGACGGGAAAAGGGAAGACAGCGATTTTGACTGGCTGTATCGAGCTGGTAAACGAACCGCTAGGGAAGGACAGGTCTGCCAAAGTTCAGGAAGGGCGCGAGAGGTTTATCTCGGCCGGATTGGTGTCAGTGAAGGAGGGGTTAAAACCAGTTCCAGTGCGGATCTGGAGAGACACGGGAGCGTGTCAGTCACTAATACTGAAGAGTGTATTAGAGTTCAGCTCAGAGACCCAGACTGGGGAGGTAAAGGTCAAAGGTGTTGGGGAAGAGACAGAGTCAGTCCCTTTGCACCAGATACACTTACAAAGCAACCTGGTCTCTGGACTAGTCACGACCGGGGTGAGGTCCGAATTACCGATGAAAGGCATGGAAGTCTTGCTCGGTAATGACCTCGCCGGGGGAATCGTGTTCCCAGCAGTGAGATTGACAGGTCAGCCTGCCAGCATTGAGGCCCCGCCCATGGACTCACAGGTTCATCATGGGGCTGCAGTGGTAAATTTAGCTGAGATGTTTCTGCCAACCTTGTACGAGAAGGGGGTAGAAAATGAAAAGAAGGAGTGTAGTGAGACAAGAGGTAGTGAGGGAGCTGGGACAGACGTAGCATTAGCCAGGAAAGAATTTGTGCAGGCACGGGAGCGAGACGAGGGGCTGATGGTTTTGGCAGAGACAGCTCTCTCTGACACAGACTTGACAAGGGAACTAGTAGGCTATTGTGTGGAGGAGGAAGTGCTAAGGAAGCAAGGGAGACCAAGTGCCGTGCCAGCAGATGAGGAATGGGGGATGGTGCAAAAGAGTTATGGGGATGAGGTTTTTAACCTCGCCCACAAGGTACCCCCCGGTGGACATTTTGCGGTGCTGGAGGAAACAGTTGGTGGAATCATGAAAGAGATTTACCGGCTGCCCAGGGGGAAGGATGTTATTGATTATGGCCGACGCGAACTGGGGTGGTCACAGGCTTTTGATATGCTAACAAACCTAGTCGGGGTTAGCGCGGAAATCAATGAAGCTAGGGGCCCCCTGATAAGAGAAAGAAAAACATTTTGAAAAGATTAGTATGGTATCGATCAGATGGGAGAAGGCTATTGTTTTGGCCAGGTCTGCTGATAAGGTCTCTCCCTTAATCCCCGAACAAAGCGACTCTTTAGGAGAAGTAATTAAACGACTCGGACTCGTGTGTTTGACTGTCCCGAGGCGATGCAAAGAACTGGGACGTTGGGTGGTGGCTGTTACAATAGGTCAACCCAGTAAGCAATATGCATATAGAATGAGTAATTCAGTGACTAAAGGGCTGACGAACACAGAGGGGCGTATTGGCAATTTAATACGGCTGTCTGAAGCCAGCTTGATAGTGAACCTTGAAAAAAATGAGTTCGGCCACACGAAGGTCACTTACCTGGGAATTGTGGTGACACAGGGGCAGGTGGCAGCGATGCAAGCTACAGTGCAGGCTATCGCTAACCTCCCAACCCCGACAGACAAGAGGGCCCTCAGAAGGCTCTTGGAGATGGTGGGGTACTGTAGGAAGTTTTGCAATATCTCTGCGGTCACTACCCCTCCTCCTCCTACTAAGCCCTTGCAAGAGAAAACTAAGTCAGAATGGGACGACCCTTGTTATTGTGGTCCGGGACAAAACCAAATGAGAGGTTACATTGATCGCAATTCATCAGTGTTTTTGGCCACTATGAAGTTTGCTAAGTTGGAGCCTGGTCTAAGGGATTATTAATAACACATACAAAAGGAACAGAAAATGTGATGGCTGACTGTCTGTCAAGTGTTGACAACTTCAAATTCTCTGTATTAGCCAAATAGCTGATAAAGATGTATATTTGTGTGTATCAAATAATGTACTCATGTTTGTAATTTTTACCCCGGTAAAAATCCTTAAAGGGGGGGGGGGGGGGAAGTGTGACGAGAATACACATAAATTAAGATGTTTGCTGGCCTAGGCTAGCACCAGTGGCATCAGCAGTTGGTCTGCCACCTGTCCTCAGGGGAGGGAGAGATAAGGAACACAATGAAGCAGCATTTGGAGATGTTAATGAAGGAGCCATCAGTCTGGGTATTGTCAAGATCGGCTCCCCCTTTGAACCCTGAACTGTTTGAAGTGTGATGGACAGGCGATACCCCAGCAGGGGGATAAAAAGGGACAGGTTCGCTAAGGCAAGACACACACGACACCACGAGGTTACGAGACCCTGGAAGCGGTGCCCCCCCCCCGCAAGTCGGCGGGAGTTGTTTGGAAGGCTGGTTGCGGAACCAAGCCTTAGACGCACAGGGTGGAAAGGTACGACCAGCGGGAACCCGGTGTGTGTCCGCCCTTGCTTGGGTGCCAGGTTCACTGCAGAGGATTGACCGCATCTGGAGGAGGGGTCACAGTCGGTGACCTCAGGTGACATCACAAAGTACTTGCTCGAAAGCTGCTTGTGAGCAATATCGCAGGTCTGTGAGTGGAAGCCGTTTTGAATGATTATTCGTTCTTGTTCTCTCTCTCCTTCCCCCCACATTGTCCATCGCCACGGCAACAATTACTGTGAACTGAACTAAATCGGACTGAACTTTGGTCATTTACCCCTAGACAACGATAGAGCTTGATTGATCCTGTTATCTTAATTCTGTGCACATGCGTGTTTATCATTGCTGAACTGTTGCATTTATTATCCTTTCGATTACTGTGTTGCTTGTTTCTTTAATAAAACTTTCTTAGTTCTAGTAATCCAGACTCCAACTGAGTGATCCATTTCTGCTGATTTGGCAACCCAGTTATGGGGTACGTAACAATGTAAAAAGGAATAAGAAAATATTTCCAAAAACATGCTCTATAACTTGTGGGAATCTACACAAAACATCTAGAGCTGTTGACATACATCAAGATGGGCAGGAAATGTGCATGCAAAATATTTATGCATTATGAATAGATTTAAGAAAATTAGTTAGGAGTTTTTCAAAAATTATTTAAATATGCTGATGCTGTATAACAAATATTTTGCTTCAGTACTTAGGAAAAATTTTAAGTTAATGAAGGTACTGAAAAACAAGCAATTAATGTATTAGGAAAGGGAAAGTCAAAGGGCACCAAAAATTAACACTTTACTGACTTCTCACAATCTTTGAAACCTGGGACACAAGCTTTTGTCAATTTAATCCAATACCAGTCAGTTACCAACTCAAGAGCATCATACAACTGTCCACCAACAGCACACAGGCTTTTGAAATCCTCATCTAAAACTTCATCTACGCACTCCTGTTATCAGTAATCTTCGATCCATGAACATTCAGTACCAACAATATCGCTGCCAGTATCATAATTGGCACTGGGTCCTATTCACCCACCAGCACTGATGTACACTGGCTCTCAATTAATCAACCACTTCATAATTGTTTACTCCTGTTGTTACTTTCTAAATCCTTCATAGCCTTGCTCTGTCTCTCATGTTGGCCAACATAATAACCCTACAATTTCTTAGATAAATTGGAGAAGCAAAGTTTGGTATTAAGATCCAAAACATCAGTTTTAGAATTGCTACCATCAATAACAAGATCTTTTATCACCAAGAACATTCTGTATAAATCTAGCCCTCCTTTCAACACTGTCTGACTCTTTGCCCCTACCCCTTTTCTCAAGTTTAATGCATTCCTTGAGGATTTTCTGTAACATTTGGTCATTGCATTTATATTTTTGAGAGGAGTGGGTTAAAATTAAAATTGATGATGCTTTGCAAGTGCTTAACACATTTTATAAAGAACTAAGAACAAGATATTGATTTTATGTTTGTACTCTGCTCAGACACCATCATAGATTGCTTCTGATCCCAAAAAGCAAATTCTATGAATTGTAACTATCTGGATTTCTAGATGCAAAATAGTGACTTAGTTTTGGATATCTCGTAATTTTGGTATCAAATCTGACTTCCAGTTAAGATCCTACCAAACATATTATGCACTTTTAGAAAGATAGAGTCTACAGTAAACCATCAGATCCATTTCCAGCATTATCTGCAATTTTAAATTCCAACACCATGCTCTCAAAATTGAATCCAGATTTCTGAGCCTGGAGTGTGGGATGCATTTAAAATAAAATTGATTATCCGTCACTTCTATATTTGATTCAATCCACAGCAATTAAGCTAATGTTTATTGAAATTTAATCAGGCCACACCCACAATAATTTCTAAATTAAAGACGATTTGAATTTAATGACTTACTAAATATTCTCTTTACCCCAAAACAACAAGCATCAAATTTCTTGATATCACCCTTTTCTTCGTCCACCCAAACACTTTCTCAAGCTGTCAATCAGGAGACACACAAATATCACTAGCTAACTTGCCTTCCTATTTTTCTTTCACCAGAAAATACACTTGCAGACAGCCAAGCTAAATCAGGAACTCACCATATCGGGGATAGACAAATGCACGGAATACCAGGTTACCCCTGAAGAACTTTTACAACTCGGCATTAATGGAACGCTTCCAAACCTGTGAAGATGAGAAATGCACAGAATGCCTTCACATTGTCAATGCATTCCAAGGCACAGAAAATCTGAGATGCCATGAGTAAGAACTACATAAATGAAATGTCACATGCTAATGTTGTTGTCCAAAAATATAGTTTTCTGTGCAACCAGTTATCTTAAAAAGCACGAAGAATAAACACAAGATATGTGATTACTCAGTTTGTTTGTTTGTCTGATCAACTTCCAGCTGTTAATAAAGATTTTACATTGGCTTTCCATTTGAAATGTTTCAACTTTGATGGATATATTTACATTTGTTTTAAATTAAAAACCTTGATCATGTTGAGCACCTAATTAAATTGCAGAGTAAATTTTAAAAGATTGTCTCTCCAACAATGACAACTCCAACAAAATTTCACAAGAATCCTATTTATTTTTGCAGCCTAAATTACAAAACTTTTTAATATATCTTTGTAACATATAGGTCACACAAATATATCAAATTTGTGGAATGGACATTATCAGACAATCTAGACTATAACAGTGGAGAACTGTTATTGTGTTATTCAACTCTTCAATCTAACTTTCAAATTATACAACTTTCAATTTTAAAATCAAAAAGGTATCAGAAATATTCAATAGATCAGATAGCATCTGTGGAAAGAAAAAATTAAGATTTTAGGTCAATGAATGTTTATTAGTTGAGTCTACACACAGCTAAGTGTGCTTTTAAATGTTGCTGCTGTAATGAAAGAATTTCCCACTCAGGATCAATAAAGTATTATTATCATTTTATGTTGTCAAGTTAGGTAAAGGCAGAGAGCACTTGGGAGACTTAAGGGCAAAACGTAGTTCTGTGACAAGGCAAGAAATTGATGGAAGCAAGAGACTACAGATGCTGGAATCTGGAGTAAAAACTGAACTACTTGAGGAACACATTTAATTCCTTATTCAGATACTGCCACCCACCAACATATTATACTTCCCTTCTCATGAGGCAAAGCAGCAGCTTGGCTCTTTCTGCCTTTTATTCATTATATTTTCAGCCTTTCTGTTCAGTTGAAAACACTAGCTCACACTTCTTTAAGCCAACCTGGTCTAGAAAACAGTTCTGATTCTTTCAAGTTATCTGAGCAGTCTGAAGTCAGCCATGATGGCCAGGAACAGGGAAGTCAAAACCAATGTAAGGAAATCATTAATGCAATTTTGAAACCTATGTGAAATAAATATACAACTTACACAATACTTCCCTACCTCCAGTCTTCCCATTGTAGTTCAGATACTACATTAGGCTTTTTACGGAGAATGGAAACTTCCAGATAAAGCTCACAAGTTTAAAGAAGCAAAAACAGGACAAAAGAAGGGAATTAGAAAAGCCAGGAGGGGCCATGAAAAGTCCCTGGCAAGTCAGGTTAAAGCGAATCCCAAGGCATTCTATACATACATCAAGAGCAAGAAGATAATTAGGGACCACTCAAGGATAATGGGGGAAACATTTGCTTGGATGCAGAGAATGTGAGTACTTAGTGACAAACAAGAGAATATCTGCACATGCTGGAAATCCAAGTAACACACCCAAAATGCTGGAGGAACTCAGCAGGCTGGGCAGCATCTATGGAAAAGTGTACAATCAACATTTCAGGCCGAGACCCTTCAGCAGGATTCACAGTTGATGTCTCGAGACATCGACTGTACTCCAGCATTTTGTGTGAGGTACATAATGAGTACTTTGCTTTAGTATTGACGAAGAAAAAGGATATGAAGGACCAGGACACCAGTACTGAATTAATAAATATGTTAGCGAATTTATAAGTCAAGAAGGAGGAAATGTTAGACCTCCTATTGAGTATTAAGGTTGGGTGTTCCCAGGTCCTGATGGAGTTTACCACAGGTTATTGAAGGAGGCAAGAGATGAGAATGCTGGCCCCTTCACCAGTATCTTCACATCCTCTCTAGCTATAGGCGAGTGGGAAACGTATCCTTATTTAAGGGAACAAGAGAAAATCCTGGGACCTATAAACCAGTGAGTCTCACATCAGACCAAGGGAAATTGTTGGAGAAAATTCCTGGGGTAGGATACATGAACATTTGGAAACCCATGGACTAATTAGGGAGAGCCAGCACGGCTTTGTGTATGGCAGGTCGTGCCTTACCAACTTGATTGATATTTTTGACAAAGTGATGAGAGAAATTGATGAGGGTAAGCCTGTGGATGTTGTCTACATGGATTTTAGTAATACGTTTGACAAAGTCCCTCATGGGAGGCTAATCCAGAAGATTAAGATGCCCAGGGAACATGGCAAATTGGCTGTTTGGATTTAGAACTGGCTTGCGCATAAAAGACAGAAGGCAATGGTTGAAGGGACTTATTTGAACTGGAGGTCTGTAATTATTAGTGGTGTTCCACAGGGATCTGTGCTGGGACCTCTGCTGCATGTGATGTATATAAACAACTGCGATGAAAATGTAGATGGATGATTTAGTGAATTTGCTGATGATGTTAGGATTGGTGGAGTGTGGATACTGTGGAAGTCTGGCAAAGAATACAGCACAATAGAGTTCAGTTTCAGATACGGGCTGAGAAATGACAAAGAGTTTAACGCAGATAAATGTGAGGTGTTGCACCTAGGCAGGGCAAATGCAGGGAGACAAGATCTTTCACAGTGTTGCTGAGCAGAGAAATCTTGGGATCCAAGTTCACAGCTCTTTGAAAGTGGCTACACAGGTTGATAAGGTGGTTAAGGCAGCTTATGGAATGCTTGCTTTTATTAGTTGAGGCACAGAATTCAAAGGTTATGATGCAGTTTTATAAAACCCTGGTTAGGCCACATCTGGAGTATTGTGTACAGCTCTGGTCGCCCCACTTTAGGAAGGATGTTGAGGCTTTGGAGAGAGTGCAAAGGATGTTACCTGGTTTAGAGAGTACGTGCTACATGACAGGCTGGATAAACTTGGTTTGTTTTCTCTGGAGTGCCGGAGGCTGAAGGGGACTGTAATAGAAGTTTACAAGTTTACGAGAGGCATAAATTGAGTGGACACAGAGCATCTGTTTCCCAGGGTTGAAATGTCTAACACCATAGGGGATGCATCGAAGGTGAGAAGGAGTAGGTTCAGTGAGAAGGAGTAGGTTCAAGGACAATGTAAGGGGCAAGAGAGTTGCGGATGCTTGGAGTGCGCTGCCCGAGATGGTGGTAGAGATGAATATATTAGAGGTTTTTAAGAGACGTTTGGATAGGCACATGAATGTAAAGAAGATGGAGAGATATGTGCATGGTGGAGGTAGAAGGGATTAGTGTTTGGGTGTTTTTGATTTGCCTTTTAGCTGGTTTAACACCACATTGTGGGCCAAGTGGCCTGTTCCTGTGCTATACTGTTCTATGTTCTATTTGATCTCAGGCCATCATTTTCAATCCTACTGATGCTTCCACTTGCACTTAAATCACCATCTACACACTTGCATCTTCTGCCTGCTGCTTTGTAACACTTTGGCAATAGAAATTCTTCAAGTCACAAGGACTCCAGCAACAACTTGTACTTACTGAACAACTTATAATGTAGAAATATGTACCAGATAGCTTTATTAAGTACAAATAAACAAAACTGCTCCAAGATGAGTTGTGAATCAACAGTGGCTGAGAGGATCAAACAGCATCTTAATGGTTAAGATCTGCAGACCTAAGGCTAGTTGAAAGAAGGGAGTGAGGAAACCTGCAGGTTTTTAAGGAGTGAAAACCTAAACACATCTGTAGAGATAATGAACATGTAGTAACAACATAATCTGAAATACTCCAATAAAAGTTTCTAATTAGGAGGGCTGTGTAATTGGGAGCCACCAGAAGATACTGAGCATTAAATGATACAAGATACAGAATTTGCATAGAGTTTTAAAGAGAATGTAAAGAGACATTCAGGAGAACAGAGTGATAGACAAAGTCCAAGGCAAAACTCTTAGCAGGTCAGACAAAGTTATGGATAACATATGCAGTACCCAAGCTGCACAAGGGTTTTGCACCGAGAAGTGTCAGCCAATTTCTCTGCAAGTCTAAATTTTTTTTACCACTGATTTGAAAAGCACTTTAAAAATGGGCAGCAGAATTTGCAGAGTTGGACTTCTATAACTAGGGAGTAAAGGCCTGAAAAGCAACATCAATGGTCTTCATGATCAAACAAATGCAGTCCATAAATTCAACGTTGTAAATAGCTTCAAACCAAAAACACTGGCTGTGAGGAGCATGAAATCAGTGTCAAGGCTGAGCGCTTTGTGATTCCAAGATGCTTGTAGACTTAAACTAGCATTAACTACAGATGATTAGCGTCTATGAAGGTCTAAATATTTAAAAACTAGCTAAATGGTATGGACCAGTGCAGCAAACTATATATTATAAACTCAAAGAGACTCTATAGATGCTAGAAATCCAGAGCAACACACACAAAATGCCAGAGGAACTCAGGTCAGGCAGCATCTATGGAAATGAATAAACAGTTGATGTTTCAGGCCCCAACCCTTCATCAGGACAAAAAAGGAATGGGGAAGGGAAGGAGGATAAGCTGGAAGGTGGTAGATAGGTGAAGCCAGTTGGGTGAGGGAGGGAGGAATGAAATAAGAAACTGGGAGGTGATAGGAAGAAAAGGCAAAGGGGTGGAGATGAAGGAATCTGATAGAAGAGGACAGCGCTGCATGAGAGAAAGAAAAGGAGGGGACCCAAGGGAAGGTGACAGACAGGTGATGAGAAAAGTTTAAAAAGCCAGAGTGGAGAATTAAAGAGGCGGGGGTGGGGGGCAAGTACCAGAAGTTAAGGAAATCGATGATCCTATTGGATTGGAGGCTACATAGACAGAATATGAGATGTTGCTCCTCCAACCTAAGAGTGGTCTCATTGCAGTAAGAAAGACCATGGACCAACATGTCAGAATGGAAGTGGGAATAGAAACTAAAATCGTTGGCCACCAGAAAATATTGTCTTTTGCGGATGGAGCGGAGGTGCTTCACAAAGCAGTCCCCCATTCTACGTCGGGTCTCTACCATTGATGCACCCTCATATGCACCTCATCATTTCCAGGTGTGTGCTCATTTCATTTTCCCACCGTCTCAACAGGGATAGAGTTCTTCTTGTCATATTGTCATAAAACACTTCAAAACAGAAACTGGCCCTTCAGCCCATCCTGCTGTGCTGAACCATTAATTTGCCTCATCCTATTGACCTGCAACCTGCACCATAGCCCTCCATACCCTTCTCATCTAAGTACCTACACCAATTTCGCTTAAATATTGAAATCAACCCCACATCTTCAATATATAAGTTTGCCCATATGAACTCAATATATAACTTTGCTGATGACACCACAATTGTACGCCATATCTCGGGTAATGATGAATTTGACTACAGAGAGGAAATTAAGAACCTGGTGGCATGGTGTGAAGACAATAACCTATCCTTCAACGTCAGCAAGACGAAGGAATTGGTTGTTGACTTCAGGAGTAGCAGACCGCACGACCCAATTTACATCGGTGGTGCGCAAGTGGAACAGGTCAAAAGCTTTAAGTTCCCCGGGGTCAATATCACAAATGACCTGACTTGGTCCAACCAAGCAGAGTCCACTGCCAAGAAGGCCCATCAGCGCCTTTACTTCCCGAGAAAGCTAAAGAAATTTGGCCTGTCCCCTAAAACCCTCACTAATTTTTATAGATACACTGTAGAAAGCATTCTTCTAGGGTGCATCACAACCTGGTATGGAAGTTGTCCTGCCCAAGACCGGAAGAAGCTGCAGAAGATCATGAACACGGCCCAGCACATCACACAAACCAATCTTCCGTCCTTGGACTCACTTTACACAGCATGCTGTCGGAGCAGCGCTGCCAGGATAATCAAGGACACGACCCACCCAGCCAACACACTTTTCGTCCCTCTTCCCTCCGGGAGAAGGCTCAGGAGCTTGAAGACTCGTATGGCCAGATTTGGGAACAGCTTCTTTCCAACTGTGATAAGACTGCTGAACGGATCCTGACCCGGATCTGGGCCGTACCCTCCAAATATCCGGACCTGCCTCTTGGTTTTTTTGCACTACGTTACTTTCCCTTTTCTATTTTCTATTTATCATTTACAATTTAAATTTTTAATATTTTCTATCAATTTGTACTCCAGGGAACTCGAAGCGCAGAATTAAATATCGCTGTGATGATTGTTCGTTCTAGTATCAATTGTTTGGCGACAATAAAGTATAAAGTACATCCATCGCTTGCACTGGCAGCTTGTTCTATACTCTCACCAAGCTGAGTGAAGAAGTTCCTCCTCGTGCTCCCCTTAATCATTTCACTTTTCACCTTAACCCATGACCTCTAGTTGTAGTCTCATCATACCTCAGTGGAAAAAGACTGCCTGCAGTTACCCTATCTATACCCCTCATAATTGTGAAAATCTCTTATCAAATCTCCCCTCAGTCTTCTACATTCTTGGGAATAAAGTCTTAACCTATTCAACCTTTTCCCTATAACTCAAGTTCTCAAGCCCTGGCAACATCCCTGTAAATTTTCTTTGCATTCTTTCAATCTTATTTACATCTTCCCTGTAGGTAGATCACCAAAGCTGCACACGATATTCCAAACCAGGCCTCATCAACATCTCATACAATTTCAACATAATATCTCAACTCTTGTATTCAATATATTGATCTACAAAGGCCAATGTAGTCATAGCCGAAGGGTGGTAGTGGGGACGAGCTCCCACTGCTAAACAAATGCTCTTCATGGCGTACATTTCAAACAGCCTCTGACAACCAAGTCCAACTCCTGGCCTTCACGTGTGGCATAGATCTTATGCCCGGCGGAGCTGTTCTCACTGACAAGGGGCAAAGGCGGGCCACTGGTGCCTTATAACCAGTTGCTCCGGGCAGATGGGGCTCGTTAACCACGGCTGGTAGCTCACCTAGGAGAGGGAAAACTCAGATTTCAAACCTCCACTGCCTTGCAGCTACACCCACTTACGGGAAAGGCTTTGGGAGTAAACCCCGAGGAAAAATCCAGAGTCGGAGTCCCGAAGGTGCTGACTGCTGTACCCAGCACCGGCATGGCAACTTCTGCAATGCTGCTGGCACCAAACTGTATTGACTTTCGTCACTCCTTTGGACCGGTCATCGGCATGGAGAGGGTGGTCCCATTGCATGGGCAACAGACGGCTCTCCATATCAACTCTGCCCTGGCTTGCACCCTGGAGGGGCCACTCCAGCTTCGCTTTACAGCATCGGACAAACACGGGAAGCAGCACGTACCGGTTATAAGTCATAATGCTTGATTGGCGCCAGGGGTTGCTTCCGACAGAGGGAGAGACCATCACGTTTAACTGGACAGCTACCGCCCGCCTCAAGCTGGGCAGCCGCCAGCCAATAAGGTGCTATCCCGTACAGTCAGTCTTCCTCATTGTGTGCATGGGGATAATGGATTATTCCACTGTAAGGGGTTTCTCCTTTTATGTTACTGCGTATGTTAATCAAAATGGCTTCTTTGTTATGTTAATCTTTTATGTTACTGCATATATTAATTAAAATGGCTTTTTTGTTACGTTGAATGCTGATAAAGTCTCTAGCTAGCACTCTGCCTGGGTTATAATATAGATAACAGAGTAAATGAACCAATGGGTGTCCATGGTATTCTTTCTTGGGGTGATATGCTGTCTCATATGGCTGGGAACCCAGGGCTTTTGGCGGGGAGTTGGAGGAGAGACCATGAGGACGACGGACGTACGGGGAATGCTCTGATCGATCACTACGGGCGGTCCCGAGCTGCGAGTCGAAGGGGTCCGAGTGGGTCGCAGAGGGAAGAAAGGAGGTCCCGAGCTCCAACGTGTGCACGAAGAAATTGAACTTTGATAAGTCTGGCGCTTTTTCCATTCCTTTTTGTATTGTACATCTATTAATCTCATAGACCTAGTAATATCTATAAAGTGTAATTGGTAAAACGTACACTGTGTGCTGGTTGATGATTGATGTTTGAAGCCGAATCAGGTGGCATTTGTACAGCAACCGACGTAACCGGGAGACAATGTAGGCAGCGGACAAAGTTTCCCCGAGATAAATTCGAGCCAAAATAGCTGAGCGTTACAATTGTGGGGGCAGACGTCCTGGTTTGGATTTTTGGTAAAGCTGTATAAGTCGCCACATTAAGTAGTGCGAAGATGGATCGAGATAAGATTGTAAGCTGGTGTGAGTTAGAGGACGTGCCGGTGAATCATGCTTGCGTGTTAAGTGGGGTGGATTTCCACATTTTGGGAGATGTATTACTGCGAGGGTTGAGTTTGATTGTAGAACTGGTAGCTAGAAGGTATAGTAAAGAAGTGGAATCTAGCTGGGTGTTGGTTCGTACAAGTGCTGACATCATGACATTGGAACTGCCAGTGACGGTTGGCATCCAGGGAGAGGGGGAGCCGTGGGGCCTCCACACCCTCCTGGAGGAAGAAAGTGAGGAGATATCGGAGGAGGAGCTAGATGAGGCCCAAGGGGAGGTGCCAGTAGCCAGTAGTGGAGGGTCAGAGTGGGAAGGCTTGGCCAGGCCCCGTCCCCCAGCTAGAGGTGAGACCTCCGAGTTAGTAGCTGCCATTACCTCCCTGGTGAGAAGGGCCGAGGGGCCCCGCCCAAAGCTGAGAATTTTCTCAGGAGCCACGCCTACCCTGGAAGGGGAGGACGACTATGAAATATGGATTGAGAATACGTCCCAGTTGTTAGAGGCATGGCCAGCTTCGGATGAGGAAAAGAGACAGCAATTGGTGGAAGGTTTGAGGGGAGGGGTGGCCGGTGTAGTCCGGGAGCTGAAGGTGGATCAGCCCTCGGCTTCCCTGGCAGAGTATCTGGAAGCTTTGGAGGGAGCATTTGGAATGTCAGGAGATCCCTGGGAACTTTTAGCGGAGTTTCACCAGATGGGGTAGGGTAGGGGGAAAAGCTCTCAGAATACATTTTCAGCTGCAGAGAATGCTTACTGGGTTGCGGCGCCGAGGGGTAGTGAAGGCAGACGAAGAGGCGAGGTTGAGGATGTCAGATATTTAGTGGTTCCCTGGAGGAGGACAAGGTGGCTTGGAGTCTCTGGCAGCCCAATAAAAGGAGCCCCCCCCCCCGCCATCATTTGGGCCACTGATTAGAGAGGTGCGAGAGGAGGAGAGCACTTTGGGCTGGAAAAGGGGCTCGGGCCACCAGGGTCAGTCCTCAGTGGTTCAGGAAGTGGTGTGGGTTGAGAACCGAGAAATCCAAGGGGTCCCAGGAGGGAAGGGACCCCCCCCCCGCTTGAAGGGATGGACAGGAAGAGTACCCACTTCGGGGAACGGCCCGCACTGTGGGCTAGGAGAGGGGGGTGTCCTGGGAGGAGAGGGGCGGTGGGTAGTGTGTGCTTTAACTGTGGGAAAGAGGGGCATTTCTGGCGGGAACGTGAGTGGCCGGGGGTGTGCTACAGCTGTGGGGAAGCAGGTCACTTTCGGAGGGATTGTGAGAGACAAGGCGCCCAGCAGAGGGAAAGCCCCCAGGCCACTAAGAAGGCAGAGGTGTCGGGAAACTTTGGAGAGACTCAGTGTGGGAACAGACTGGAGTCTCAGGAGGAACATGTTCCCAGAAGTCAGCCATGGGACCCCTGAAAGCCCAAGCCCTTATTCCGGATGGACCGGTGGAACCCCGTTCCAGCGTATCCCTACAGATAGAGGGAATCTTTGAAAAAGCCATCCTTGACACAGGATCGCAGGTTACCTTATTGTACCAGTCACTATACAACAAATACCTAAAGCATTTGCCAGTAACCCCGTTTAATGCACTGGAGATTTGGGGCATAAGTGATGGTGATTACCTGTACAATGGGTACCCATCAGTGAGATTGGAATTCTCGGAGGGCGATGTGGAAGTGACGGAAGCCCTTGAGACGTTGGTGTTGGTTTATCCGGACCCGGTGGAAACAGGTGGCACTGCCCTTCTGGTGGGGACTAACTCCCCTCTTGTGCGACGGCTCCTGGAAGCCTGTAAGGAGAAAGTGGGGGAGAACTTTCTGGAGACCCTCTCGGTACACCCAGTGTTTCGAGCAGTGTTCGAAGAAGTGGGTGACCCCCCCTGTGGCTGGATCCCAAGTTCAAACGAGGGACGGTGTGGTGTATTCAGGTGAAGCCTAAAGTGATACAGCCAGGGGAGGTGGCACTAGTGATGGGGACCCCCAGATTCCCCGGAGTACCGGCAGGCAAGGCCCTGTTAGTAGACACCCCGGAAGACTTTCAGTCCCAGTTTCCAGCTGGGGTGTTGGTGAGATCTGAATTGCAGAGGCCCTCAATTGTACAGGCACGCCAGATGGGGGTGATTGTAAGAAACACAATGGAGAGAGAGATCACCTTTAAGCACGGGATGCCACTCGCGCACTTGTTCCCGGTGACGGTGATGTCTAGCACCCCCACGAGGCCCACTGGTGGAAAACTATTGGAGAAGGGGGGCGGCTAACCGAGGAGGCCTTTAATTTTAAAGACTCACCTGTACCACCGGAGTATAAGAGAAGGCTGGTGGAGAAGATGCTGAAACTAGGGGATGTCTTTTCTCAGGGCGAGTTTGATGTGGGCTGTTCCAAGAGCACTTGTTACACTATCTGGGTGACAAATGACACCACATTTCGAGAAAGGTTGTGGCGGTTGGCCCCAGCAGATGTGGAAGACATGCGGCAGCACTTGTGGCAGTTGAAGGATGCAGGGATTATCGAGGAGTCCCAAAGCCCCTATGCGTCCCCCATAGTAGTGGCTTTTTAAGAAAAAATGGGAAGGTACGCATGTGCGTGGACTATAGGACCCTGAACCGGTGCACTGTCCCCGACCAGTGTACGGTCCCGAGGATTGAAGATACGTTGGCCTGTCTGAGTGATGCACAGTGGTTTAGTGTCTTGGATTTCCGGAGTGGGTATTACCAGATTCCGATGAGTGAGGCCAATAAAGAGAAGACGGATTTTATCTGCCCCCTGGGATTTTTTCAGTTCGAACAAATGCACATCGGGGGCCCCAGCCACCTTCCAGAGGCTCATGGAGAGGACGGTGGGGGATATGAACCTGCTCAAGGTGTTGGTGTATCTGGATAACCTGATAGTGTTTGGATCTACTTTGGAGGAACATGAGGAGCAGCTGCTGAAGGTGTTGAGTCAGCTGAAGGAGGAAGGGTTGAAACTTTCCCTGGATAAATGCCACTTCTATAAGCCGTCGGTCAGCTATGTTGGACACATAATTTGCAAAGTGGAGTGGCTACTGATGTGGCAAAGGCAGACACGGTGACCACCTGGTCGAGACCCCAGAAGGTGAGCACCTTGCACCTGTTTTTGGGGTTCTGTGGGTATTACCGCTGATTCATGAAAGGATACGCTAAAATAGTGGTCACCAACCTTTTTAAGCCCAAAATCCCTTACCTCCACCTCTGTGAACGGCAAGATCTACCTACTAAATTGCTTAGAGAAAAAACAGCTCAGATTGTACTTCCAATGAGGCCTTTTATTTGGGCAAATTGTATTTGAATACACAAAATACTTTTGTCAAACCTTCAAATTAATTCAAACAAGAAAACACTGTAACTAGCATATCAAACAGGCCATAGCTGTCTTTCTTTAAGAATATTACAATACTTCACACCCTTAGTTCTAAGTTTCGTTATTTAATTTTATTTCAACACAAAAAATAAATGAATAAAAATTGACTGTTGCACTCGGTGTGATGATTGGGGCTAAATACTTTCTGCTAGTTTCCTGAAATTTGGCTCATAACTACAGACGGCCAGTCTGAGACAGTCTGTGAGGTATAGGGTTGCCAACTGTCCCGTATTCCCCCCGCTAAGGTAGAGCGTTCCTATGAAACCTTTCGTGCTGAAATGCTTTATGCCAAAGAAGCAATTACAATTAATTTATATGGAAAAAATTTTGAGCGTTCCCAGACTCAAAAAAAACCTACCAAATCATACCAAATAACACATAAAACCTCAAATAACACCAACAGACAGTAAAAGCAGGAATGATATGATAAATACACAGCCTATATAAAGTAGAAATAATGAAAATTAAGCCCAAACTGATTCGTGGGGTGAAAAAAAAATCACACAGGTGCCCGCGCAAGGCTTCATGGTCATGGTAGTCTTTCTTGGGGTAAACATAAATGTCCCGGGATTTGACTGCTACTTTTGTCCCTTATTTGGGAGTGAGAAAGTTGGCAACCCTAGTGAGGTGTCTGTCAGTAAGCCAGCTCCTGTACTTAGATTTAATAATTTTCATCTGTGAAAATGCAATTTCACATAGATAAGTTGACCCAAAGTAGGCACTGACTTTTAGTGCTATAAAACCAACGCGCAAACTGCGCATTGCTGGGGCCCCATCAGTAGTAATTGCCACCAGTTTATGAATGGGGATGTCATTTTCACGGACATATTTTTTAAACTCATTGTAAATATCCTCACCTCTCGTTCTTTCCTTTAATTGCAAAAGTGTGAGGAAGTCCTCCTTTGTTGTAAAATCCCGGAAAGCCATTCTGACAAATATAACAAGCTGAGCTGTTTGCATTACATCCAGAAATTCATCAAACTGTAGTGAAATAAAATATTCACGTCCTCTGACAGTGATTCTACCCTCCTTGTCACTGTTGCAGGGCCAAGCAGTATATTATTTATTGCAGTTGTGATGCCGTTCTTGTTTTTAAAATCATTAAAAACAGTCTCTGCGGTAATGACCATTGCTTCCTTGAATAGATCGCCATCTGTAAAAGGCTTCTTGTGTTTAGCCAAAAGGTGACTTACACGAAATGATGTTTTAATAGCAGCCTTATTTTGAGCAGCATGTTTTGTGAAAAACGATTGCTGGGCCTTCAACCCCGATTTCAGCTCAACTTTCCAGGCACGAACTGCGCTCTTTGTGGGGTAGGTGTCTTTAAATTCCTGGTGGTTGGTGTTGTGGTGCCACGCCAGATTCCCTCTTTTAATCAGTGCTTGTGTTTGGTGGCACAACATACATACACACTTGTCTTTCACCAAGGTAAACAGAAATTTCTCTTCCCATTCTGGATGGAATTTGTATGTTTTCGCCTTCTTTCATGGAGTCTCCACTATGCTATCAGGATATCACAAGCGATTGCATCGCCTCTGATCTGGGCTGGCATTTACGTGCCGGGCGGCACCTAATTAATTAGTTTGTTTATTTCGGCCTTTTTTTCTTAAAGATGTGCTGTGTGCATCCTGACTACCGCTGCACCCCTGCATGCTTCGCGGCCCAGAGTTTGGGGACACTGCCATGTATTGATGTTTGCGACAGTCTGATTGGTCACTTTGATGCAGCACAGGCTACGCTGAAAACACGGTGCATGGCAGGGGAACTACACACATGTGCACTGGGCAAAAAGAACGGAACTAAACCCCCGCAACCCAGAAACAATCTCTCTTTACAAACAGCATTTTAGTGAAAATATTGCTATATTACCATTATCCTAATTAGTATTACTTACTTTTATAATGCTCACATTACAACAGTATTTCTGTATTTATTTTTGATTTTTCTTCGGGATCTACTGGGAAAGTCTCAAAGATCGACCGGTCGATCGTGATCGACGGGTTAGCGACCCCCTACGCTAAAATGAATCACCCATAGAATCAGCTGTTGTGTGGCTATCCAACTGTGGGGAAGAAAAGGAAGGGAGACCAAGGGCTGGAGGCAGGAGGATACTTGAACCCGGCGGAGCCTTTTGGATCGAGGTGGGATACTCAATGTGAGGAGGCGTTCCAATCTCTGAAAAGGCGCTGACACAGGCCCCGGTGTTGGCTTCTGCCGATCCCTGGAAGCCGTATGTGTTACACACGGATGCCAGTCGAGAGGATCTGAGGGCTGTCCTGTACCAGGAACAGGGCAACAGATTGAGGCTGGTGGCGTTTGTCAGCCGAAGCTTGTCACCATCTGAGAGAAACTATCCCACTCACAAGTTGGAGTTCCTGGCGCTAAAATGGACAGTGGTGGACAAGTTGAGAGACTATCTATACGGGGCCAAGTCTGAGGTGAGAACGGACAACAACCCTCTCACTCATATCCTGAACTCGGCAAAACTGGACGCTACTGGGCATTGGTGGTTGGCAGCCTTGTCTGCCTATGAGTTCAGCCTGAAGTACCGGCTGGGGAGTCGGAACATCGATGCAGATGCTTTATCTCGTCAGGCACATGAGGGGTCGGGCACGGACAAGGAGTGGGAGAGAGTGTCCCTACCCTGGGAGTGAAGGCCATGTGTCAATTTGCAAGCGACGCTGAAGCAGGAGCCCCGGTGGGGCCAGATCAGGCAGTGGATCAATTGGGGGCAGATGATGACACGCTACCCACTGTGTACTGTAATTTGACTGCTCTGAGGAACAGGCAGTTGCTGGAGTTGAACCCCCAAGGAAGTGGGGGCAGCTCAGTGGGATGACCCGAGCATTGGCACTATCTGGTACACAGTTAGAAAGGGAAATATGGCTCAGGCGGAGAAGGTGAAGCACACCTCAGTGCCCCTACTACTGAAGGAGTGGTCTCAGTTGAAGCTGAAGAACCAAGTCTTGTACCGGGTCACATCGCCCCCAGACCACCCCCAGCACTGGCAGCTGGTCATGCCTGAGGTATCGGAAGACCATGCTCCAGGCACTACCTGATGATTCCGGGCATTTGGGGGTAGAAAAGACCTATGGATTACTCAAGGACCAGTTTTACTGGCCCCAGATGAGGGGGGAGTTTGAAGAATACTGTAAGAAATGCAGTCGATGCATCAGGAGGAAGACCCTGCCTGCGCAGGCGGCTCCTTTGTCCCACTCGCAGAGTGTGGGACCCCTGGACCTGGAGTGTATGGATTTCCTGTCTATTGAGCCAGACACCAGCAACACCACGAATGTCTTGGTCATCACGGATCACTGCACTGGATATACGCAGGCATTTCCCACGAAGAACCAGAAAGTGACTACAGTGGCAAAGGTGTTATGGGAGAAGTACTTTGTTCATTATGGCCTCCCCCAGTGGATCCATAGTGATCAGGGACGGGACTTCGAGAGCAGGCTTATCCATGAACTACTGGGTATGCTTGGGGTCAAGAAATCCAGGACCACACCCTATCACCCGCAGGGTGATCCTCAGCCCGAGAGGTTTAACCGGACCCTGTTGGACATGCTCGGCACTCTGGAGATCGGTCAGAAGAGTAAGTGGAGTCAGCACATCAGCCATTTGGTTCACTGTTACAATTGTACTCCCAATGACGCTACAGGGTACTCGCCTTAATAGCTGATGTTCGGGCAGGAAGCAAGGTTGCCCACTGACCTGTGTTTTGGGACTGAAGTGGGTGAATTACCTGAGAAGCCATATCTGAAGTATGTGTCCGATATGAGGAGAGAGTTGAAAAGGGTGTACGAGTTGGCTGAGGCAGCAGCCACCAAGCAGAATCAGAGGAATAAGAGGAGGAATCAGAAAGTAAAGTTCGCCCAACTATTGCCGGGAGACCGGGTCCTTATCCGGAATTTAGTACTACCTGGTAAGCACAAGCTGGCAGATTGCTGGGCGGCCACCCCCTATGTGGTAGAGAGCCAGATGCCGAATCTACCTGTTTACCGTGTGAGACCAGAGGATGGGAAGGGGCCTGTCACGGTACTCCATTGGAACCACCTGTTGCCTCTGGGTCGAGAGGTGCAGGTAGACCAAGAGCCGAAATGGGAGTTTATGCCTGGTATGAGGACTCTGCGAGGGTGCAGGGCAAGGGAAGAGCCTGCTATGAAAGAGACGGGGCCGGTCCCCACCTCGGAAAGGGATACTTCATCGGAAGACGATGATTCAGACGTGTGGCACCTGTTTCCGTTCGCTAATTCCCTGGTACTGGAAGAAGAGGCTCCTGGCCCTTCCCCCACTGAGTTAGGTGAGAGGAGGGGGATGTTGAGGAGCCGCCTGAAATACAGGCGGCATTGGGGGAAAGAGAGGGTGGAACCAGAACCCGAGGCAGAGGGCTCACAGGCCTGGGGTGTCACCTGTGGTGTCTGAGCTCGAAGAGTCAGCAGAGGAGGTACAGAGGTCTCAGAGAAGTAGGCACCCCCCCCGGAGAGGTTGACCTATACAGCGCCGTGAGAACAGAGTGTGATCTCTACCGCCCTGGGAAGTTATGTCACTGCTTTATGCACCTGGGTTGGGTTTTGTGTTTTGCAAGGAGCAATGGTGAACCCTGTTAATGTCATGAGGGCATGACTTTTATTTGGTGGGAGGAAAGTGTAAGGGGTTTCTTCTTTTACGTTACTGCGTACGTTAATTAAAATGGCTTTTTTGTTATGTTAAATGCTGATAAAGTCTCTAGCTAGCACTTTGCTTGGGTTATAATATAGATAACAGAGTAAATGAACCAATGGGTGTCCATGGTATTCTTTCTTGGGGTGATATGCTGTCTCATATGGCTGGGAACCCAGGGCTTTTGGCGGGGAGTTGGAGGAGAGACCATGAGGACGACGGACATACGGGGAATGCTCTGGTTGATCACTTCGGGCGGTCCCGAGCTGCGAGTCGAAGGGGTCCGAGTGGGTCGCAGAGGGAAGAAAGGAGGTCCCGAGCTCCAACGTGTGCACGAAGAAATTGAACTTTGATAAGTCTGGCACCTTTTCCATTCCTTTTTGTATTGTACTTCTATTAATCTCATAGACCTAGTAATATCTATAAAGTGTAATTGGTAAAACGTACTCTGTGTGCTGGCTGATGATTGATGTTTGAAGCCGAATCAGGTGGCATTTGTACAGCAACCGACGTAACCGGGAGACAATGTAGGCAGCGGACAGAGTTTCCCCGAGATAAATACCAGCCAATATAGCTGAGCGTTACACCACGAAGGGCTGACTGTAACTATGATGAACGGACTTGAGCAAAACCTCAAAGCTATCGAAGATGCATCAAAAACACCGGTCATTAACAATGAGCTACTAAGGCTCAAGGTAGATATGGCTACCCTACAAGAAACACGTTTGGCGGATTCAGGTACACTGAAGGAAAGAGACTACACTTTTTTCTGGCAGGGTAAGAACCAAGACGAGCCCCGCAAGCATAGAGTGGGTTTTGCCATTAGGACTTCCTTGCTGCAAATGGTGGAGCCACCAGAAAATGGATCAGAACGACCTATGACTCTCTGCCTACACCAGTCATGGCCCAGTATCTCTCGTCAGTGTGTATGCCCCTACCTTGAACTCCACCTCTGAGACAAAAGACATGTTCTACAACAAATTAGAAGCTGTTGTCAGGAATATTACCAGTGATGAGCACTTCATTCTCCTTGGTGACTTCAACGCCAGAGGGGGAGCCGGTAACGATTCCTGGCCGTCTTGTCTTGGCCACTTTGGAATTGGCAAAATAAATGACAATGGACAACGTCTCCTGAAGTTCTACTCCTATCATAGCCTGTGTGTAACTAACTCCTACTTTCAGACGAAGTCGCAGTACAAGGTCTCATGGCGACATCCACGATCTAAACATTGGCACCAACTAGACATGATCATCACCAGGCGCTCTTTCATCAACTCTGTACTAATCACCCATTCACACCATAGTGCAGACTGCGATACGGATCATGCTTTAGTATGCTGAAAGATCGAACTACGTCCGAAGAAAATCCACCACTCCAAACAAACTGGAAAACCCCACATCAACACAACAGAGATGAGACATCAGAAAAGGTTGGCCAGTTTGCCAAGTCAGTACAGGGTGCTATGACTACCTCCTTGCAAGGAGATACTGCAAAAGAACAATGGTCATACCTTCACAACACCATCCACGAATTAGCACTCTCTATCTTTGGAAGAAAGACCACAAAGAGCAGTGACTGGTTTGAGGCAAAGTCCAACATCATGACTCCTGTCATCGAAGTCAAGCGTGCAGCTCTCACAGAGTACAAGCGCTCACCATCCAACCAAACACTCCAGGCACTTTGAGCTGCTAGAAGCAAAGTGCAACAGACTGCAAGGCAGTGCGCAAATGAGTACTGGCTCCAGCTCAGTGAGGACATTCAGACAGCAGCTGTGACAGGCAACATCAGGTCAATGTATAATGGTATCAAGAAGGCCCTTGACCCATCGCAGATCAAGACAACACCCCGAAGTCATCCAGCGGTGAAATAATCACCGATAAAAGCAAGCACATGTAACGCTGGGTAGAAGACTACTCTGAGCTCTACTGGAGGGAAAATGTTGTTGTTAGCTCAGCCACTGATGCCATCGATAGTCTACCAGTTATGGATGAACTCGACTCCAAATCAACCATTGAGGACCTCAGCATGGCAACTGACAGTCTGGTCCCAGGGAAAGCTCCTGGCAATGATGGGATTCCTCCAGACCTGATCAAACACTGCAAGAGCTCACTCCTCCAACCTTTACACGAGGTCCTCGGTCAGTGCTGGAAGGAAGGAGCCGTACCACAGGACATGTGCGACTCCAAAATCGTCACTTTGTACAAGAACACGGATGATAGGAGCGACAGCAACAACTACAGGGGTATCTCCCTCAGCAAAGTCTTTGCTCATGAAACTCTGGCACATCTACAAACTCTGGCAGAACAGATCTACCCTGAGTCCCAGTGTGGTTTTCACGCAAACTGTCAACATAATTTTCTCACTCCGTCAACTCCAGAAGTGCAGGGAACAACAGAAACCCATCTATGCCACTTTCATCGACCTGACCAAGGCATTCGACCTTGTCAGCAGGAATGGGCTCTTTCAGATTCTCCTCAAGATCAGATGTCCCCCGAAACTCCAAAGTATCATCAAGTCATTCCATGACAACATGAGGGCTACCGTTCAGTACGATGGCAGCTCATCAGAACCCTTTGCGATTCGTAGTGGAGTCAAACAAGGATGCGTGTTGGCCCCAACATTATTTGGCATCTTCTTTTCGCTGCTATTGAAGCACGCGTTTGGGATGTCGACAGAAGGCATCTGCATGCCCACCAGGTCTGATGGGTGACTGTTCAACCCTGCGCACCTGAGAGCAAGAACAAAGGTGCGAAAGATTTTAATACGTGACATGCTCTTTGCTGATGAAGCTGCTATAACCTCGCACACCAAACAGCAACTACAGACTCTCATGGACCACTTCTCCAAGGCATGCAAGGACTTCAGGCTTACCATCAGCCTAAAGAAAACAAATGTCCTTGCCCAGAACGTAGTGGAGGCACCAGTCATTATTATCAACAATTATGATCTAGAAGTGGTCCACGAGTTCACATAGATGGGGTCGACCATTAGCGACACTCTCTCCCTCGATCCTGAAATCAATAGGCGTATCGGCAAAGCAGCATCGATCCTTGCTCGACTATCCTTGTGAGTCTGGGAGAATCGAAACTCGCAACAAAGACCAAGACTGCTGTGTACAATGCATGCGTTATCAGCACCCTCCTGTATGGTAGCGAGTCTTGGACCATCTACTCCAAGCAGGAGAGGAAACTCAATAGTTTTCACTTGCGCAGCTTTTGCTGCATCCTCAGCATCACCTGGAGAGACAAAGTCCCAAACTCTGAGGTCCTCTCCCGCGCTGGACTTCCCACAGTGTTCACGCTTTTAAGACAACGCAGACTGCTCTGGCTGGGCCACATCCGTCGTATGAACATCCGATGAAAAGACATCCTCTATGGAGAACTAGCAACAGGCAAGAGGAATGCTGGTGGACCCCAGCTTCACTTCAAGGACCTCTGCAAGCGTGACATTAAGTAAAAAAGTAAAGGCATCCGTTAGTCTTGCGAGACCATGGACTGCGCCTGGAAAGTCTTCACTCTCCAAGGCGCAGGCCTGGGCAAGGTTGTATGGAGGACCAGCAGTTGCCCATGCTACAAGTCTCCCCTCTCCACGACACCAATGTTGTCCAAGAGAAGGGCATTAGGACCCATACAGCTTGGCACCGGTGTCGTCGCAGAGCACTGTGTGATTAAGTGCCTTGCTCAAGGACACAACACGTTGCCTTGGCTGGGGCTCGAACTCACGACCTTCAGATCGTTAGTCAAATGACTTAACCACTTGGCCACGTGCCCACACAAAGCACGGCATTAAAGCCTTAAAAATCAACACAGAGTGCTGGGAGGATACAGCAGATGACTGCAACAAATAGCAGGTACTCTTCAGCAACACTTAGAGCAAGGCAAAAGTGTGATCCTGAGTCAGTTTGAGGAACGGAGAGCTAAACGGCGAGCACAGCGGACAGCGACCAACAATTCCACAATGCCCTATACATGCAGCAACTGTGGCAGAGCCTGCCATTCCAGGATCGGCCTCAATAGTCACAGTCGACGCTGTTCGACAAACCAGTGACTACCAGAGGCGCAGTACCCATGGTCGACCACGACCAACGGAGGCCATAAATGTGCCAAAAGCTCTCCTTTTGACCCTATCTACCAGTGACGCCAAATTCAAGGAATTACGAATCTGTATTTCTAGATCCCTTCGTTCTACTGCACTCAGTGCCCTACCACTCACTGTACAAAACCTATCCTGGTTGGCCATCCCAAAGTGCCTTACCTCACGCTTGTCTGCATTAAATTCAATCTGCCACGTTTCAGCCGCATTTTCCTGCTGGTGCAGATTTCACTGCAAGCTATGATAGTCTACCTCACTGTTCACTACACCCCTAATCTTGTCATCTACAAAGCTGCTGATCCAGTTTAAGACATTATCATTCAGATCTTTGGTATAGATGACAAATAACAATGGACCTTGCACCAATCCCTGCGGCACACCACTAGTCAGAGGCCTGCAGTCAGAGAGACAACTATTCTCCGGCTCTTTCCTCGAAGTCAATGTCTAATCCAATTTATTACCTCAACTTGAACGCTAAAGTGGCTGAACCTTCGTGAGCAACCTCCCATCCAGGACCTTGTTAAAGGCCTTGCCAAGGTCCATGTAGACAACATCCACTGTCTTGCCTTCATCAACTTTCCTGGTAACTTCCTTGGAAAACTCTCTAAGATTGGTTGGACACGACCTACCATGCTGACTATCCCCAATCAGTTCCTTTCTATCCAAATACTCATACATCTACTCCCTCAGAATAACTTCCAATAACTTCCCCACTGCAGATATCAGGCACACTGGCCTAAAACTTTCTGGCTTATTCTTAAGAGCATTTCCTTTGCAAGGGAACAATATTAGCTATCCTCCAGTACCTCACCCATGGCTAAGAAGATTTTAAATATCTCTGCCAGGGCACCTGCATTTTCTGCACTAGCCTCCACAGGGTCCAAGGGAACACCCTGTCAGGCTCTGGGGATTTATCCATCCCAATTTGCATCAAGAGAGCAAGCACCTCCTCCTTTGTAATCTGTGTAGGGTCCATGATGTTGCAGTTGCATTGCCTCACATTTATAAACTCTCCTGAGTAAATACAGATGCAAAAAAATCCATTTAAGATCCCCCACACCTCTTTCGGCTCCACGCATAGTTACAACTCTCATACTCTAAAGAACCAATTCTGTCCCTTGCTATCCTTTTGCTCTTACAAGGGGTGATTGATAAATTCATGGCCTAAGGTAGAAGGAGTCAATTTTTAAAAAACCTCGCACATTTTTCAACATAGTCCCTTCCTACATTTACAGGCTTAGTCCAGTCGTGGAGCATACGGATCCCTTCTTTGTAGAGGTCGGTGTCTTGGACTTCCAGAAAGTGGTCCACAGCAGGGGTGATTAATAAGTTTGTGGCCTAAGGTAGAAGGAGATGAGTTACACAGCTCTCATTACATGCACATGCAGTTCAACTCTGAGTGATTGTGCAGAAAGTTTGAAGTTAATAACTCATTTTCTTCAACCTTAAGCCACAAAACTTATCAATCACCCCTGCTGTGGACCACTTCCTGGAGGCCCAAGATGTCGACTTCTACAAAGAAGGGATCCGTATGCTCCACAACCGCTGGACTAAGTGTGTAAATGTAGGAGGGGACTACGTTGAAAAATAAATGTGCTAGGTTTTCTAAAATTGACTCCTTCTACTTTAGGCCAACAATTTATCAATCACCTCTCGTAACATATCTATGGAAGTCCTTAGGATTCTCCTTCACCTTGTCTGCTAGAACAACCTCATGCCTTCTTTTCACCCTCCTGCTTTCTTTCAGAAGAGGTCTCTTGCATTTCATATATCAAGTATCTCATTTATTCCTGCCCGACTATACCTATAATGCACCTCCTCCTTTTTTCTTAACCAGGGCTTCAATATCTTTTGAAAACCAAGGTTATCCGAACCTGCTAAGCTTGCCTTTTCTTCTGACAGGAACATACAAGCTCTGTACTCTCAAAATTTCAACGTTAAGGCTTCCCATTTACCAAGTACACCTTTGCCAGAAAACTACCCTTTCCAATCCACACCTGCCATATCCTTTCTGATACCATCAAAAATGGCCTTTCTTCAATATAGAATCTTAACCCAAGGACCAGATCTGTCCTCTTCCATAATTACTAATGGCATTATGATCACCAGATCCAAAGTGACCCCACTCAAAATGCTGTCACCCACCCTGTCTCAATCCCAAATACGAGGTAGAGTATTACACTTGCTCCAGTTGGGATTTCTATGTACTGATTAGGAAAACTTTCTTGAACACATTTCACAAATACTTTCCCATCCTGCCCTTTTACAGTATGGGAGTCCCAGTCAATATGTGGAGTTTAAAAATCACCTACCATCACAGCCTTATGTTTCTTGCAACAGCCTGCAACCTCTCTACAAATTTGTTCCTCTAAATCCTGTGGACTATTGGGTGGTCTATAACATAATCCTATTAAAATAGTCACACCTTTCTTATTCCTCAATTCTGCCCATAAAGCCTCACTAGACAAGCCCTCCAGTCTGTCCTGACTGAACACTGACATTTTCCCTGACCAGTAATCCCACCCCTCCCCTTTTAATCCCTCCTGCTCAAGCACATCAGCTGCCAGACTTGCCCACTCTGCAATCAAGTCTCACTAATAGCAACAATGTTATAATTCTATGTATGCCCCAAGGTAATCCACCTTTCCTATAACACTCCTAGCACTGAAATATATGCAACTCAGATCACACTCAACCACCAGATTCCTAACTTTCTATGTAGACTTAACAACATCTTCCTTTACAACCACTCCAACATCTGTCCTGGTGCCCCAGTTCCCATCTCTCTGCAACTCTAGTTTAAACCCCATCCACCTCCCTGCCTCCCACAGCATTATCAAACCTTCCCACTAAGATATTGGTCTACCTCCAGTTCAGGTGCATACCGTCTCTTCTGTACAGATTCCATCTTCTCTGGAGGAGAGCCCAATGTTCCAAAAATTTGAATCCTTCTCTCCTGTACCAACTCCTTAGCCACATACGCCACACTCCCCTCCCACACCCCACCTGTATGATCTTCCTACTTCTGGTTTCACTGGTAGCAATCCTTTCCAGTCCTGATGAAGGGTCTCAGCCTGAAACATAGACTGTTTATTCATTTCTCTAGAAGCAACCTGACCTGCTGAGTTCCTCCAACAGAGACCAAGAGAGCGAGATGCAAAGAAAAGTATAATCTGAAATATCAGCAAAAGCTTAAGGCAACTGCAAAGTAATAATATTAAAAATGTGAAATAAGATTAATTAAGAATGAGCACTGAAGGACAGAATCAGCGCAGAATAACAGAAGAGGAAACCATTCTTGCCACCGTGAAGCGTATTAATCCCACATACTCACTATCCTACAAATAATCCTCTTCTCACATTTATTCAATTATCTCCTGAACTGAATTTTCATCAGGCTGTGTACTTCAGATCAAAACAACTGATCGACTAAGGCTCCTCCTACTTCCTCCACTCTTAATAATTTCTCCTTTGGATCCTCCTACTCCCCCCAAACTAAAGGTGTAGCTACGGACACCCGTATGGGTCCTAGCTATGCCTGCCTTTTTGTTGGCTTTGTGGAACAATCTAAGTTCCAAACCTATTCTGGTATCTGTCCTCCATTTTTCCTTCGCTACATCGACAACTGCATTGGCGCTGCTTCCTGCACGCATGCTGAGCTTGTTGACTTTATTAACTTTGCCTCCAACTTTCACCCTGCCCTCAAGTTTACCTGGTCCATTTCCAACACCTCCTTCCCCTTTCTAGATCTTTCTGTCTCTATCTCTGGAGACAGCTTATCTACTGATGTCTACTATAAGCCTACTGACTCTCATAGCTATCTGGACTATTCCTCTTCTCACCCTGTCTCTTGCAAAAATGCCATCCCCTTCTCATAATTCCTCCAACTCCGCCACATCTGCTCTCAGGATGAGGCTTTTCATTCCAGCACAAGGGAGATGTCCCCCTTTTTTAAAAAAAGGGGCTTCCCTTCCTCCACCATCAACTCTGCTCTCAAACGCAACTCCCCCATTTCACGCACATCTGCTCTCACTCCATCCTCCCGCCACCCCGTCTGGTTCTCACCTACCACCCCACCAGCCTCCGGGTCCAACATATTATTCTCCGTAACTTCCGCCACCTCCAACGGGATCCCACCACTAAGCACATCTTTCCCTCCCTCCCCCCCCCCACCCCCGCTTTCTGCAGGGATCGCTCCCTATGCGATCCTTTGTCCATTCGTCCCCCCCATCCCTCCCTACTGATCTCCCTCCTGGCACTTATCCTTGTAAGCAGAATAAGTGCGACACATGCCCTTACACCTCCTCCCTTACCACCATTCAGGGCCCCAGACAGTCCTTCCAGGTGAGGCGACACTTCACCTGTGAGTCGGCTGGAGTGATATACTGTGTCTGGTGCTCCCAATGTAGCCTTCTATATATTGGCGAGACCCGACACAGACTGGGAGATCATCTTGCTGAACACCTACGCTCTGTCTGCCAGAGAAAGCAGGATTTCCCAGTGGCCACACATTTTAATTCCACATCCCATTCCCATTCTGATATGCCTATCCACGGCCTCCTCTACTATAAAGGTGAAGCCACACTGAGGTTGGAGGAACAACACCTTATATTCCATCTGGGTAGCTTCCAACCTGATAGCATGAACATTGACTTCTCTAACTTCCGCTAATGCCCCACCTCCTCTTCGTACCCCATCCGTTATTTATTTATATACACACACATTCTTTCTCTCTCTCTCTCCCTCCTTTTTCTCCCTCTGTCCCTCTGACTATACCCCTTGCCCATCCTCTGGGTCCCCGCCCCCCACTTTTCCTTCTCCCTGGGCCTCCTGTCCCATGATCCTCTCATATCCCTTTTGCCAATCACCTGCCCAGCTCTTGGCTCCATCCCTCCCCCTCCTGTCTTCTCCTATCATTTTGGATCTCCCCCCTCCCCCTCTCAAATCTCTTACTAGCTCTTCCTTCAGTTAGTCCTGACGAAGGGTCTCGGCCCGAAACATCTTCCTAGAGATGCTGCCTGGCTTGCTGCGTTCACCAGCAACTTTGATGTGTGTTGATTGAATCAGGAAATGTTTCATCAGCTCATCAATTTAAATCTGTATCCTTTGGCAGCTGACCAGTGTAAAAAAGTGACTACTGTATTCATCAAAAGAAATTATGAAGCTCTGTAATATGTGCTTCCCATTCTGAGCAGCAAAGTTATGTTTTCCAATCTCTACACCATAATCTATATCACTTACTCCTAACATCCTAGTTACTCTTTCCGTGACTCGCCAAATATTGTTGGTATTACCCATGGAAATGAAATACATAAACTATCATTATATGCAGATGATTTGTTGTTATATATCTCTAACCCGGAGAAGTCAATTCCTGCTATCTTAGATCTGTTAGCTCAATTTAGTAACTTTTCTGGTTACAAATTGAATCTTAGTAAGAGTGAATTATTCCCTTTAAATAAGCATGTACCTATTTATGGACGTTTACCATTTAAATTGGTTACTGATTCATTTATATACTTAGGGATAACAATTACCAAAAAATATAAAGATTTATTTAAAGCTAATTTTTTACCTTTAATTGATCAGATTAAACTTTTATTTACCAAATGGTCCCCAATCTCTTTGTCTTTGATTGGTCGGATTAACGCTATTAAGATGATCATTTTGCCTAAATTTTTGTATATATTTCAATCGGTTCCAATTTTTATCCCAAAATCTTTTTTTGATAACGTGGATTCAAAAATTTCCTCATATATTTGGCAGAATAAAAATCCTAGGTTAGGTAAAAGATATTTACAGAAATCCAAGAAGGAGGGGGGACTTGCCCTCCCAAATTTTAGATTCTATTACTGGGCAATTAATATTCGATATTTAAAATTTTGGCTACAAGATTTGGACGCATCTTTAAACCCTCATTGGGTAAATCTTGAATCTAATTCATTACAAGGGTTTTCCTTGGGTTCGGTTTTAGGAACTTTACTTCCTTTTACTTCTTTTAAATCATATAAACAAATGAATAACCCAATAGTTAAACATACTTTACGTATATGGTTTCAATTCCGAAGATTTTTTGGGTTTAATCAATTCATTCTAGCAAGTTCCATTATATCAAATTTTCTTTTTCAACCTTCCATGATGGATCAAGCTTACTTTGATTGGAAAACCAAAGGTATAATATCTTTTCGCGATTTATTCTTGGATAACTGTTTTATGTCTTTTGATCAACTCTCTAATAAATATAACTTACCCAGATCTCACTTTTTTAGATATTTACAGATTAGAAACTTTTTAATTACTGTCTCTCCTAATTTTCCACACCCATATCCAATGGACACTTTGGAAAAAATCTTAGACTTAAATCTTTCTCTGAAAGGTGTAATAACAATTGTATATAATATAATTATGAATTTATGTCCTGATGCCTCTAATAAAATTAAAGCTGACTGGGAAAGAGAACTTGAGATTAATATACCGACTGAAAAATGGGAAAAAATTCTTCAGTTGGTGAATTCATCCTCTGTATGTGCTAAGCATAGGTTGATACAGTTTAAAGTAGTTCACAGGGCTCATATGTCCAAAGATAAACTATCTCGTTATTACTCTTATATTAATCCAATATGTGACAGATGCCAGTCTGAGATTGCTTCTTTAACTCACATGTTTTGGTCATGTCCCTTGTTGGAGAAATATTGGAAAGATATTTTTGATATTATTTCAACGGTCCTAAATCTAGACTTACAACCTCATCCAATTACTGCTATCTTTGGATTACCAATGATAGACTCAAATAATTTAACCTCTTCATCACGAAGGATGATTGCATTTCTTACTTTAATAGCTAGAAGGTCCATCTTGTTGAATTGGAAAGAGATCAACCCTCCTACAGTATTTCATTGGTTTTCACAAACTATGCTGTGTCTGAATTTGGAGAAAATTAGAAGTGCAGTTTATGACCCTTCTATTAAGTTTGAAAAAATTTGGAGGCCATTTATTCAGCATTTTCATTTGATGTAATTTGATCATTCCCAAACTGGTTTTATTTCTCTGTACTGTTGCTGGAGGGGAGTGGAGGCGTCGACGCTGAGGTTTTCTTCTTTTCCATTTTTAAGTTGTTAGTTTTGCCCAAGTCTTTTAGTTTAGTTTAGCTTTTTTTTCTTTTGGGATGGGTTTTTTTTTCTTTTTTTTTGTCTTTTTCCTTTTTTTTTGCTTTATATTATCCGTGATCAGTTCTACATGTATGGGAGTTTTGGTAATTTCCACTATTTGGTTTTGCAATTACTCTTTTTTTAAATGTAACAATACATCTCATATTATCTGTATTATTGCTACGTTTTGTTTCTATATTTTGAAATTAATAAAAAGATTGAAAAAGAAAGAACATCCTAGTTACTCTCCTCCACCACTGGCATCCTGACATCCTTCCTTTCCACGGATGCTGCCCGACCTGCTGAGTTCCTCACATCCTTCCTGAAGTATAGTTTCCAAAAATGGCCACATTATGGCAGTTGCTGTAAGACAAGCTTTCAAAATGTTTGTATATTGATGTGCTCTATTCTGTTACAAGTAAAGCTATGGATTATACCCGTTTGTTTTAATAGTCATCTTAACTTGTGTAGCACCTTCAAGCGACTTTACTACATAATTTCTGTGTTTCTTCATCTGCTTTAAAACCGTAATGTATGCATGTAGATTAGATCTAATATAATACACAAATAGATTCTTCCATCCAGATTTAAGCTCTAATAATGTCCTGTTTGTTTCCTCCTTTTCCTCTTCCAAAATTGTGCCACTTTGCAATTCTTTTTTCAAACTTTATCTGCCATGTTTAGGTACTCATCCAGCATTTTGAGTGTTGTGGCATAAAATTAAGAAATGTTTTAACAGCCATCTTGGATACCTCCACCTGGACATAGTGCTGCAAACATTTATTATAAAGATAGGAAAGAAAATTCAGGCCAAATGCATATACTGCCATATGTAATCCTTGTCAAGTAACTACCACCCAAAATCTGCCTAACATCTGCAGCAGGCTACCACCCAAACTGGATCCCCTATAATTCGCCTACCAACACAACCAATTGACAGATGACACAATAACCACTGCTCTACATAGCGTCTTTACACATCTGGAGAAGGAGGATGCTCATGTGAGAATGCTGTTCTTGGACTACAGTTCAGCATTCAACACCATAATTTCCTCCAGGCTTGACAGGAGGCTCAGAGACCTTGGTGTTGACCCTGCCCCTGCCTTGTGCAGCTAGATCCTGGACTTCTTGTCAGATTGCCGACAGGTGGCAAGAGTGGGCCCCCCTCACCTCCACCCATCTGACTCTCAACACAGCAGCCCCTCAGGGCTATGTACTAAGTCCCCTCCTTAACTCCCTGTATACTCATGACTGTGTCGCCACCCCCAACTCCAATCTGCTCATTAAATTTGCCAATGAGACTGCATTGATTGGCCTCATCTCAAACAATAACGAGATGGCCTACAGGGAAGAAGTCATCTCTCTGACACAGTGGTGTCAAGAAAACAACCTCTCCCTCAATGTCGCAAAAACAAAGGAGCTGCTTGTGGGTTAAAGGAGGAATGGAGACAGGCTAACCCCCTATTGACATCAATGGATCTGAGGTTGAAACGGTAAACAGCTTTAAGTTCCCCGGCATCCACATCACCGAGGACCTTATATGGTCTGTACACACCCCCCAGCTATGTGGTGAAAAAGGCACAACACCACCTCTTTCACCTCAGACAACTGAGGAAGTTTGGTAAGGGCCCCCAAATCCTAAGACGTTTATACAGGGGCACAATTGAGAGCATCCTAACTGGCTGCATCATTACCTGGTATGGGAACTGTACCTCCCTTAATCACAGGATTCTTCAGAGGGTAGTGCGGACAGCCTAGCACATCTGTAATTGTGAACTTCCCATGATTCAGGATATTTCCAAAGACGGGTGTGAAAAAAGGGCCCAAAGGATCATCAGGGATCCGAATCACCCCAACCACAATCTATTCCAGCTGCTTCTATCTGGGAAACGGTACCACAGCATAAAAGCCAGGACCAACAGGCTCCGGGATAGCTCCTTCCATCAGGCCATCAGACTGATTAACTCACGCTGATTTGAGTGCATTTATATGTTACACTGACTTTTCTATTTATTATAAATTACTTGGATTGCACATTTAAATGGAGGTGTAACAGAAAGATTTTTATTCCTTATGTATGTGAATGACGTGAGAAATAAAGTCAATTCAATTCAGACGACTTTGCTGCCACAATGCCACATCATGAAGCAGGCTCATGTGCAAAATAATAACCAATTATTTAACTACTGAAGACTGACCATACCAGTCATCTCAAAAAATACAATGATTACCCCACTATCAATAAACTCTCACCTATTTTAACAACATGAGATGACCAAGTCTAGCAAGCAGCAAGAAATATGTTTTTAGAACACTATTCTTGCCTGGGGTGGCCAGAAATTGTTTATGCTTGTCAGACAAAATTATAAAAGAGCCACTCTTGAAAAATGAAACATTTGGTAAGAAACAAACATAGCTCAACATCAAAACATTTTTGGCCCCACTAGCCTCTCACAAAATCTAAATTTTGTAAGGCTCAGCAGATTAGTACAAAGAGCACAAACACACACAATTTTTATCTGTAAACATAGCAGAAAAGGTCTGCGTTCACCAATAAACTTTAAAACCAAATGACTCCACAAATAAAGTTCAAAATAAATTTATTATTCAAGTACATATATGTCGCCATTTACAACCTTAGAATAATAACCATAATAGAATCAATGAAAGACTGCATCAACTTGGCATTCAACAATTGTGAAAAAGGCAAAACTGCACAAAAGCAAAAAAATTAAATAATAATTAATAAATATCAAGAACATGAGATGAGATAGTTACTGCCTGTTACGTCAGTCGAACTTAGGCCAGCAATGAAGCTCGTCCTTCTTTATCTCTTCGTGGCCATCTTCTCTATTGTGCCACTGGTATAGTTCAGGGTCCTCATTTCTGCCTCTATGGTACAGCGTCATGTTGTCTTTGGTCTCCCGCATTTCCTCCACCCTTCAGGGATCCAATAAAGCACTGCCTTGATGACGGAGTCGGCCTCTCTCTTCATCGCATGCCCAATCCACCTCCAAGATTTCCTCATGATGACTGTGACTCTTGGTGACACTGAAGGAGTAGGGAGTGGTTGGCGAACTTTCTTCTCCAGAAAATATGGAGGATCTTCCAGAATCTTATGGAATGATGATACCATAGCAAGGTCATTCTCTGTCATGTGCCAGCACTCTGACCAACATAAGATAAAAAGTCCTTGTAAGTAAATCCACAGGTTGCATGAACATGTCAATGGTGGGGCAAGTGAAGTTGAATGAAGTTATCCCCTTTGGTTCAACAGCCTGATGGTCGAGAGATAATAACTGTTCATGAACCTGGAGGTGCAAACGCTGAGCTCTTGTACCTTCTTCCCAATAGCAGCAGCCAAGTAGAGAGCATGACGTGGGTGATGGGGGTCCCTGATGACGGATTCTGCTTTCCTGTAACACTTCATATAGATGTGCTCAAATGTGGGTAGGTTTTACCCGTGATGGATGGACTAGGGCGTAATCCACTATCTTTTGTAGAATTCTTCTGTTCAAAGGCATTGGTATTTCCATAATAGGCCGTGATGCACCTAGTTAATATACTCTCCACCACATATCTATAGAAGTTTGTCGAAGACAACAGTGTGCAAAAATCATTGCACACTGATTAAACTGTTGTCCGTTAATCGAGGCTTTTCCACTAGGTACCCTGTTACAGTTTTCAATAATGTGATTCAGAAAAACAATGAATTTACATGAACATCAATTTTATAAACTATTAATGCTGCAACTTCCTTAAGACCACAAGACCATTTGGTTCATCGAGTCTGCTCCGCCACTCAGTTATGGCTGATCCTTTTTTCCCCTCCTCACCCCCACTCCCTGGTCTTCTCTCATTAACCTTTGATGCTGCATCCAATCAAGAATCTATCGAGCTCTGCCTTCAATACACCCAATGACCTAGCCTCAACTGTAATTTCCTTTACTCCACTGAAATACTGCTATATCAGACTTTACTTTCTCCCAATCAAATTTCAAGTTGAAGTCAATCACATTGTGATCACTACCTCCTGAGAGTTCTTTTACCCTAAGCTCACTAATCACATAACACTCAATCCAGTATAGCTGATCCCCAAGTAGGATCAATGACAAACTGCTCTGAAAAGCCATTCAACAAGGCTTATTGGCATTCAAATTCACTCTCTTGTGATCTATTACCAACCTAATTTCCCCAACTGACCTGATGCTGAGGATGTTCTACGAGCCTGTGGTGGCCAGTGCGATCATGTTTGCTGTTGTGTGCTGGGGCAGCAGGCTGAGGGTAGCAGACACCAACAGAATCAACAAACTCATTCGTAAGGCCAGTGATGTTGTAGGGATGGAACTGGACTCTCTCACGGTGGTGTGTGAAAAGAGGATACTGTCTAAGTTGCATGCCATCTTGGTCAATGTCTCCCATCCACTACATGATGTACTGGGTGGGCACAGGAGTACATTCAGCCAAAGACTCATTCCACCGAGATGCAGCACAGAGCGTCATAGGAAGTCATTCCTGCCTGTGGCCATCAAACTTTACAACTCCTCCCTTGGAGGGTCAGACACCCTGAGCCAATTGGCTGGTCCTGGACTTATTTCATAATTTACTGGCATAATTTACATATTACTATTTAACTATTTATGGTTCTATTACTATTTATTATTTATGGTGCAACTGTAACGAAAACCAATTTCCCCCAGGATCAATAAAGTATGACTATGACCATGCTGAAATCTCCCATAACCATCACAGCATTGCCCTTTTGATACACCTTTTCTATTTTCCATTATAATCTGTAGTCCACATCCCAGCTACTGTTGGGAGGCCTTGTATACAACTGTAAGGGTCTTTTTACCCTTACAGTTTTTTAACTCAATCCATAAGGATTCCAAATTTTCTAATCCTATGTCACATCTTTCTACTGATTTGATGCCATTCTTTACCAGCAGAGCCACGCCACCCCCTCTGTCTACCTTCCTATTCCTCCAATGCAAAGTGTAACCTTGGACATTCAGCTCCCAACTACAACCATCCTTCAGCCACGATTCAGTGATGGTCACAACATCATAACTGACAATCTATAATAGTGCAACAAGATCATTCACTTTATTTCTTATACTCCATGCATTGAGATATAACACTTTAAATACTGTATTTGTTGTCCTTTTCGATTCTGCATCTCTAATTCACTGCTGGCTGCAATTTTGTCCTATCATCTGCTTGCCCTTCCTGACAGTCTGACTGCACAATATCTTTGCTTTTTTTTTAACCATCCGTCCTATCCTGAGTCCCTTCACTTTGGTTCCCACCCCCTCCACCCCGTCAAATTAGTTTAAACTGTTCCCCAATAGCTCAAGCAAACCTGCCTGTGAGAATATTGGTCATGCTCAGGTTTAGGTGCAACCCGTCACTTTTGAACTGGTCATACCTCTCCCAGACGAGACCGCAATGATCGAAGAATCTGAAGCCCTGCCCCCTACACCAGATTCTCAGCCTAGCTCTCTCAATTCTCTTTTCAGGACCTCTTTGCTTATAACAACCTTAGTTATAGCCACGTGATAACTGGGATAAGCTCACACTATTATCTGCTTCCCAATGGTGAGCGTTTTAAGTTGCCTCTGACAACCAAGTCTATCTCCTGGCTTCGCTTGTCGCTTAACTACTAAGCCCAGTGGAACCATTTCCACTGACAGGAGAAGGGGTAAACGCAGGTTACTGGTGCCTTAAATCCAGTCGTATCGACAGATGGGGCTCATGAGCGAAGGTCAGCAGCTCATCTAGAAGGAAAGCTCTTGATTTCAAACCTCCACTGCCTTGCTGTTATACCCACTCATGAAAAAAAGTCTTCGGGATTAAAACCAGAGGAAAAAACCTAGAGATGAGTCCCTAAGGTAGTCCTGCATTGAGTTCAACACTGACAGGCAACTCCTGCAACACCAGGGGTACCAAACTGTATCAGTCTCTGCTGTTCCTTTGGGTTCATCAGCTGCATCATGGAGAGAGGCAGCTTGACACATGGGCACAGGCTTGTCCTCCATATATCACGTAGACAGGTGAGACGCAACATCAATGGTCAACCCCAACTCATGTCACAAGGGACAGAAAGGCCAACTGAATAACGCTTAATGGTGGTTTTTTTTTAAAGACAGCAACTGCAGAACATCTCTGACCCCAAAAACCATCATTTCCTGCAAGTCATGAAAAAAATTCCAGCTATTTACAACAAAAAAAAATTTTCAAACTTGCACCATATTGGCTTCTACTTTAAACCCATGTGTTAAGCCCCAGGCTTGAATTAAATTTCTGTAAATATATTAAAATATTGTTAAGATCATAAACTAAAACATCTTCAACCCCTGTCAAAATTTACTGTTCACATGATGGTCTAACAATAACAACACACCAATGGTAAATCCTTCAGAAGGTGCTCAATGCCAAAAGATTATCAGGAAACCCACATCATAGAGCCCACTGAAACTTCGAAGCTCAGCCAAGAGCAGCACACGGTCTGTGTAAAAAAAACCCAGGGTTACACTAATTTTGGAAATATCCTATCAGCTTCTTAAAAAGATAACCTATCCTACTTCATCCCATTTGCAGAATCAGCATGGATTTTCATTTGTAGCAAGTGTTGGTCCTTATTTTATTAATGCCAAAAGGAAACACTGTCCACCCTTTTGTCAGATAAAAAATGGCTGCTTATCATTGATTTTTACTGCATATCCTGGTGTTGGCTATTCTCCTGCAATGCCACTGTTTATTTCCTTTCACTTTATCACACTTGCCCAAGTTTGCGAACTTCAATTTTAGCCTCTTACTTTCAATGCTTACATAATTAGCTAAGTGTGACAAAGAGCCTTTAATTAAACTACTCAGTGACAACCTATCCCCTTTCACAGCATTAGGTGAATTATTACTGATATGGCAGTGTGATCAATGAACACATGTACAAGAAAATATCAAGAAAGTCTCACCTCAAAGCCATATCCTGAACAAATGCCCTACCACAATTTAAATGGTATTTGCAGAGTACAATTTTTCCAGATCCTGATATCTTACCTTGTTCCATGAACCAAAGTATTTTGCTTATTACAATTCAGACACCAATTTCTACATTAAAAAGTGTACAACTTCCTGCAGCAATTTAATCATTGTTAAGTGTTGTCCTGATAACCTACGTTTAAGACCCAAGACCACAAAACAAATTTCACAACATATGCCAGTGATATTAAACCCGACTCTTTAAAATGCAGCAAGACAAGTGCCAATAAGACAAGTAATTCCTAGTGTATACCAATAAAAAGTTGACCATGAAAAAATTTCTACAATACTTCGTAAATAAAATTGTCATTCAGACAGGGCACCAAAATCACTGTATTTGACCATTTCATTAATCAAAACAGTAGAAGAAACAAAAAGGTCACTAGTGACCAGATACAATCAGCTTCTCTTTTGTTCTGGTAATACAACAGTGTTACCCAACATTTAATTATTTGTTAACTATTAAAGGAGATGCATTCAGCTTGCTTAGAAATAAGTAAATATGTCCAAATTTTTCCCTCCCGCTGGCAAAGCTATCATATACTGGAAAAATGCAGAATGCTAACTCAAAGCGCAAGCCCATTTAAGTGGCAACTGCTGGATGTCATTCTCAGCAGATTAATATACCTTTGAAAAATGCTATAAATAATAATGGCACAATAAAATTGGATAAAGTTAAATTAAGTACATCATCTTGACATTCTAAATGACTGCTGAGCCCAGTTGACTCGTCTGCACAGACAAATCCAGTTACTTCAGTACAAATTCCACAGCTTAAAGATAATTTATTTTTGCAAACACAAGTAGACAAATAAATACAATGTCACCAACATCTCTGCTCATAGTGCTTCTGAACAAATCTCAGCCCAGCAGACTTCTACTGGCGTACTTAAAACACAAAGGTTATCATCCAATTGTCATCTTTCTTGTTATTATAACAAGATCTGAGAACATAAAGAAGGACCACTTTTTGATTTTCAACAGCTGTTTCATTTTTCTTTTTTTTCTATCCTCTGTATTATGTTCTGTATTTTTTTTAATATTATTGAGACTTTTGGCATGTCAAATTAAAAATGTAAGCATTTTTCTCTCAGTCTTATATATGTAAGTTCCTATGTGCATATTGATGCTCAGGCAAAACAAAGCTTAAATTTTGTTTTAAATGAATAGTTTATAGAGGTACAGTGCGCAACTCACCCTTCCAGCCCAATGAACTGCACTGCCCAGCAACCCACATTTTTTAAAAAAAATACTACCCTAATCACAGGACAACTTACAATGAAAATTAACCAGTATATCTTTGGACTGTGGAAGGAAACCGAAGCACCCAGAGGAAACCCCAAAGTAACGATGAGAATGTACAAACCCCTTACAGGCAGCGCTGGAACTGAATTTCAAAATTTCCCAAGCCGTAATAGCAGGGTGCTAACCACTGTGCTACAGTGAATATAGTAAAGTGACCCGGCATTGCTCTTGATCCAAAGCTGTCACCCTGTTTCCACTTCAATATCATCCTAAGGTTTGAGTTGTAACCAAATTCACTTTACCTGCTTAATGTTTGATGCAAGGAATCATACAACGAATACTGCGCACAATGATTTTTCACATCTTCAGCTGGTCAACCTCCTTGCAGCAAGTCAGTAATTTATTTTAAACTGAATCGGCAAAGAACCCATTCTCAATAGAACAGCATACACAAGAGTAAATTGCTGACAGGCTATTCTCCACAACTGGGTGGATACATAATGAACGCTTACATCATGAAAATCAGAGCTTATGCCCAACTGGCATAGCTTCTTCATGGATCAAAATTACCAAATATTTGTTTCATCACCATTACAATGCTCAAGTGAAAAAACAATCCCAAGATATAGATAATTGCACGCTGCTAGAAATGCAAAGAAACTGCCCAGGAAAACACAGAGTGATCACCTTGGCATGGATTTCCCCTTTAATTGTGCCACTGAGTATTTGTCAACAATAAGGTAGTTTGACAGTTTGTCTTTGATGATAAAATGGATGGAAAATTATGCTGTATAGATAGCAAGTTGATCAAGGGGATGAAAATTTGGCAAATGGAGTTTCATGGGGAAAGTGTGAAATCATGCACTGCTGAAAGGAATCCAAAGGCAGATTAGTGAAATGTTTCAGAATATGGGTGTGCTTGTGCACATAGCATAAGCAGTTATCAGGCAGATGCACCAAGTGGTTTGGAAGGCAAATGGCATATGGAATTTAGAAAAAGGGAAGTTACAATTATGTGGGGGATACGGATTAGTAAGGCAACTATCAGAGTACTGCGCACAATTTTTGAAAAAGAATATAATGGCATTAGATGCAGTCCAAGATATTCATCTGGCTAAGTCCTGGTAAGGGAGGGTTTTCTCATCATGACTGGCTGAAGAAATTAGACCACACACTTCAGATATTAAAAGACTGAGGGGTGATCAAAACATACTAGATCATAGATGGGCATAGGGAAGTAAATGTCTGGAGGTTTCCAACTGCAGGTCTTTTAAAAGTGAGGTACTTTGGAATTTCTCGCAGAAGGTGATGAATCTCGAAAAATGTCTGCTCCAGAAGTTGTGAGGTTTGGTTTAAAAGGCATTTTTAAAGAAGAAATAGATACATCTTTGAAAGATCATGGAAACCATGGCCACAATCACAAAACAGAAAATGATGTAGCTCAGCCATGATCATACTGAACAGTCAGGCAGGTTGTATGAATTCAGTAGCCTACTACTGCTCCAATTTTCTTATATTCTTATGTTAATAACCCAACAGCAAAGCTAGCATCAAATAGATGAAACTATCAAATCACAGATATATTCTCAAAATAGCTCATCTGAACAATTTTAAACAAACATTTTAAAGATATTACAGAAAATATTTAAATATATACAAGATTTAAAACCCAAAACACAACTCCAAGAGACATGAAATAAGTTAACATAGAATTTAATACCAAACAAAAAAATTATTTTACTTCAACCAAGGAAAATGTGAAGCAGGTGTTTATGGCTTGGCATGCCACAAAATTCAAATAAATCTCATTCACACTGCAGCATCCTCAGGGCTTGTTTTTATATAGACAGGATAGCTTATAAGTTCATCAATTCACTACTAACACTTCCAAAAAGAAAAACGAAAGTTATTCCCTATTGAATAAAGAAAGAAAAACAAATTCCAAATTTGAACACACATGCATACTCCAGACAAAATGCAGCAGGCCAGGCAGTACCTACGGAAGAAAGTACTGTCGACGCTTCGGGCTGAAATGTCAACTGCACTTTTTTTCCATTGATGCTGCCTGGCCTATCGAGTTCCTCAAGCATGTGTGTTGCTCGGATTTGCAGCGTCTGCAGATCTGCATACTCCAGAAGTTGCTCTCACATTTTCTTCATTATACTCATGAGAACTAAGCCTCACTATCATCCTCTTAACAAATCAAGAATATAGGAATAGAAGCAAAAATGCAAATTGAGTGCAATTCAGTCAAATCATTGTAACTGATACACTGCTCTCCAATGTAACTAAAAAAATAAAGAGGATATTATCAGCTGAGAATTCAATCCCTAACCACTACAAGGTGCAATTTTCCCGGAGGACAATTAAAAAAATCAAGTGAGTTAATGATTTTCAGTCATCACACAGCAGTCAGATCAGGTAAAAATGCCAGAATTCTTTCCCTGAATGACCCAACAGATTTTGACGATATCCCAAATAAACAATACTGCACTTGTCCTCCACAGAATAGTGATTTGTTATAGCACTCATGGTCTGACAATATGAACTCTGATATAGGGCACCATATATTTGATATTTAATATACAGTGTGGTGCAAAAGTCTTAGGCACCCTAGTTTTTTTTTCAGTACAATTTTTGCTTTAGGTGTTTATATTTTTTCATCTGCATTAGCTTGTCAGTAGAAAAGAGAAAATTTAAATTTAAATTTCCAGAAAATCTAATGTTAGGGAAATTTTAGTATTTCATTAAAGAAACTAACATCTTAACAGACCACTTTTCACTAAAAACTTAATTTGTAGATATGTAGCCCACTGCATGATTAAAAAAAGTTAACAAACACGTGCTTATGATCAATGGCATAATGAGTTGAATGAACAAAGTTGATTAACTGAAATGGTAACCGGTGTAGGAGGAATCAAACTGGGCAAAGAACAACTAAACTAAATATGAGGGTGTGGCAGATTTGACAGTTTAACTTTCAAATCTTCAATTCTTACATCATGGTAAGAGTGAGCATAGTAACAAGACACAAGGTGGTCATCCTGCATCAGCAATTTCTCACCCAAGCAGAAATAGTATGGCAGACAGGAGTTTCAACATGTGCTATCCAAAACCTTATGAAGAAGCACAAAGAAACGGGCAACATTGAAGACAAGAAACACAGTGGTCAGCCACAGAAACTGAATGAAGCAGACGAGAGATAAATCAAATTGATATCCCTTCTGAGTCAGAAAAAGTCCAACAATGCTGTCAGCTCTGAATTCATAGAAACCACTGGGACCCAAGTACACTCCTCTACATTGAAGCTGTCTGGGATGGGCCGGCTGGTGGCGCAACGACATCGGCGCCAGACCTGGGAGCAGAGGTTCCCGGGTTCGAAACTAGTCAGGTCCGCCCCCGAGTACACTTTCCTTCCATGCCGGGTTGAGTGTCAAGAATGCAACTCGACCACGTAAAATAAAGGGAAAATACTGGGAAAATGTCTGTGTGAGAAGTGGTGCGCCACACAGTCTCTCTCTCTCTTGCTCCGCACCTTGTAAAAGCCATGAAAAATACATCATCACGGACACACAGACGCACAGACTCGCACGCACGTAAGCACACGCAACAAAAAAAAGCAGCTGTCTGGGATTACCTGGACAGACAGAGCAAGCGAGACAGGCAGAGTATGCAGAAGAACTGTGGTAACTTCTGCAAGATGCTTGGAACAATCTACCAGCCAACTTTCTTACAAAGCTGCATGACAGCGTACCCAAGAGAATTGATGTAGTTTTAAAGGCAAAGGGTTGTCACCTTGATTTGATTTAGTTTTTTTTTACTATTTACTGTTCTTTATAGTAGTTTTTTGATATTTAAAAACTTTTAATATTATTTTTAAAGCTTTGTCACTTTACAGATTCTTTTTAACATGTGGCTAAGACTTTTGTACAGTACTGTACTTAAATGATCAAGCTTCACGTTGTGTACTGCCAGCCAGGGATACGGTGAGAACTCACGCTTTCCGCACTGCTGTACCAACAACTTATGTGTATCACTACTCTCCACAAGTATTCCCCTAGCAACAAATCGGGTCAGTCAGTATGGAGAGGATAGCTGCATGGGCTAGTGATAGAGGGCAGGATAAACACCAAATAATTGACTTCAAAGAAAGAGAGCCGCTTTCCTCTTATTTGCCTGTCCATCTCTCCCCTGTGGCTGCAATAACTGAATTATACTGCTTTGTGTTCTGTATTGCTACTTGTAAGGCTTTAGGATGGTCAGGCTTGCTGAGCATGTTCCACAGTCAGGTTATTAGCAGCATATAACAAAAAGTAGTAAGATCTCATTTTAGCTGCAACTTTAACTAATTTGGTTTTACCTGATTAGAGATATTCCCTCATCCTACGCCTGCTTTCTCCGGTCCTGTAAAATCACTTTTTTTCTGACTTCTAACTAAGAATCTGGCACTTGAAATGTTAACCAGACTTCTTTTTCTATAGAGGCTGGCAGACTTCCGAAGTATTTCCATCATTTCCTGTTTTATCCCAGCATAGCAGTGCTGTCAATAGTTCGTACACTGGATACATAACACAAAGAATGGAGTCAATGACTCACATACAAATGTAATATACATTTTAGCTTATAAACTCATTTAGCTCCAATTCCTTCAGAACAGTCAATCCCGGGAATGCATCATGAGCACTAAGCAAGGTATCACTGAAGTAACCATTAAGTTTTCAATTCTAAGTAATGTGAAAAATAGAAAATATTTAATGAAATTTAAAATTCAGTGAATTGCTGCTTTTTTTAAAATTTCCCGAATGCTTAGAAATTCACCAAGAGAAAGAGTTAAAGCTAACTGAAACATTTAATTTTATTTTAACAAATAGAGTATAAAAATCTTTAAGATAAAGCAACTTCTTGATCACTCCTCGGGCATACCAATTCAATTAAACCCCAAATCAAATTATTAAATACATTCTTATGATACCAAAAACATTACAGTTAACTGAATGTTAAGGAAGGCTTAATTATTGCCTTTCAGTATTTGTTAAAATCCATTCTAGACTTTTGGAATGGTTGTCTTTTTTCTCTAATAACACTATGAAGTCTTGTAGATATCTGTATTCAAAAAAAAAGTACTATAATTAGCATTAACTAGCCAGGTCAATCAGACTCACAGTATGATTATGGATGATATGGAATAAAAGCATGCTACACATCCAATCACCAAATTTGCACATCTCTCTGTAAAAGCCATGCTCAATATGAGAGTACTGCACAGGAACTAGGTGGCTGAAATGTCAAGTATGTTTCCTGCATCACCATCCTTAGCACAGGCATCTATTAAAAATAATCTGCAATGTTCTTCCACAGTGAAGAACATAATCACAGCTTGCACCATGATTTTGTACAATTCTTCATATTCCCTGATCCACACATTTCGCATCTTGTCAGACTTCACCACACTGGCTGTTGTCTTGACTCAGTACTATTTTCTGTTAACCGTGAATGCCCACAAGAAAATTAATCTCAGTAGTATATGATGACAGACATACTTTGAACTTCAGATAGACAGGGATTTGCTTAACCAACAGAAGGCAGAGAGTTGGATAAATGTGTTTCTCTGGTTGGCAACCAACGGTGAGTGCAATGCCACAGGGGTTGGAACTGGACCCATAATAGTTCACAACATATATTAATGACTTGGAAAATGGGACCAAGTGTAGTGTATCTAAGCGGGTTAATGACACTAAATTGAATAGAAAAGCAAATTCTGCGGAGGATGTGGAGAGTGCAGAGAGATATGGATAGGTATAGTGAGTGGAAAAGGGTCTTACAGATGGCGTACAACCACAAGTTGGTAAATGCAAGGTCATCCACTTTGAAAGTAAAAATAGAAGAGCATGTTATTACTTAAATGGTGAAGGATTACAACACGCCGTTGTGCAGAGGGACTTGAGAGTGCTTGTGCATGAATTGCAAAATACTGCTTTGCAGGTGTGACAGGTTATCAAGAAAGTAAATTGCCTTCATTGTTAAGGGGACGAATTTAAGAGCAGGATGTTTATGTTGCAACTGTACAGAGTACTGATGAGGCTACACACAGAATACAATGTGCAGTTCTGATCTCCTTACAGGAGAAAGGATATACTGGCTTTAGAGGTGATACAGATGAGGGTCACTAGGTTGATTGGAGAGATGGAGAGAGATTGAGTCGTCATGGACAATACTCTCTGGAACACATGGAAATGAGGAAGGGATCTCATAGAAACACATAGGATTATAAATGGGATGAATGAGAAGGGGTCAGGAAAGCTGTTTCCACTGGTAGGAACTAGGAGATTTAGCTTCAAGATTTGGAGAAGTATGTTTAGAACACACTGCTTTTCCCAGACAATAATGACTTTGTAGAATTCTCTGTCCAGGGAAGCAGTAGAGGGTACCTCATACACATATTTAAGACAGTTAGATAGAATTTTTCATAGTAGAATTAAGGGTTAAAGGCAAAAGGCAGGTAGATGGAACTGAATCCACAGCCAGAATGGCCACTTATAATTGAATAGTGGAGTAGGCTGGACGGTCCAGATATCCTCCTACTGCTCCTATTTCTTTTGTTCCCATGCAAGTATGTGTAGGGCAAGGAAAGGGAAAAAGTCGAAAGGATCAAGGGACCAAAAGAGTGAAAAACAAGGAAGAAAGAAGAGAGCAGGTTGCATCACCCTCCCCTCTCTTTTCCTGCCTTCCTCTGCCTCCAAAAGAGACACTGGTGAAAAAAACAAACCAGCTTATTCCAGACTTAAACAATTTGATGAGGCTGGGTCTCAGTTTGTTTTGTTAATTCAGTCAAGCCACTTCCCTCCTCAACATGCCCACCACTCCATCACCCACTGCTTTTTTAATCCTCTAATGCACCCCAAACGCTTTCTCTGATACATTAAGAAACCACCCATATTTTTCAACATTATTCAACAGTAAAAATTAAAACCACAATGCTGTCATAATTAATCACAATTTAAGATTTGACACTGAAGAAAATTCCGAAGTCTTGTTGCAGAATCTGGGAAAATATGCAGCACTATACAAATGGCTCTATTATTTACTAGGTAGACAATTCTGTGAAAGCACCCGATCTACTGTAATCATATAGATGCACTGTACTAAGACTTTTCATTGTTAAATGTGATTTACCATAAACCATTTTACAGCAAGTTCACTGCACTGACTGCCTTGATTCTCATAAATTACTCCAAATGCTTTTGTATACTCCCAATAAAATGTTCATCAGATACAGATTTACAATGTCTATAATGAAGGTATAAATGAAGTGAAATGATCTTCAAATAAGAACACATGTTACACCAAGAATTAATAAGGTGAATTTATTTTTGTTCAACATGACATAATAGCTCTAACTCTCTTGACCCTTCCCTCAAGTCTGGGCCACTGAAGGCACTTATCTAATATCTTGTTAACAAACCACAATGTCATCCAACCATCTATCTACAGGTCAGTCTAAATCAGACCATTGGCAATCCGTACCCAATTACATCACTTACTGAGTTACCTAACTCCACCCTCCTTTATATAAATATGGTTTTAACTGCCCCCAACCTTAGCTCAATTCATCTGCTGCTCAAATTTCTAGGCACACACTTTATCTCCAGAAATGATTCTTCCAATATTCTCTTAGTTAGCAATTCTGTTTGCTTCTATTGCTGTTGACAAATAATAACCAAAAAATTTATTGCACCCATGTTATTCTGACCCATTCATTCAACATTCTGACCTTGCAAGTCTACAATTGCGCAGTCCTTCAATTTAAAATTATCACCCATGTTTTTAAATTTCTCCGTGGGTGGGGGTCAACTCCACCATTTCAGTCCTATAAATATCCCGTCACTTCTCCTTTAACCTAAATGTTCGATTCTGCAATTCCAGCAGCTTTGCTTTAAGCATTCATGCCTTCATTCATTTGAATTGTAACCCTTTCTGAGTCTTCTCTGAAAAGGCTACAGGTAAAGTGAAAGGACATGAACACAAAGTAGGCAGAATGAATACAAACTAGGAAACACTTTGAAGTAAAAATAGTAAGGCAGAGAATTTTAAAATATATACAGTGATTGAAAGAGTCATTGATTAGATTTACTTTATGTTGCTTATAAACAAATTATTGTTCCATAGTTCAACAAGAGTTTAGGAAGGCAAATTGTACTTGACTTTTATTGAAAGATTATTTGAGTACAATAGCTTGCTCCAACTACAAGAAACCAGATACAAAATACATTGCTATGGTCTGGTCTCTTTACCCAAGGATATAGCTGTGAGGGACAAAGAAGCAAGTTGTTCAGCTGATTTGTTGCTGGAATTTCATTAGTGTCATTTGAGGGGACATGGTTAAACTCTAATGTGGGCTGAAACAGTGAGATGTATGAAGTTTAAGGTGTCTGACAACATAGATGTGGAGTTGATATTTCCTCCGATAGTAATATCTAATAGCACGTTTCATTGTCTTAAACTAGGAATATTCATTCAGTGTAGAGATAACAGATTTCATTGCTCAGAAGGTAATGATTCCTTCAGGTAGCCAAATTAAATATGGCCTGACCTAGTTCAATGACTTTGATCTTTCAGTATGCACGAGATTACACAGAAGAAAAGCAAGCAGAGAGCAAACCCATCAAAAATGAGAATGGGAAAACTAAGTGGTTGCAAGTGAAACTAAGAGAAAACTCACGGCTGACCAAGAGGAGAGGAATAGATAAAAAATTGTACATAAAAATTATGCACGTAAGCTGGCAAAACACGGGGGAAAAGGAAAGCAGTAAAGAAAGGGGAAGATATAATTGCTTAGAAATCCAAAGCACCCTAAATGCAAAAAAAACCTGCAAACATTGACGTATGCATTTCACCCTAAATGCAAAAAAAACCTGCAAACATTGACGTATGCTTTCATATTCAACATCTTCTCCAAGTTGGCTTTGTTCAAATCCTTCGTTGGCAGTGGTAGAGATATCAGCAAGAATTTGCAGCAAGTGCCATTTTGGATCACACTGATAACAAGCTTTGGTTCTTCTGGAGCAGCTTTGTCAGTGGGTCATTAATTGCAAACAAATGGTTGAGAAAAACACCGAAGACTGTCATTAACTGTGGCAAGGGGGTGGAAGGAAGATTCGAGAGGCCAACATTAATTGCGCGGTTTGTCAGTGTGGGTAAACAGAGAAGGGGACTAGAATCAGCAGCAGCAAAAGAATGATCAGAAGTGGCAGGTGGAGGTGGGAAGAGGAGGAAAGAATAAGACAAAAGCAAAAACATGAGGTCAAATACGTTGTAATGTATGCCACTACCCAGAATTTAGCCAACTCATTTACTTACCAGTACCTGCATGTAATTTACCACTGTGTTTTCCTGAGAGCAACTCACAACAGACACCCTCTGGAAAACATGATTCAAATTCCCCTGCAAAAGCCTCATAATACAAACGTACAAGCAATGACACATACCCCTGATGCCAAATTTGCACTATAATGTCCACGGTGATTTCCAACCACGACAGCACAGTCAAAATTCCCAAATAGAATGGTTAACATCAGAAACGGTCGCAAATATGATTTACTCCAATTTCAATACATTTCTGGACAAATTCGTAGATCTAAACAACAATCTTTGTACTGAGCAGTACCCCAGTTATCCACATACAACAACACAAACTAAATTAAACTTACTTAAAAATGAACACTAACATTCCATAACTTAATAGAAACCCAGATGAATGCACAATATTCAACTCCAATTATCACCACTCAGGAGTCCATGTCCATGTCAATCCATACTCCCCCTTCTCCAGCCTTGTATCCCTTTTGCCAATCAACTTCCCAGCTCTTGGCTTCATCCCTCCCCCTCCTGTCTTCTCCTATCATTTCGGGTCTCTCCCTCCCCCTCTCACTTTCAAATTTCTCACTATCTCTTTTTTTGCATTAGTCCTGAGGAAGGGTCTGGACCAGATGTTGCCTGGCCTGCTGCATTCCACCAGCATTTTGTGAGAGTCATTGGACCATTTTTTGCTCAAAATGGAACAAACTGCGAGAAAAAGAAAATCTTTTTCTGTGATAGATAAGCTTCACACACTTGACGCAATCAAGGCTAAAAGTCAAACTCAAGTTGCACGAGACCTCGGGACACCGGAATCAACACTTCGTGGATGGAAATCTCACAAAGAAAAGTTATGCGCATTGCTTCGCAAAGTTGAAGAAGCAGGACTAAAAGCCAAACGCTGAAGACAGGCAAAGATGTCAGCCTCGATGACTCCCTGTACAAGTGGTTCGCTCAAGCTCGCTCAGAAGGCCTTCCAATTTCTGGTCCTATTCTCAAAGCTCAAGCCAAGAAGTTTGACAAACAGATCAAAGGAGAAACTTTTGTCCCTGCCGTCCACGCTCATTTGCGTAAGCAAAAGCTAGAACCGATAGCTCTTCCTTTGCTTGACAACTGTCCCGCACATCTGCCAGCTGCCAACCTAGTAAGCCGTGACGGAAAGATCCGAGTTTCTTACCTCCCGAAGAACACTACATCCAGATCCAGCCCCTAGATCAGGGAATCATCTCCATGTTCAAGCAGAATTACAGGCAGGAATTAATTCATAGAATTGTAGACAACTCAACAGTGCTTGAAGACTATCTGGAAAGCCTGAGCGTGAAGGAAGTTTGCCACTTAGGTGGGAAGACCTGAGCAGCAGTCAGCTCGTCATGTGTACAGAAATGCTGGGAGAAGAGTCTGGGGCCAGCCTTTTCATCACGTCAATCCACCACGGAAGATGATGATGACGAGCCAGATTTGTACGGCTTCACAGAGGAAGATGTGCATGAGGCAAAGAAGCTGTCTGAATGGAACAAAGAAGAGCTACACCAGTGGTACTCTGCCGACGACGAATGCCCAACAAATGATCACCTGACGGACGCGGAGATCATTCATAATGTAACTATAGCACCAGCGGAGGCAGGTGCACCAGTTCTCGAGCCACAAGATGATAATGAAGCGCTTCCACCCCCACCCCCAAAAGTGTCTGAAGTCATTGAACACCTCAAGGCTAGCCTCCACTGGCTGGAGACCCAGGAGGTGGACCACATAAAAAACCTCCAACTGAGAAGCATTCTAGATTTCGCTCGCAGCCAGCAACATGCTACGTTCAAGCAAGGAACACTCAATCACTTTTTTAAGAAATAAACTGTAAATAATGATTGCTGATATTCTTGAATTTTTTATTTGTTGTTTTGTGTATTAAAAAGCTTTACTAAAATTTTGTTTTGATTTCTACAGTAACAACCACCCTGATTTAGCGCAACCTAGCTTTTTTCACAATGACATTTTATGGACCCAAACAACTGCATTATAATGGGGTTTCACTGTACAATTAAAATGTGAAGAATATTTATCTGAAAGGAATTTGCATTAGCAAGGACCCCTTGACCAGATAGCAATGGTAATTTTACATGAGGAAGTTAGGAGGTATGGGATCAAGGGAACTTGGCTGTGTGGATTCGGAATTGGCTTGCCAACAAATGGCAGAGGATGGTATTAGATGGAGCCAATTCTGCCTGGAGGTCCAGAACTTGCAGTGTTCTCCGACCTCTGCTCCTAGTAATTTTCATAAATGGCTTAGATAAGCAAATGGAAAGATTGGTTATTAAGTTTACAAACGACACAGAGGTTGGTGGTTAAGTGGATAATGTAGGAGGTTGTTGTAGGTTACAATGAATATTGATAGGGTGCCGAGCTGGGCTGAGAAGTGACAGATGGAGCTCAAACCAGGTTAAGTGTGAAGTGATACACTTTGGAAGACTGAACCTGAAGGCAGAGTACAAAGATAATGACAGGATTCTTTGCAGTGTGGAGAAACAGAGGAACCTTGGGGGCCTAGTCCATAGATCCCTCAAGGTTGACATGCAAGTTGATAGGGTGTTTAAGGAGGAGTATGGCTGTTGGCCTTCATTAGTTGGGGAACTGATTCAGGTCCTGCAAGGTTATGTTGCAGCTCTACAAAACTCTGGCAACACCACACCTGGAGTATTATGTTCAGTTCTGGTTGCCTCATGGAGGATGCTGAAGCTCCATAGAGGGTGCAGAGAAGATTTATTAATATGCTACCTGGATTAGAGAGCATGTCTTATTGCTGATAAAGCACAGGTACAGGGGGATCCTTGAGACTGCAGTTCTCAAATCTTAAGTAGTTTGGCATGTAATTATATACCAGATTTTAAAGTTATATTGTAAGTTGTAATGTTCTATGACTTAAAAATCTGTCTTTGACAACATATCCAAAATGCTAAACCCCCAAAATTCACCAATTCATTAACACCGGCCTAATATACCAGTATTGCAACCCAGTTCTAGTAATATCAAGTGTTTACAAATATTACCAGTTCCATTGAGACATATGCATAGCAATTTTCTTTAAAAAGAACTCTCCACCATAACTACAACATATTTGCACTGGCCTTTCACATAGTTGAGGAAAAGATGTATGACAATAAACAAGATAAGATCCAGCAGCTTCTGACATTCAATGGCATTACCATTGTTGAATCTCACACTATCAATGTTCTGGTGATTACTATTGATCAGAAACTGAAATGGAATAGCCACATGCACATCCACTTGCCTAGATAACATTCAATAACAATTGTCTGGATAACAGCTTCAATAACATTCAAAAAGCTCGACACCATTAAGGACATCGCAGCCGCTTGAGGGATACCTCATCCACAACCACTCACTCCACCACTTACGCACAGTAGCATCACTTTGTACTACCACTGCACTGCAGCAACTCACCATGACTCCTTAGAAGCACCTTCCCAACCCATGAAGAGCAAGGGCAGCAAAAGCATCAGAACACCACCAACTGGGAGGTAACCTCCAAACCACACACCATTCTCTTGGAAATATTTCACCATTCCTTCACCATCACTGGGTCAAAATCCTGGAACTATCTCCCTAACAGCATTATGGAATACACACAGAAGATTACACAATTTCAAGGTGGCAACCCACAACCACCTTCTCAATGACAACTAGAAATGGACAATTAAATGCTGGCTTGACTTTCAAAGCCCACATCCCTTGAATGAATATAAAAGTCATATTACAAAATTGCAGGTTAAACAAGAGATCCTTTTTGCAATTGTATATTGTAATACAAAGTCTGTTTGCAATGTTCTTAATACTCACATAAAATAATTTCCCAAATGCAAACTAAAACTACTTAATTTTATCAAATTATACATTTTTCAACAAAAGAAAACCTCAGAACCTTAGTAGTTCCTTGACTACTAATATGAATTTACTCGAAAAGTGGTGCAAGCATGGAGCACAATATAGGAATAGCATTTCTATAATTTTTAAAAGGTTAACCAGGATTGGGAAAATGCAGATCAACCATGTTCCTTTCGATTTCATATAAAGCTTAAAAGAGCGACACTTTACAAAGAATACTGTCAGCAATATTTGACTGTTATTACAGACTTTTCAGGAGTCTACATGATGACACCATGACATGAAAATTATTGCTATAAACCTTTTTATTATACCATGAAGCAGATATTCTTTATGTACTCAGATCAAAGTATCAGAAAACATAGAAAATGTGCACAAACCTTAGGGAGTGAAATGCAAAACTGCCCTACTTGCTTACACCAACTTCATTCCAATAGAAAATTTTGGTGAAAAGTTAGAATGGCCCAGGAATGTTAGCAGCCCAATAAAACCCTTTCTCCCTACAAAAGAAATTCTTGAAACAAAAATGACTGTTTCCATAAAGCTTTCTTCCTCATTAAATACGTTTCTTCAGTACACTTGCAAGGGACCTACTTGAAAAAGGCTGCCACAATTATGTATTTTTCTTCTTTTTAAATATAAAACCAGCTGATCTCAGTATTACTTCCAGAAAGTAACCTAGTCACTTCTGTTCCAGCCAACATTTCATTCTTCTCTCAATTCTTTGAACAAGTTGTCAACTCCAAAATATATAACATTTATACCTCTCCAATATAGTTTTTGCTGCCCAAATCCTACTCCCCCCCCAGCTCGAATTCCCTAAAACCACTGCGCTTACATTCCATTTCACCAACTCCTGCAACATTCTTATCAATGTATTCAAATTCCTAAATGGTTTTGTCTCTTCCCAGGTTACTCAAACCATTCCAATATTCACATTTTGCACAATCATCTACTTCTACTACCCCATTGGTGATATTGGATTCAACTAAAATTGCCTGCATGCACTGGAATTCACTCACAAATTTGCTCTGTGTCACGGTCCTCTAAAATACTAACTTGGCTTTTGGTCACCTCTCTGGTTGTTTTGTTTAACCAATCTATCCAAATGCACTCCTGAGCAGTGACTAAAGTTATTTTTATACATTGAAGTGATACATAATCCCAAATTACAACAACAAATAACAACAAACCTGATTTAAGCAACTAAAAACTGGCACTTTGAAACACACTGCTAACAATAGACTTAATTTACCACAAAATCAATAACTAATTTTCCAAGACAAATGCAGAAAAGATCATGTACTATACGCCAGAGGAAACTTTAAAGTTTTTAGAAAAATATATAAAGAACTTATCATCTCATTTGTCATTTAATATCATTTACATTTTAATTCCATTTTAAGTTTTTATGCTTTGGAGTGTATTATAGTTGTGGTCATTAGAAGTAATGCATTTTTCAATGGCCATTTACCAGCCCAAATCAAGAAACAAACATGACAATAATTAATGAACAACAGTACCATTTGCTTGGATTTTGTTAAAGTAATACAAAAACCCAAGTCTCGCAAAAGGTACTATTTCAACTATGAGATTTGACAAACATGAGAACACCTTAAATTTATAGTTATATTTTAAGACTTGAGAGACTCCAAGTTAAAATTAAGTAATCTGAATAAAAAGCCAATTAACAAAATGCTCAAGACCTTTAGTAAAATTCTCCATCTTAAACGTATGAAATATATTATACTGTAGAGTTGTCTGTTTATACGAATGTCACCAAATTTCAAATTACAAACTTTAAAGTTTACTGTGACTAGAAGTTATATTTCAACTCAATGTTTAAATCAAAGCCATTTCCTTTGATAAAGACTCCATGTAAACTTGATTTCCATACTCCTGACTGATTTACCATCTTTTAAAATAAAATACATACTATTTGTCCAGACACATTGATTAAGTTACAGGGTAATACAGCACAGAAATGGGGTTTTAAGCATACTACTTTCAGAAAATCAGTAGCGTAGTGGTTAGCGCAATAATCTTACAGCTCAGGGTGTTCCGGAGTTCAATTCTGGCACCATTCTAAAAGGAGTCTCTGTATGTCCTCCCCGTAGAATGCATGGGTTTTTCCCAGGTGCTCCAGTTTCCTCCCACAGTCCGAAGGTGTACTGGGTAGGTAAATTCATCATTGTAAATTTGCCCATGATAAGGTTAGGTTTAATCAGGGTTTTGGGATTGCTGGGGTGGTGTGGCTTGAAGGGCCAGAAGGACCTACACCACAGTGTATCATTAAATTAAAAAATCTAACTCCTAAAAAATAAGATTTTCAATAAAGCGTAAAGTATTATTTTTACACATTTCAATTTATGTGCACAGATCTCAATTCCTTTTAGAATCCCAATATGGTTATCTTCTCTTCCACAAAGAAATAAGCTTTCTGGTAAAACATTACTAATTTGACTACTGACAGCATTTAATCAATAAACCCTGGTTACTGAACAAGTAAAACTTGAAGATTTACCATTTCAATTTAAAAGCAAGCTTTATGTTAAGAATATTAAAAGTGCTGTTCCACAGGAATCAAAAATGCTAAACTCCAACATCACAAATCATACTCAGCTAATTCTTTGCTATCAACTTGCCCCCAAATGCAACTTATTCTCACACTATTTTCCAAATGATAGAAAACTAACATTAACACAGCAACACCAAAGTACCTATCAAAAAACTTAATAAATCTTGTGTGAAATGTTGGCATGCTTTCAAGTTTTCAAATAAATCCATCATTTACTGTGACAAATGCCAATAACAATTGCTCAGTTTACATTTTATCACATACCCTTAAGGTACAAATTGCATACAATTGCCTGCGTTTGTCCAGAAAGCTACAATCTACATGTATCCACTCACATAACACTCACTTTAATTGTATCTCTGTAATATAACCAAAATCACATATTGCAACCTGCTAACTGATCAGCCTCACTTACCTGCAGTTCGGGGGCGGATCTAGTGTGATTTCAGCCAGTTCCTTTTGAATTCTGAAAATTGATGGAGATATTCAGTACAAAATACTGTGTTGCATTCAGATGTAAAAGAACGATTACAGTGCCCTCTATCACCATCCTTTTCTCAGCAGCTCACCCAACCAAAGTGGAAAACATGGCTGCTTCCTCTTTGTTCTCAGCAACGTTATACTCAAATCCCATAACAGGACAAGTTTTCATAAATTTCCACTATTTGTCGCTTGACTATGTATGTAATTTTGACTAAAAAAGGTAGAAGAGTACATAAGCGATTCAAATAAGGCTGTTCTAAACCAGTAAAGATCGGAATACCCCATATTATTCTCTTTTCGAGCTTATATGCAAATGATGAGAGAAGTGTTTATATTGACCTATTCGATAAGGACTTTATGGGAGTGCAACCAGAATTGGCAAGATGCCGGTACTCAAGCGGAAAAATAGTTTTAAAAAAATGAAGAAAGGGCCGTACTTACCTTTTAGCGCTGGTGGAGAGTTTTGCCGTTGTTTTGCTGGATACCTTGGGGTCTTTCTTTTTCGGCTGTTGCTGTGAGGATGGCTCTTTCCTCTCTTCCTGCGGGTTGTCACGCTGGTCGGCATCCGAGCTCCCACTGCTCGTACTCGGACTCTCGTCATCAGACCTCTGTCTGTCGCTGGACATTTTACCTTTAGCGTCAAAAGAACCCACAGATATTAGCACACCTGCCAAAGAGAAGGAATAAGTCGCCCAAATACTATTTAGAAGTATCTAGTCGCATGGACATCAACAAGCAGTGCTTGTGGTCACAGATCGGACAACCAGACAGCAACGTTGGCTTTTTCTCTCTTTCGCTCCCCGCCCCCCTTCCCACCAAAGGATATAAAAACACACTTTGCATTGAATTTACATACCATCGACAGAAATTAGAAGCATAATTTAAGGAATATAAAGTATATCCTCAGCAAAAAAAGATCAAGTTGTCTTTGTTTTTGGATGGGGAAGAAGTGGAGAGAGAAATCTCTCTGCTGTATAACGAGGTTTTGTTGTGTAAGGTGGCACTGCTCGGGATTTTAACATTACAAAGATCTTGACGGTCATTTAAAGGGAGAGGGAGGGGGAGGGGGCGGGGGTGAGAAGTCAGGACTAAGAATGGAGCAGTTAAGGGCGGAATGTCTAAAGCAGGTCAGGTTGGGAGATGTGCGTCCGGTTTGGGTGACTATTTTTCTTTAAGGATGTATTTTAAAATAACGAGGGGCGCTCCAATCAGCGTGGTCTCAGCCACTGATGCATGAACTCGGCTCACTCAACAACCGCTGGAACAATGAGGAGGAATTTATCAAGTTTCCCGACCGAATGCTCTACCTTTTGGAAGGAGGGGGAAACAAAAAACTGACGGCCAACTTCCTCCTTACCTTTTATGAGAGTGATCCGAGCCCGAGGCCTGTGGCCGAAATGACGGGTGGGCAGCCGATGTTCAAGAGAGGGCTTTTAAAACAAATACGGCTTCCTTTAGCGAAAAAAAATCTGTGTATAGGGGAGGGGGAATAATCCAAGTGGAGGGAAACAGGGAGAAAGGAAATTTAGAAAAAGTGTCAGGAGCCCACGGTCTGAATCATTTGATTCCGAAACCGAGCTCAATTTCTCCTCAGACACGCTCGGCTGTTTAATTCGCCTCCCGCCGCCGGCGCAAGGATCGCGCCGAGTCAGCAGCACTAAGTGCACGCTGCCGCGCACGCGCGGGCTGAGCAGTAGCGGGAGATGTGCCGCGCGCGCCCCGGGCACGGGAGAGAGGGGAGCGCGCGGCGACCGGTAACGGCCGGGAGAGCACGTGAGCTGGTCTGGAGCGGGAGGTGACGCCTGCATTCGTACCAACTTGAAGACTCAGCTGGTCTACTGCCTCATCCTGTGATTTTAAATGTTGTTTTTAAAAAATGAGACCGTCTTCCTCCAAGACAGAAAGGCGACGTTCCTGAACCAGCCAGGGCTATAACATGTCGTGGACTTTAGTATGATTCAGAAAGGGGTCGATGCCAGAAAACAAACGCTTTATTATTATTGATCTCTTTTGCAGTCCCTTTACAAGCAAATCTTGTTCTCCCTAAGTTAACTCGGTGGAGATATGAGATATTAAAGAACGGAGGTGAGCCTTTTCTTAGCCGTTAATTGTGTGTAATAAATGCAGTACCTGGTTTCTGGGTTAAAATTCTCCGACGCCTGTGGTCACTGACTTTGACCCACGAGTTTGAAATGCATGTATATAAAGAAAAGTTATACGAAAGTTTTTCTTAATCTAACTTGTTGGGCGAAACATAAACGGAGTTAACACCTTTACCCTGGCCCACGTCCAAATAAATCTTCAACATAAGGAAACCCCGCAATTAAACAACCTTGGGCAAGTGAGTTCGATGTCTCTTGCAGACATTGAGGGCATTTTTATTACATTTTCTTCCAAGCTTTTGGTTTGCAGAGTGGAATGCACTAATTCCAAGTGTCAGACACTAACAGAAGGAGAACAAAAAGTGCTAAAGTTCACGCTGCCAGACAGTTTTTATGGAGAGAGTGATTGATGAGAAGGCCTTTCTGTCAGATCGATCACGCACAACTGGATTTCATCACCGCAACCGTCTCGGAGGCGGCTGTAGTGAGGGTGAGGGCTCCATTTGGAACGTGCTCTTAATAAGATCTGGAAAAGGTGTATTTTGTACTTGTGGAGTTTCATGCTGAAATGTCAAGAGAATACGGGACAGTGTGTGCTTAAGGGTGCTCCCAGCCACGCAAGAAGGAAGTATCACTTGCAGCTGAGATGCTATCAACTCAGTGAAATGTGGTCTATATAAAACTTGCTTTTCTTGTAGTTTAAGGATCTGTCCACAGCCAAATGCTGCAGGCTAATACCTTACAAGATCGTCTTCTGAGGGACGCGGAGAAGCACAGTGGCTTCATCGGAAAAGGTTTTGTAGCTGCTGTACAACGAGGGACCAGAACCCTGGACTTTCACTCATGGAATGTATGTAAATGGAAAAATTGATCTCCTCTTGACAATAACTGCAAAAATATGAAGGCAAATTGACTTTTGTTTCCTGTATTGTGAAGAGTGATATACATTTACAAATGTTAGAAATAAAGTATGTTTAAAACCCTGCAAATTTTAGGAATGTTTAAAAACTTGAGAAAGTTAATGTATCGTTTTTTTGTCTACCTTTCATTGGAATGAGGGGACTAGATGAATGTAAGATAAATTAGTGTGAAAGTCTATTAAAGGCAGAAAATATTAAATTGCAAAAGGTGTTAGTAGTGAATGGGATGTAGAAATATGATGGGGGCCAGTGGAGATATAAATGTTAAAAGTAGAATAATTTTGAGATTGTTCCACAAATGCATATGGAGCAATTGAGGAAGACTGATAAACAAATAGAAGGTCCAGGTTGTGTGTGCACTAAATGGAGATGGCCCCATTAACTACTGGCAATCTGTATTTCCTTTCCCTATTATAGAGAATGTGGAATAAATATAGAACTCCCTTGAAAAATTGGTCCCTAGATGCTGATAAGGAGATCAGGTATTGTTTTGTCTGTGATATGGGGAAGCTGTTGTGGAAGGAAAAGGACATTGGTGATGACTTAAGGATGGCATGACAGGACAGTAGTAATATTAAGAATACTGAAAGCAGAGAATAAGGTTAAACATTTGAAAATGATATACTAGAGATGCAGGAAATGGTGATAAATGTGGAGGCTGCCTAGGTGGAGATAATTATACAAGTATTCTATTTGTGCTTGCTGAGGGAGGATATGAAAGCAGAAGTTTGGTTTTCTGCAGCACGGCCAAAATTATCATTGGGTGGCACAGTGGCACAGCTGTTGCCTCTCAATTCCAACAACTCAGGTTCAATACTGGCACCCTTTGCTGTCTGTAGGAAGATTTCCCATTTCCCTGTAACCATGTAGTTTCGTACAGAATACTATGGTTTCCTTTTGTGTCCCAAAAATTGTACATATTGATACTGTAAATTGCCTTTAGTGTGGGGGAGAATTGATAGGAATATAGGGGAAATAAATTTCAGTGAAACTTTCTGGGGAGTGGGATTGCTGGTATAGATGAATAATGGCCTCCATTTGTATCGTAGGTAATATGTAAATAACATAAATGACATACTGCAGAAATGGAATGGAGTTCTGAAAGGAAGCAGGGTAGGAGAATTGTGAGGTTGCTGCACATATGGTAGTAGAAATTGTTGAACATCTGTACCAAAAATTGATTTCAATTTTACCATGCTTCCTGATGTCATATCCACGAAATGCAATAGGGAAGTTTAACCAGTTGCACACAACACCTTTTGGAATTTGATTGCTTAGCTCATGTTTGAACGAAAACTCTGGAGCCATGGGATCTTGGCAAAACCCAATATGAGCATTGGTATGATGAAGTTAACAGTAATTTCTATTGGATAGTGTTATTGATGACATCCTCTGTCACTTTTACCATTGGAATTTCTCTCATGGGGCAATAGCCAGAATGAACATGTCCCGCTTTTTGTGAGACACAGCTATCTCTGCTGCCTGTATTTGTTGGTACAAAATGTACTTGGTCTCAGTCTATTGCATGAAGAGTAACCAGTTCTCTTAATTTCACATGGAGTGAATCAAGTTAGTTGAAGACTGGCTTAAGAGATGGCAGGGGTCAAGAGGAAGGTGAGACGTTTCACTGGGCATGGCTGGTCGAAGGTGGATGCAAACTGGACAAACATTTTTAGGTCTGGAGATGTTCTTTAATCCTCCTGTTAGCTACTTAAAACCACTACAATTCATGGATGAATGTGGACTACAGATCTTTGATCAGATCAGTTGCACATTTAGCTGCATCTATGCTATTTAGAAAACACATTGTCCTGCATGGCTTTATGAAATTGACAGCTCACATTTAAGTGCAGATTGAGCAATTCTTGGTGAGTCCTGTACTCTGATTTGAAGCAGCTCTTTCCCCAATCTTAATTATAGTAAAAGTGATTGTGGTGAAATACAGTGCTGTTGATCATTCACACTGCCTTGAGGGTGTTTATTTTTGAGTGCTTGATCTTTTCTGTGCTTATCCCATTTAGTTTACTTCAGGCAGCAATCATATGTAAAAGAGTAATGAAAGGGAACAGATTTCCTGTGAAAAACCTAATGGATATTTTTGAATAATTTGATAGTTTCAAAATCACCATGGTGGGAACTCAGAACTTGTAAAGGTAGTATGCCATTCAGTAAGATGTAAACAAAATGGAATGTATGATCATGTCCTCTACTAATTCGTTAAAATCCTGCTATCATGGACAGATTTATATGCATAGCTTGGTGGTGGTACTACCAAGACACTTGGTGATGAACACTGAAATATCCACTGGAGTTTCGTAAACACAAAATAATCTGCAGATGCTGGGGTCAAAGCAACACTCACAACACGCTGGAGGAGCTCAACAGGTCGGGCAGCATCTGTGGAAACGATCAGTCGACGTTTCGGGCTGGAACCCTTCATCAGGACTAGGATCCACTAGAGTTTATTGTAACTCCCCACAACTCTTTTTAAAAGTGCAGGAGCACTGTTTTATCAGCTGAGAATGGGGGGAGAATGACTGCAGTACTTTTGCTGACCTTTATTTAAACTAATCCTGTGAGTCCTGGTGAACTGCAGGAATTTGGAGGACAATACTGTATTATCACCTTGGGTGGATCTGACCTGCCAACTGAGTAGCATGTGTTCTTGGATTTGAATTTTAGCTGTAAAACTTGCATTGTGCTTTTGCTTAGGTCGTTTGAGAAGGACATTGCAAGGTGGAATTTTTTTTGGTTGTATCGTAAACTATACTGTCCATTTTTATTCGTGTTCTTTTCTGTTTCATTCACTTCATTTAATGGTATTAAATTCACTCCATGTCAAGAGGGCAGCTGAGAATTTCATGTATAGACAAATCTGTTTAGAATGGCACATTTCTTTCTTTCAAGGAAAGAAATGAACCAGGTTGTCATTTTAAACAATATTTGCCAAATTAATTACCTTGACTTCAAATGTGCAATTATATTTGAATTTGTGCCTTGATTATTATTCCAGTAACTTAAGTACGATAGGTCCATGTCCTTTGATGAAGATTTGGAAATTATATAAAGATCTTTTATCTATTTCATAATTCATTGTAATAGAAAATAAATCTCATGAAAGGTGTTGTTTTATATCTGAAATTAATGGATTCTGAGTTTTAATACTGCTGTACTTTTGGATACTAGGTTCTGAATTGAGTGGAAAAATCACCATCTCTCACAATTTGTATTTTGAGTGCTGCTTCCTTTTTGGTGTTTTCTCATTGTAATTTGAGAAACCATTGAAAATACAAGTTTAAAAAAATGTTTTAAAGTTCCTTAATTTTATTAAGAGTGCAATTACAATATGTTCATTATCTTTCACAAAAATAGACAAACCTTCAGTGGTCTGCATTTGCAATTTATTGGGGAACAGAAACTAACATATGAAATGCGTTTTCCTACCTACCTTGTAATAATAATATACATGCATGAATTTTGATAAGTTGAATGAATAGATTAATTTTTAAGAGTGAATTCTGTTTGAAAGGATTTAGACGTGAACTTCAAGCTGTTGCATTTCCATTGCTTTATTTCATTTCTCTCTATTTATGGGGTTGATTCAAGACTTAACTTTCATCAAAACAGTATTTCCATTGTTTTCTGTTTTAAGGTCCGTTTGCTGAATTGTGTTCAAGATTTCTGGTGAGGCAAGAACTGTCAAACATTTGATCCATGTTGGAGTGCCAATGGGTCCGATCTTATTGAGAGGGACAGCAAGAGAAATGGATAATCACTCAATAAATGTTTGGGACAAGAATCTATTTGAAACAGTGCTGCACAGTGTGTGGTATTTGATCAGCTGACAGTTACACATAAAACTTGACATGAAACTGCATTGTTGTCAAAGGAGATAAATTTCAGTTGCATACACTGCTTATTGTGTGCTAACACACAAGGCAAAGTTTTTTAGAATTTGACATTTAAGATGAGAACAAAGGTAGTCATGAGGGGGTGGGAGGAGGGAAAAAGGATAATTTTGTGCAAGGTTACAATGTTATGGTGTATAGACAAATGTACAACCATCTTCATTTGTAAAATTCTTAATTTTTGAAGGTGATTGCTAATCTGGTCTGATGCTGGGTTGTTTCCATACCAGATGGAGATGCAGCTTGTTAGGGTTCTCTCAGTGATGCTCCAGTAAAATTCAGTTAAGATGGGGTGGAGCCTCACTTCAATCTCCTTAGGAAGTGAAGGCACTTCTGTGCCGCCTTATTCAGGGCAGTGATGTTGAGGGACCAGGTGATGTTAGCCGTGATGTGAACTCCCGGTGACTTGTTTTACTTAACTGTCTCTGCAGAAGAGCCATGTATAAATCTAACAACCATAATAGAATCAATGAAAGACTGCATCAAGGGGGCAGACAACCAATTGTTCAAAAAGACCATAAACTGTGCAAGTACAAACAGAAATAAATAAACAATAAGTGTCAAGAACATGAGATGAAGAGTCCTTGAAAGTAAGTCCATAGGATGTGGGAACAGATCAGTGATGGGGCAAGTAAAGTTATCCCCTCTGGTTCAAGAGCCTGGTGGATGAGGGGTAAATAACTGTTTCTTACCTGGTGATGTGAATCCTGAGGCTCTTGTACCAGCTTCCTGATGGCAGAAGCGAGAAGAGCACATGACCTAGGTGGTGTGGGTCCCTAATGATGGATGCTGCATTCCTGCGACAGCACTCCGTGTATATTTTTCTGTGCATGTGTCTGATAGTAAATCCTGGGAAGCTTCCGTAAGGGACTAGAAGGTAGTAGGATTGAAAAAATTACCAGCTGCTGTTGGCATTTCAGAGTTTATCTGCCAAGCTGTTTATGTCATTGAAAACCAATAGAAAGGGGATAATGATTTTCCTGTTTACATTTCCTCCCTTTCCAAACTCTTTTTTCGTTAGCATTGTAAAAATTGTGTGACTAGCTTTTTTTGGTTTAGAGACCAGGTTGAAATCGTAATTCTCATTTACTCAATACTGATACAGTTTGGCTTTTCAATCGTCAATATGTATTCATTCCTACCCATAGCTCTGAGAAATATACTCTATTTAAATGAAGCACATTGAAAAATACATTTCCAAAAAAGAATTTTGCATTTAGCAAAGAAATGGTTGACTCAATTATAAAATGTAAAATGTATTTCATTTAAAGCTGTACTCATATACTATGTGATAAAAGCTTAAAGCTCAGTTGAAAAGCTATTTTTAGAGTTTTTATTTATTGGACTCTGGAAAGGATTTGTATTAACTCTTGTAGCAATCTGGCTGTTGTGAAAATTACTTTTTTGAAGGATGAATGAATTGAAGTTTGACATCCAGCACTTCTAAAGCTTGACTGGAAGCAGTGAAACAAAACTGGGAACATTTGGATCATAAGCTCTTGAGCGGATACAGGTTGAGTGCCCCTTATCCAAAATGCTTGGGGCCAGAAGTGTTTTGGATTTGGAATATATAATGTGATAACTTGGGATCAATATCATTCCCGACTCTGAATTTGTTTGCGGCTGGTAAGCAATCTTGGTCTTACACTTGTTCATCCTAAAAATGTTCAGTGGTTGTCTCTCGGGTCCAAGGAAGACTAAACATTGTGCAGTCATCTGTGGATATACATGTGGCTTAGAAGGCTGAAGCGCACATGCAGTGGTAGGTTGGACATGGAATGACGGTTGTTAGAACAGCTGCATACACAGCTTTGTGGCGTTGGTCTCATGCTGCTGCAAGGCGCTGATTTCGGTCATCCTCAAAGTCAGATGCAGCTTTTCTATTCGGCGCGCCATGCAGCCCTGTCGGCTGTGGACACCTCAAGTTGTCAAGGCTGGAAGTCTGCCCATTTGATGTACGATTTCAGATTGTCTTTGAATTTTTTTTGGGGTGGCCCTGGTTGCGACTGCCATGCTCAAGTTCACCATAGAGCAGCTGCCTGGGGATTCTTGTTTCACCCATGCGGATTACATGGTCAGTCCAGTGTAGCTGGGCCTGGAGGATCCTTGCCTCAATGCTTGTGCTGTTGGCTCTGTCAAGGACTTCCTGGTTGGTGATTCAGTCCTGCCATCGAATCCTCATGATTGACCGCAGAGAGCGCATGTGAAACTGCTCCAGCTGTTTGATGTGCCTGCAGTACAGGGTCCAGGTTTCACAGCCGTACAGGAGAGAGGTGAGGACCACAGCCTTGTACACCTTGAGCTTGGTTGAAAGCTGAATGTCCTTGGGCTCTAGAACTTTGGCACGGAGTTTCCCAAGTGCCTGGCTGGCTTTCTGGATCCTTGCTATGATCTCTTTGTCAAGGGATCCATCACTGGAGATGGTGCTTCCTAGATACTTGAAGCTCTCCACATTCATCAGAATAGTACCGTCGATGGTAATGCATGGCTGAGGAGGGTGACTGTTTGGTGCAGGTGGTAGGAGAACTTCTGTCTTACCGAGGCTGATTGTCAGGCCGAACAGCTTTGAGGCTGCGGAGAACTTGTCGACAATCGTCTGCAGGTGGTTCTCCTGGTGGGCCATAAGGGCACAGTCATCAGCAAACAGGGCTTCAGTGATGAGCCTCCTCAACGTTTTGGTCTTTGCAGCAAGGCGTATCAGGTCAAAAATTAATCTGTCTAGGCGATATCTTATGTAAATACCCAGGTTTAGGTCCTTAACAGCATGCTTCAGCATTTGGGTGAAGAAGAGGTTGAAGAGCACTGGTGCTAGAACGCACCTTTGCTTCACACCATTTGAGATGTTGAATGTCTCAGATGGGGAACCATCTGAGAACACTTCTCCTGTCATGCTATTGTGGAGCAGGCAAATGAGCGTAGTGAATTTCTGCGGGCAGCCAAGCTTTCTGAGGATCCACAGCGCATTTCTGTTGACTGTGTCAAATGCCTTCGTCAGATCAATGAAGACAGAGTATAATGTCATGTTCTGTTCCAGGCACTTCTCCTGTATCTGTCTCACTGCGAAGATCATGTTAACAGTGCTACGTTCGAGACGAAAGCCGCATTGCGACTCAAGAAGATTCTTTTCTGACACTGTTAGAATCAGTCTGTTGAGGATGATGCGGGCAAGGATTTTTCCGGCAATGGGAAGTAGTGAGATGCCCCTGTAGTTCCCGCAGTCGGTCCTTGAACCTTTATTTTTGTAGAGGGCGATTATCGTTGCGTCTCTGAGGTCAGGAGGCATCTCCTGTTCTTCCCAAATGCTAGTCAGGGTGCTGTGGAAAGCCTCAAGTGATTCCTTGCTGAGTGCCTTATACAGTTCAGCAGGTCAGTATGGTATATAATATGTACTTAACAGTAAATATTACATACCATAAATATAACACAAGCACCACAGCAGCATCAGGAGATTGCCTGAATTAGCTGTTGAACAACAACAACAAACAACGGTAGGCTTTCAGCCTCCACCTACAATGCCATGTTTTGATCAACAGGTTACAGTACACTATATTTGTATTTTACTATTTTTTAGGTTTTATGTAAGGTATAAAAACAGCATCATAGACTTGTTCTGATGTTAGATTTTCTTCAGCAGCAATCATTGCAAACTTATCAATGAATTTCTTTGCTGCTTTGTGATCAGCAGACACTTTATTCTTAAAAAAAATTAAAATCTTAAAAATTTTAATGCCGTGCCTTAAATTTCTGGAACCAGCCAGAATTACCTTCAATTTTCAGTTCATCGTGGTAAATCTTTGCTTATTCACAATCAGCATACTGTTAAGTGGCATATGTTCGCTCTGCTGATATATTTATTTTTTCAATACCCAATCAAGATCTTTATTATTTGCTTTATGCAGTGTTTTTCTATTTTTCATTAATTTCTGCTCATTACATTTGTGAGGTCATTTCTCAAAGCTGTCTGTGGTGCAGAGACCTGCACATCACCTGTAAATGTTCCCAGCACCTTGTGGAATTTTCCATTTATGTTGTCATAAAAATCTAAGGTTTTCAAATAAGGGGTACTCAACCTGTACTAGCTGCCTTTGCCAAGACTGTAAAGGTCAAGTTGTGTTCACATGGTCAGTTATTTAGAGATAGTGCTGTCTTCCAAGCCTATGTAATCTCTAACTTATTGTGTATTCCACAGCATAATTAGAAATTTGGTCAACTGATGAGCGGTTTAGACATTTTTTCCTACAACCTTATTTTTAACCTAACAGGTAGCAAAGTAATTTCCATTCAAGCAGTTAATTACTTTCAATTTTAGTTTTGGTGAAAATAAAAAATTCAGTCTTTTTTATGTTTAATTGTTGTATACAGCACTTTGGATGTCAAAGCTATTATTAAGGCTAAAAAGGTCCTTGTAACTAATCCCTGTTGGATGTTGTAACTTTGCCATAAGTCATTTCTGTTAGGTTTCCAGTCATGTTTGGTGAAGAGAACAAACAAATTACGAGGAAACTCCAGGCCAGGTTTTTGTTTCCTAGTTAATGTCAAATGATAAATAACACACTGTTGTTTGTCCGCATTAAGGTACCTGCTGCACTCACTGACCTTTAGTGAATTCATCTCTCATATATCCATTTTTATTTTTAATTTATTTCCAAATATCTTTTGCTTCACTCACTTAGCTCTATAATGCCCCTAATCTTGCCCCTGATGTATTTTCCTTTGGTTTAATTTCAAATATTTTGGAGAATACTTTAATGAAACTCCTTGGATCAATGAAGTGTAATTTGATTATAAATTTTTACCCAGAGAACTGGGGTTGGGAATGGTTGGTGGGTGGTAAACTAGATTGCCTGCTCCAGGAGTAACAATTGCACACGTGTTTTTAAGGAAAATCAAAACAACTTTGTAGTTTCTGGGATCCTGAAATAAAAACATGTTCTGATGGAGAGATCAGTTGCCCTGAAATATTCTTTTTTTTTTGTCTCTCTGCAGATGTTAGTTGACCTTCTAAAGGTTTTCAGCACTGACTATTATTTCAGTTAGTTAGGAATATGTAATGAATCCATTTGCCAGGTTTATTATATAACTTAGTTTATCTCATCTTTTGCTGCATACGATCGTTCACTTAATTGTCTTGTGTTGCTGACTCCTCTCTTCTATCTTCAGAGCTGTTTCCTTGCTTTTTTTTTTGTACCCATTTTTTCTTTTCTCCCTCAGATGGGCAATGATTGTAATGCATTGTATGGCAGAAATTAATTTACTTCTGAATACTTAAATCTTTGAAGTTGAAAAGACTGCTGGAAAAAGAGACTAAAGATGCTTTCTTGTTTCTCTTCTCAGTCAGCAGTTAAGTGAAATGTACTTCACTAGACTAGCTCTTTCTTCCATGATGCCCTAAATGTGTCCAACCACTTTCCCCTTTGATTGCCCACTAACATCCTTTGGTCTCCCATTCCTTTACACTATCACAAACCTAATCTTAAAACCTCCAACTACACCTACGCAGTTCCACTTCATCACAATACCGAAAAGTCTATTATTCTTTTATTTCCTCCTTCCTTTTATCTCATTTAGTCTCACACACTGGTTCCATCCCCAGTGAAAGCAGTGAGACAGTGTTTAATTGTCATATTATTCTGTTCTTCCTGTTTAACTTAAAATGCCTTGTTTGCTATTAAAATTTAACCATCCTTTTCAGAAAAGTAATACATGGAAAGAAACAGTCTCTGTCATAGAAAACAAAAGATAACATCTGCATAGAACATTTCGGCATAGTCCAGGCCCTTTAGCTCACGATGTTGTGCTGACCTTTTAACCTACTCTAAGATCAGCTTAACCCTTCCTTTCTATGTTGCACTTCATTTCTACCACCACCCCTGGCAGGGCATTCAATGTATACTCACTACTTTGTGTTTAGTGGGGGGGAAGCCTACACTAGCATTTCTCCACCCCCCCACCTATACAGTCACCTTAAAATCATGCCCTCTCGTATAAGCCATTTCCATCCTGGGAAAAGGTATCTGGCTGTCCACCCTCTTATCACCTTTTATACCTCTATCAAGTCTCCTCTCTTCTCCCTTTGCTCCAAAGAGAAAAGCCCTAGCTCGATCAATCTATCCCCATAAGACATGCTGTCTAATCCAGGCAGCATCCTGCTAAATCCACTGCTCTAGTTTCATCAATGTGCTTTGTTACATCCTCAAAGAATTCAGTCAGCTCTGGAGGCATGACCTGCCACTCTCAAAGTCACGCTGATTATCCCTAATCAGAATATGCTTCTTCAAATGCTCATAAATCCTGTTTCTTAAAATCTTCTCCAATAATTTGCCCATTAAGACTTTGGACTATGTTGTCTCTGAAACATATAAATTAAGAGCTATATTAAGAAAGGACCCCAACAATAATATCGTAAACAACAGGAATTCTGCAGATGCTGGAAATTCAAGCAACATTCAAGCAATAATATCGTAACATTGTTTTATTTTTCTATCCTCTTTGCTTTTCCTTAAAGAAGATTCCATAATTCTCTGTGTCATCGTGATTGAGAAATTGAGATGTTATCAAATCAGCTTTGATGATATTGAATGTTAGTACAGACTTGAGGGGTCAATGTCCACGTCCTCCTGCTCCTATTAGCTTTATTGTGAAAACATTACTCACCTCTCCTCAGAAATGTAGTTAAAATAAATATTTGAATCTCCAAGTTTGACATGATAGTGATGCTTTTATAATTCTGGAATACTGTTTCTGTATTTTGATTCATAATCTTGCCAAGAATATGAAATATTATAGTTTGCAGATTAGCACCATGGGTAATTTTGGCCCGGACCATCCCAAAAAAAAGCTGCTAGCTGCTTTTAAAAGTGACTGCTTCAACTTCCATGTAGATGTTATACTCTTCATAGGATATTGTGGTGGAGCACAAATTTTCATATTTTCCTGTCAGATACATTGGGAAATCTACATGCAGAGCCTGCATTAGATAAGACATTTTACCCATTCAGAAACTCCATTTCCCAAAGGTGTGCTGGCTGGTTAATTGGTTAGTGAAACTCCCCATAGTGTGGGTGAATGGGAAGTGAATTAGAGGTGAAGGTGGTGTCAGGATGTAAGAAGAGAAACAGGATTACTGTACATAGGGGCTGGATTGTTTGTGGGGATGTGATGGACTGAAGGACCATTTTCTGAGCTCTTTCTGTGATAGTGGAATGGCTGCTAGAGGAGGAAGGCATGTAGTTTGTTTTACTGAGTTGTGTTTTTTAATCTGTTATCTGTGTTTTTATTTACAATAGTATGTTTAAATCTTAGTATTTTCATTTTGCACTGCTCAGAGACTGACGACCCAAATCAGAGCTGCCTTAACCAGGACACCTATTTAAGGAAATAGCAGATAGGTGAATGGTGTCCATGGGTAACAAGCCCCTTTGAGGAAATTTTAGGTCAGGAAAAACAAAAGGTTCCAGATTTTGTTCAAACATTAAACTTGAGAGAGATTTTGTGGTCCTCATAAATTTGGTTTTATTTGGGTATAAGTCTCAAAATAATTTTTAAAAATAAATGCTGATGTGCTTACAAGCAGTGATTTTTTTTTAAACAAAACAGCGGATTTATTTGTACCTGTTTTATGATCTCACCTTTAAATTAAAGATCACTTTTTTCTTGGCATTGTTTCAGCGAGATGTGTTATATATTATATTATGTATTATAGGTGATGAGCCATGATCATGTTTAATGTCAGAACAAGCACAAAGGGCCAAATGACCTGCTACTATTTTTGAAGTTTCTTTTATCACCAAGTTTTCCAAATTTTATTTCCATTTTATTAAAGCAGTCAGTCATCTGTCTTCAAATAATTTGTCCTCCGTATAGCTTGTTTCCAATTTCAAATTTATTAGATTCCTTCTGAAATATTTTTTCACAATTTAAGTGGATTTGCTAAATAATTTATGTGCAAGATTTGTCCGCTCTGATTTATATTAATTCATATTGTTCATGTGCCTGTTAATTGAATCTTGAAGATTTTATTTTCAATTAAGTATTTAAAAAAAGGTTGATATTTGAGATTCAGGACTCTGTCTTTCTGTTGGCTTTTTTAAATAACTACTTGTATTAAATTATTTCTTTACTGTTAGCTGTTGATCTTGGTTTAATAGCATCATTTAATTTTCAGATTATTTATCTATCATTCATTATGGTGCCACGGTAGCATAGCAATTAGTGTGATGCTAATACAGCTCAGGGCATTACAGAATTCAATTCTGGTGCTCTCTGTAAGGAGTTTGTATGTTCTCCCTATGAGTGCGTGGTTTTCCTCTGGCTGCTCCAGTTTCCTCCCACAGTCCAGAAGCATACCGGTTAATAGGTTAATTGGTCACTGTACTTGTCACTTGTCCTCTGATTAGGCAAGTGTTAAATAGGTGGGCTGTTGGGCGATGCAGTTCGTTGTGCCAGAAAGCCTGTTGCATGCTATATCTCAAAATAAATGAATAGATTCATTTGTCTTGATTGATATTGGAAGAGGGCATTCAGACCATTGTGGCCTGCATTGGTTCTTTGAAAGTGGTATCTGACAAGCCTCAGGCTTGATCTTTGCTCCTGTCACGTGAACTAATGAAATCTAGAAAGTGGGACTTACCTGCAAAGGTTTATGTGGAGATTATTGAAAAAGCAATTAATAGCCATGTAGAACGGAACTCTTTGAGTATGTCTACTAGAGTTACATAGATCATAGAAGAGTGCAGCACAAGAACAGGTCCTTTGGGCCACAACATCTGTGATGGCCATGATGTCAAATTTATCCCATCTGCCTCTGTGACCCATCTCCCTCCATTCAACTGTCTGTTCATGTGCCTGTCTGAGTGGTTCTTCAACATGAGATATCCCAAACAACTGCCAGTCTCTGTGTGCCCTGCACACCACATTTAAACTGCCCCTCTTTTACCTTAAAACTATATCCTCTAGTATTTGACATTCCACCCTGGGAAAATCAATGCATCCCACTCTGTTTACCCTATCTTTGCCTCTTGTTGGTATCTCATAAGTGAACCAATATTTTTAAGGGAAATGCTAAAAATCCACTCAAATGTAAATTATTAAGACCATGTCTTAATTCCTGTCTCAATGGCGGAGATTTATTGCGTGCATTTTCAGGGGAGTAAGGAGCTGGAATTTTTTTCTGCTGCATAATTAGTTGACCTTTTAATTTCTTTCTTTCTCTTAAAATACTTCATGCAAGATTCTGTTTCAGAATTAAGGAATAAATACAAAGTGTGTCGTTATTAATTATATTCTAAAATAATGTAGCAGCCTGCCAAGTGCACACACAATTATCATGAAACAGGACTTTGAACTGATATCAACACAATTTTCAATCTAGTGGAATTCCAGTGGGAGATCTTGATGATTACCTTTCCCATGCCAACTCAAATAATATCTCATACTACAATAAGTATGCTGATTTGTACATTAATTCTATACATGGTACACTTGGCTTAAATTCAATTAACTTCAGATATTCATCTTGACTTCTGATCAAATTTTGTCAAATGAGAAAATCAAAAAATGTTTAGGATAGGTCAGGTAGCCAAAGTGGTGACAGGGACATTTCAGATCAATCTTCATCAAAAGTGGTAAGCTGAGAAATTATTTTCACTTGCAGTGGGGGAAAGGTGCAGAGAATAAAGGGAATATATAGTACGCATGTGTGTATAGTATGTGTGATTACTCTGTCCAGGTGACATAATTGCATTTGGTGAAATTTGAAAGGGAATTGACTTTCATGGCTGTTTTTTCTGAAGCAATCAGAAATGGAAGATGAATGTGGGGAAGGAGGGCAGAGAGTGAAAAAGTATCAGAAGTTGCTGGAAATCTGAAGTCAAACTGAGGGGCCTTTTTCGCAATGGCAAGCAGTAATCGGTGGGGTACCCCGCATATCAGTGCTGGAGTCACAGTATCCGTAATGTATGTCTGATTTCAATAAGGAAATTTTGAATTTTGCTGAAGACACTGACTGGGTGTGAAATACGAATTGTGAAAGGGAAGAGTTGCAAAAGGGGTTTCATGATGACCAAGACACATTGAGCATTGGACAGGATAACATAAAATAATGTGAAGTTGTCCACTTCAGTCAGATAAAAAGAAATGTATCAATTGTTAAGTTAAAGTATTGAATGGGCATGGAAGTTAACACTTTATTCCCTGAACTGGAGGAGAATGAGAAGAGATCTGATAGAGGTATACAGAATTATAAAGGGTATAGATGGGATAAATGCAGGCAGGTTTTTTCCACTGAGGTTGAGTGAGATGAGAACTAGTGATCGTAGGTTCAGGCTGAAAGATGAAATACTTAAGGGAAACCAAAGGGGGATCATTCCATTCAAGGTGGTTTGAGTGTCAAACAAGCTGTCAGCGGAAGTGATGGATGCAGGTTATTTGGAATTTTTAAGAGGATTTTGAGTAAGTACATGGATGGGAAGGGTATGGAGGGCTTTGATCCAGGTGTGAGACGATTGGACTAGGCAGACTAACAATTCAACACAGACTAGATGGGCCAAAGGGCCTGTTTCTGTACTGTAAAACTGTCTGACTCTAGGGCAAGCCAAACTATCCTTGCTGTGGCTGGGAGGAGAGTGGTAAGAGCAAAATTGTAAGAAATGAGGGAAATGCATTTAGAGTCCCACAGTCAAGGGCAAACCAAAATTAAAGAAAAAGAGAGAAGTATCTCTGCGGCACTACTATGGAAAGTTTGATCAACAGAACAGATACATAAACATAAAATGGAGCCTTCACAAGGGAGCAAGAGGAGAAGGTGGTGATATCGGGAATCTGTTAATGTGATGGATATTTATCTGTTTTCTGGAATGGAAATGCAGAGTCCAAGAAGAGGATAGAAACATCACTGATGGACCATGGGAAAGTGAGAGCAGAGAAATTGGCAGCAAGGTTAATAAAATGTTCAAGTTAAAACAGGAAGCAACATTAAGTCAATGTTAAAGAAATGGGGTTGGGGGATCTGTGTAAAACTGAAATAAGCATTCTCCATGTATCCCACAAAGAGATGGGCAAATATTTGGGATGCATATGTATTCCCTTAATTACACATACGACTGGGAGAGTGAAGTCAAGCAAAAGGAATGGTTTGCCAGTGTGAGAGTTCAGTATTGGAGGATGACTAATTGGGCCTCAGTTCACAGAGGAAGAACCGTTCGTCCTTGTGAAAAATGGAGGTGAAAATCATGATGAGAAAATAAGATGCTGTGAACCAAGAAATAGGAAACTGTCAACATCATGGGAGTCATTAGAAGTGTTATTTGTGTAGGTTGGGAAGGGCAGAGAATGGAATCAAGCCAGGAAAAAGTAAGTTTAGTGAGTGAATAAGAAACTAAAACAATCTACAAGGACAGTGCTGTTTGTGGATCTTGATGAGGTTTTGAAGGAGGTTTTGAGTGGTGCATCAAGACTTCAAGATCCAGGAAATGAAGTCAGTATTTGTCAGAGAGACAATGGCTTGATGTTTGATGGTATAGTCCAATGTGAGAAGGAGGTTGATGTTCTGCCTCTGTAAGGTACAATAAGTTTGCCAACTCTCAGCAGTCCCACACTTATTAGTAGACTTTATGACACAGTTTGGGTTTTTAGTGAGTGGAATGTTACAAATTCAGAGAAAGGATAGGTTTGAGAGGGGGGGAAAAAATGAAAAATTGAGATGGTTCCTGTTACTTTGGTCGTTAGTGATGATTCAACTTAAAGAGGCTAGAAGACCAGAAGAAAGGGCCCAAATGAATCAGTACTTCTGGCAATGGGAAAAATGGCCCACTGGGATGAAAATTTTAAGCCAAAGAAATGAGAACAAAGCTGAAAGAAGAGCTCATCATCATGGCAGGCTGAGAGTTAACTGCAATGGGAAGGGGGTGCCTCTGCTATGGACTGATCATTTGCACCAAAAAGACAAAACTCGAAGTAGGAAATAAAAATACTGCAAGGATGATCAGAGTGCTGAGGGAGATGACATCATGGAAAATCAAAGCAGGAGAGTGATCCAGAGGAGTAGTAAAATTCAACAGATCTCAAAATTTATTATCTTTGATAACTTAAAGGGAAGAAGGGACTTTTATTGAAATACTGTTCTGAAGTTGTGTGAAAACATCATGCATCTTTGCTCTTTCATGTACTAGGAGCATTCTGTTTTCCAGAGTAACCATCTTACTGTTAACATTTTGTAGATGGGTAATCAGTTGCTGAAGCTGTTGAGCTTCATTAACTTTGGGGAGGGGGAAGACTTTGAAAAAATATAGAATACAGCAAAGATGTTCTGTGTCAAAACTATCTCTACTGAAAGTAAGGTCAGCACAGTTCTGAAAATCAGTCATAGAAGTTCTTTTGAAGGAAGGGAAGCTTTCTGTGTAAAAACAATTTTTCTCTTCCTCTTCTACCTCAAAATATTCAAATTGCACTGTAAATACCCATGATGTTGGGTAGGTTATCAACATGAAAAATTCCAGGTAGAAACTTATTCATTCATACATTAAGATCAACAACTCAAATGAATCCTTCCTTCTCATGCATGTACATATGAATATGACCAGCATAAACTGCATAAAAGCATGGGAATTTCCATGTGGGGAATATATTTTATAGGGTTATTTTAAGTATAAACTGTTTTTTTAATTTGTTTTATTGAACTACTTACAGGCAAAGAAAGGCCACTTCAACTATGGGAAATCACTTACTGGAGAAGTTATCCTTTGTACCATGTATTCTTAAGGAGAAAGAGATGCTCAAAATCATTGAAAGAAGACATGTAGATTGGAATAAATGAACTCAAGTCTGAGGATGGGTCATTTGGCAGAGTTATGGATATTAATAAGATCTAGAAGTATTTTATCATTATGAAAAGGGTTAAGTTTCTCATGCTTAATGACAGCAATGGGGAAGTAGGGAAAACTACACATGAAGACTGCAGCTGCGGTCACTGCAAAACTTGTTATGATCTTTATCTTTTCAAATTTCAAATGTATTGTCTCGAAGGGAGTCAAATTCTGCTGTTGACCCGAATGTAATGACAGAAAAATCTAATCCTTGAGAGAATGCACTCAAGTGCAATAGTTACTTCATACTGAATGAAGAACTTCTGAGAAACAAAACATTTTTGGGGGATCTTGCTATATACAATATGACTCCAAGGTTGTTCATGGTTTCACTTTTGGTCACCTGAATGATTATGTGGTTGAGAAAATTATGCACTTTTTTAAAGCTTGTGGAGGAAGCCAGAGGAGCCGGCTCAATAAAATTCCTAAAGATGATATTTCTCCCACTCACTCCCTCTAGTTACTGAAGGACTCTGGTGAATAGTCAGCCCTACCCCAATTACCCTGTTTGGTGAATTGTTACCAGATGTGCAACAGGAATGGCATATTGTTAGAATGCGATAATCATCATACTGTGGATTGATTGGTGCAAATAAAAATGTAGAAGTGCAATACAATTATCTTGTCATGTTCTTACTTAAAATTCATAAATATTTCTTTTTAATCTCTCGTTGAAATAATACTTCCATAATTTCTGTAATTCTGTGCGTTGAAATCCTTGACTCTTGGAAATGGGTTCTGAATTGGGGTACAAAAGATAACAAATTAAAACAAGCTGTTCCCTAAAGTTTGGAGAATACCTGCAAATAGGAATGGAAGAGCTAAACAGAAACAATGAGGAAAATTAACTGGCTGCATTGAGGAATGCTTGACAGAAGGGAATATATTTCAAGACTGAACAGGAGTTATAGGCTTAAAATATTGGCAGTGGGCACTGTAACAGGAGTAAGAGGATGAGGTTGTGTGCACAACATGCACTTAAAACTGTGTGACCAAATTCTGCTCTGACGCCCATAAATTGGCAGATCTCAACAGTACAGGAAGGAGATGGGGAGTCCAGTAGCATAGTGTCAAGACAAGCTTTTCCTCAATGTCAGCAGAAGAAAGGAACTGCCTTTGACTTCAGGAACCAGGGTGAAGGAAATGCCTTTATTTGTATCAGTGGTGGTGAGATAGAAATGGTTGAGAGCTTGAAGTTCCTTCGTGTAAGTATCACTAACAACTTCTCCTCGTCCAGCTATGTGGACATGAGCCAAAAAAGTGTACTAATGCCTCTGTTTCCTCAGAAGGCTAAGGGAATTCAGTACTCATTCTGTAACTCTGAGCAATTTTTATAGCTGCACAGTAGAAAGCATCCTACCAAGATGCATCGCGGCTTGGTATGGCAGCTGCTTTTCTCAAGAATGCAAGAAGTTATCTGAATGCAGCCAAGTCCTTTACTCAAACCAATCTACTCTCCACTGATTCTGTCTACAGTTGCTGCTGCTGCTCAGAAAAGCAGCAGACATAAGACCCCTTCCACCATAGTCATTCTCTCTTCCTTCTGTCAGGTAGAAACCACAAAAACCTGTAAACTCATACCATCAGACTCGAGACTAATTTGGTATAATTTTGCATAGCATGATCTGTTTAATGCTACACAAAACAAAAGCTTTTCACTGTATCTTGGTACATATGACAGTAAAAATAAAAATATTTGGCAAGTGGATAACTAGAATTTAAATCTTGGGTGTGGTCTAAATTGGAAAGCTCTTTTAGAGGCTGGAGAATATGACAAGCCAAATAACCTCCAATGCTGTGAGATTCTTTAGCAATTATCCCAAAATACAAAACAATTCTTCTGTATTTCCTTCATCTTATTTGAATATTTTGTTGAGTAGTTCTGTTTTGAAAAGGATTTAATTTTAATTTTTTGCCTCTTTCTATCACTTGGATCATTTTCAATGTTGAATTTATTAAAATTAACCATGCTTATGAAAAATGATCTGATGCTTTCCCAGCATGTATGAAGAATAAACTCTTCTCTGGCTTCCATCAAAGTACAGGTATCAATTTTAACCAATGTTTTGATGACAAACTCTGTCATTTTCATCAGGCATTATCGCTGATAAGATTGTAGAGTTTCTCATTGAAATGCCAGTTTAAAATCATTCTCTGTACCCAGCTGGAAGCCCAAAAAGTTTATTAATCTTGCTTATGTTTGAAAATGTAGCAATTACTTTAAAACAAACCAAAACTGCTGCAGTACTAAGCCAGGGGATCAATACTGTGTGATGGAAACAGTACTTCCCATTCGTTATTAAGGAAACCAGTAAAGACAATCTTATAGCAACTTTTTTTTAACTAATGAAACTAAATTTGCAATATAGCAATCTCAGCAAATCAGTGTAGTAAATTCAGAATTATCATTCTATATGTATTTAAGTGTTCCAATTGGCATTCCAATACCAGCCCGATTAGAGATCAACAAAAAAAAATCATTCTCCATTGCTTAGCTTCTCTCCATGAGACTAAACTAAACAACTAATTAACCACAAACATGAAAATGTAACTATACTAATTTGCTTCTGCTACACCCCCCAACCCTTGTGACAGGTTATAATAAATACACCACAAAATATGACACATGGCTCCAATGTCCCAACCCCTTAATTATTACACTGAAATAACTAAAACTACATACTACAAAAATAGACATGAAATTTTCAAGATCAAATATCTTAACATTCGTACAAATGTCTTCTTTCTTCCAGTCAAATCTAGGCAAGAGTTTATCAGTACAGCATGATCTTTACCAGTTTCTGTTAAGTCAGTAACTCAAGTCCATAAGACATGGAAGCAGAATTAGTCCCATCAGCCATCGAGTCTCATCCAATATTTCATCATGGCTGATTCCAGATTCTTCTTAACCCCATACATCTGCCTTCACGCCGTATCCCTTGATGCCCTGACTGATCAGGAAACAATCAACTTCTGTCTCAAATATACCCATGGACTTGGCCTCCACAGCAGTCTGTGGCAGAGCATTCCACAGATTCATGACACTCTGGCTAAAAAAATTCATTCTTACCTATGTTCTAAAAGGCCTCTCCTCAATTTTGAGGCTGTGCCCTCTAGTTTTGGATTCTCTCCACATCCACCCTATCTAGTCCTTTCAACATTCAGTAGGTTTCAATGAGATCTCCACACATTCTTCAAAACTCCAGTGAGCACAGGCCCAAAGCTGCAAAATGCTGCTCATATGTTAACCCTTTCATTCCCAGAATCACGACTCTCTCCAATGACAACATATCCTTTCTGAGATAAGGGGCTCGAATCTGTTGATGATACTCAAGTGTGGCCTGACTAGTGTCATATAAAGACTCAGCATTATCTCTTTGCTTTTATATTCTATTTCCCTTGAAATAAATGCCAATGTTGTATTTGCTTTCTTTACCACAGACCCAACCTATAAATTAACCTTCTGGGAGTCTTACATGAGGACTCCTAAGTCCCCCTGCACCTCTGATGTGTGAACCTTCTTCCCATTTAGATAATAGTCCGCACTATTGTTCCTTTTATAAAAATGCATTGCCATACATTTCTCAACACTGTATTCTATCTGCCATTTTTTTTTTGCCCATTCTTCCAATTTGTCCAAGTCCTGCTGCAATCACATTGCTTCCTCAGCACAACCTACCTGTCCACATATCTTCGTATCATTCACAAACTTTGCCACAAAGCCATTAATTCTATTATCCAAATCATTGACAAACAATGTAAAAAGTAGTGGTCCCAATACTGTCCACTGAGGAACACCACTAGTCACTGGCAGCCAACCAAAAAAGGCCCCTTTTATTCCCATTCACTGCCTCCAGCCATTCTTCCATCCATCCTCTACCCATTTTCCTCAAACCTCTCACTTCTATAGAAGATAGGTCTCGGTTATATGCCTGTCAACACAGCTGGTCTCCTCTGTCTGGAAAGACACAAATGACTCTTGCCACAATCTATGAGTTTCGAGGCACTGTCACCAACTATAACACAATGTCTCCTGGGAGGAAATTGCGTTTTGTACCTGACCATTTCTGACGTTCCTGTAACTGTAGTAAATACTCCTTGACCCACTGTTTCCAAAACAAATTTGACATGCATTGGACCTGCTTCCATCTACAACGAGCATAAATGTTTTCCTTTTGGAATTCTGAAGTCCTCGGAAGCAACAGGTGGTTGGGTGCTAGTGCATCCAAATCAATGGGACCGGAGGATGCTTTAGTAATTGGACGACCATTGATAATACCCTCCACTTCACAAAGGACTCTGTGAAAACCCTGTTCGTCAAGATTCTGTACCTTCATGGTGGAACTGAGGATCTTTCGCACAGAGCTGATCAATCTCTTCCAAGTTCCACCATGATGTGAACCAGCCAGGTTCACTTAATCCCTTTTTGAAGAAGGATGTGGCTGATCCGTGAATGAGGCCACTTCTCAATGGCTTCTCGCAACTTGCGCTCAGCTCCAGGAAAGTTTATTGCATTCAGAGCACAGTTCACAAGCCTGTCCTTGTCTTGCTATTAAGCGTCAAAGCGCATTAACAAAGGATTCTCTGTCTAAAGAAGATCCCACTTCACTGTAAACAGCTCATATAGCTAAACAAGTAAATATGACCCCATTTCTCTTCACTGTACTCCTTCTGGGCTCTTCACTTCAGAAGGTCCAAAGTAGTCCACTCCTACACGTATAAATGGAGATTCATCTGGCGAGACCCTGTCCAGAGGTAGTGGCATCCTGGAGCTGTGTGCAACCATTGACAACACACTTACGATGCTTCTTATAAGACCATACTCAACCTCATACATCTGCCTTCACACCATATCCTTTGATGCTCTGATGACTTCCACCTTAAATATACCCACAGACTTGGCCTCCACCGCAGTCTGTGGAAGAATATTCCACAGATTCAGTGCTCTCTGGCTAAAAAAAAATTCCTCCTTACCTCCTTATAAGCACCAGGAATCCAGAATTTTTGGCACAACCTGGATAAAGTGGTTACGACCACCATGTCCTACCTCTTGATGTGCATTCCTCAGAATGAGGTCTGAGATCTAAAAATCCTTTGCCAGTATAACAGGATGTTAAGACTCTTCAGGCATTTCTGCCCTACTAAGCTGTCCACAAACTGACAAGACACTATCTTCAAGTACTGGATTGAGCTTGAAAATATGGCTTTTTCTTTCATACTTTGCAAACTTCAGAATTCATCTGGAAATCTTTTTCTTTGGCAAACCCAATGATTTCCATTTCAGCCTTTCTGAGCTCCTCCACTGAGAGACAATATCAGATGATCTGACCTTTGGCCTTTCAATCTCTCTCTCCAAAACATATCTTTGTTGTTCTTCATCCAAGTCAGACTCAGCAAGAGTGATGTTCACTTGCTTCCTCTTCCGACCAAGAAACAAGAGCAGGTTCCTAGATCTAAGAATCTAGGCCACTGTCTTCCTCAAATGGGTTCAAGACGAGTGATGGATTATATGTGTTACCATGTCGTCCACCTCTTCAAATTGCATGGCATTCATCGTAATACTCCTCTTGACTTCCAGATCATACAGCAGAAGTTCACCGGAACAGTCCATATTCACAGACCATTTCCTTTCAGACTGAAAAAGATAGTGAGGCCTTAACACCCATGTCTCATTCTTTAAGAATGCTTTTGCCTTCAACCCTCCAGAGGCCACATCTGGGTTACTTGCAGAGTTTATATACCTCCATTGAGGTGCTTGTGAGACCTTAAGAATTTCTGAAATTCTCTTTGCAACGAAGGTTCTGAACCTGGAAGATTCATTCTTCAGTACAGAAGTACCATAAGTCCAAAACACTGAGTCCGGAAGCTGCATCTGCATCTCCTTCCCCTACAATGAGTCCATACGGCTTGTCATCATAGCAGCGGTAAGCACCATACAAGGGATGGAAGCTGACTTCGACGGAGCTACCCTAAATATTTCCTCCTTGAGAGTATGTGTTGTGCAACAATAGGTAGGTCACTGCTCCGTAGCCATCTTTGCTTGCATCTGTAAAGTGTTGTAACTGTGCAGCAGTTATTTCTCCTAAATCACAGTGTTTCAAACATGTAACAACCTTGAAGTCTTCCAATTGGCAGAGTTCTTCCAGCCAGCTTGTCCACTTATGAGCAACTGATGTTAGTGTAGTGTCATCCCACCCAAGCTCTTTCTTCCATAGATTTTGTTGGCTCTTCTTAGCAGATAGCACCACCAGACTTAAGATTCCTAAAGGATCATAGATAGAACTAACTGTGGAGAGGATCCTCCTTCTGGTGAGTAATCAATCTTGGATTATGATCTTAAACTTTAAAGAATCAGACTGAGTGCACCATTGCACACCCAGTACTCTCTCCACTGAAGGACTCAATACAGGAGCCCCTTAGGACTGTGTACTAAGTCCCCTCCTTTACTCCCTGTATACCCATGATTAACTCATGCTGATTTGAGTGTATTTCTATGTTACATTGACTGTTCTATTTATTATAAATTACTTTGATTGCACATTTAGACAGAGACATTACGGAAAGACTTTTACTCCTCATGTACGTAAAAATAAAGTCAATTCAATATCTTGATTCAAATCCAAATCCTTCAAGTCTTTCACTCTGTTCTGGTATCACAGCTAGCACACTATGTCTGTTGCTTGTCCACTTTGAGAGTCAGTAACTGCCTTTAGCACAGATGGATACAAGGTCATGGTAGAAAGACAACTCCTCTTCCTCCGAGGACACTGACAGAAGGCAGTAATCAGCATAAAAGCAGTTCAGAACCTTATCCACTGCCTCGCAGCTGAGCTGTTCTTCATTGTCTTCTGCGCATTTCCTGAGGTCAAAAGTGGCACAGCTTAGTGATAAAGTGGCTCTGAAGAGATGTACCACCAATCTAAAGCCCACCATATCTTGCACAAGAGAAAATCCACAGATACTGGAAATCCAAGCAACACACACACAAAATACTGGAGGAACTCAGCAGGCTGTGCAGCGTCTATGAAAAAAAGCATAGTCGACGTTTCAGGCCGAAACCCTTCGGCAAGACTGGAGAAAAAAATCTGAGGAGTAGATTTGAATGGTGGGGGTGGGGGGGCGGAAGGGGAGAGAGAAACACCAGATGATAGGTCAAACTTGAAGGGGGAGGAATGAAGTAAAGAGCGAGGAAATTGATCTGTGAAAGAGACAAACCACATCTACGCTCTTTCTACCAGAACTAGCAGGATCTCCCAGTAGTCACCCATTTTAATTCCACTTCCCATTCCCATTCTGATATGTCCATCCATGGGCTCCTCCACTGTTGTGATAAGGCCACGCTTGGGTTGGAGGAACAACACTTTGTATTCCGTTTGTGTAGCCTCCAACCTGATGGCATGAACATCGATTTCTCAAACTTCCACTAATGCCTCTCCCTCCCCCCATCCTCTTTTCCCTCTCTCATGTTCTCTCCTTGCCTACTCATCGCCTCCTTCTGGTGCTCCAACCCCCACCCCCCCACCTTTTTTTTCTTTCTTCCATGGCCTTCTGTCTATTTCACCAAATCAACTTCCTAGCTCTTTGCTTCACCCCTTCCCCTCCAAGTTTCACCTATCGCCTGGTGTTTCTCTCTCTCCTCCCCCCACCTTTCAAATCTACTCCTCAGCTTTTTTCACCAGTCATGCCAAAGGGTTTTGGCCAAAATGTCAACTCTGCTTTTTTCTGGCTTGCTGAGTTCCTCCAGCATTTTGTGTGTGTTGCCCACCATATCTTGGCTGAGGTCACCATCAGGCTACCAAAGAAATCTCAGCAGATCTGCATCTTTCACTGGTACTTTAACCTGATGAAACATTGACTAAGTATCTACTATGATCACCACTAGTTCTTTTCGAAAACTGGTTATGACTCCAATGAATGAGCTAGTAGGATCTGCTCCCTGTAAAAGCTGAGCGTTAAATAATATTCCCTGAAAAGTCGCTCCATAGTCAAACACAACACAAAATTTCTCTTTTTTGGGGGTGATAAACAGCATGATGTGGAATATACTAAACTTTCCAATCGCAACATTCCCAATCTTCTGCTGACACTCTTTTGGCAAAACCTCTGGAGATGAAATGCTTCTTGAAAGCTGTGTAGTCAGTGAGAAATGATAAATCCTCCTTAAATCTCTTCCTGAGATTGAGCACACTGTTCAGCAATCTTCCTGTTATTTGGCATGTTAACATCTTTCTTTCTCAAAGGTAAACTAATCTGGTTGTGGCTATCCACCAATTTTGCAAAATTCCTAATCAGCTCCATGGATTTATATCTCCTCTTGATAAACCAGGTTGTTCACCCTGACTGCATGCAGGGAAGTCTGCCTTGAACTGCCACTGCCAAAGCTCATCCAAATTGAAATATGAGATCCTGTTAACTGTCCCCTCTGGCTATGCACAGTCTCTTCCATCACCATGGCTCCTTTCAGTGGTCCAATCACAGTCCAACCCAACATTGTTGGAATTGCATAGGGTTCACCATTAACTTTGCAAATCACTTGCAACAGCCCCAGTGCTTTAGGCACATTTGTCCCTATCAGCAGCTCAATTTCTGAATCAATCTCTGGCAAGTGGACATGTTTCAGGTGAGACCATTCCTGGAAATCCCTCTGTTCTGGAAAGTTCCATTTGTGGACAGACACGCTTCCCTGCGTATAGATGTTAGGTAGTTCACGATAGTTTTCTCCATCTTAGCCAGCCACTTCCAATCCTGAAACAATGTAGCTACTCACAATCTTCTCTTGACCCATGGTGCTTTTGAGAATGCATGTCCCTTTTCCTGTGAGGTTGAGCTTGTTTATGAGTCTTACTGTGCAAAACACTACTGTACTTCCTTGAGCTTGTAAAGCACGAGTAACCACTGTCTTATTAGACATTGTCTTAGACTTCACTTGTACTGGAATTCTGGGAAATTTACAATCATGATCGCCAGCCCCAAACAGGCCATTAGATATCAGGGCACTACTTACTGCTGTGTCTGAATTTTTTCATGGTTTGTCTGATTCTGCACCCTTTTCATTAAGATGAATATGAAGTATGCTGGGGTGCTTGCCACTGCATACCTTGCATGAAAGACAGTTCCAGCAATATTTGCTGATGTATTCTGTCCACAAACAGACAAAGCAGGCACCATTTTCTTTTAGTGAAAAGATTGCCTTCCTATGAGCCCTTTTCTCCAGCTGAGGACATGAATCCAATGTATTTTCACAGAACTGACAAACCCTTTTGGCTGACGAGGCCATTTCCCTTTCATTAGTTTCACATTCAGTTTTAGCTCTACTTCTCACACTGGCCAAAGTGGTGGCAAAGCAGCTTCCTTCAGCATTAGAATGAAAGTGTGGCTTAGTTTTGTTTACACCTTTGCTTATTGCCAGTGATGTAGCATCCTGTGTATTCCCAAACACCAAGTCTGTAGAAATCTTTACCTGCCTTTTAATAAAATCAGCAATGTCAATGAAGGTAATCTTATGGTTGTGCCTTTCTTGCAGTTTACAGACCACCATTTTCTATTTATCCCTAAGCATATAGAACGATTTTGTAGACCATAACACATTGGAGCAGTATTAGGCTATTTGTCCCATTGAGTCTACTCTGCCATTCAATCGTGGTTGATCCTTTTTTTCCTACTCCTGTGCCCCACTCCCCGGCATTCTCCCTGTAACCTTGATGCTGTGACCAATCAAGAACCTATCAATCTCCACCTTAAATACACACAGCGACCTGGCCTCTACAGCTCTTCAGCTAAAGAGATTTCTCCACATCTCTGTTTTAAATAGACGCCCCTCTATCCTAAGGCTGTACCACCTTGTCCTAGACTCCCCCACCATGGGAAACATCCTTTTCCACACCTACTCTTTCTAGGTCTTTCAACATTTGAAATGTTTCAATGAAGAGCCCCCCATCCTTCTAAATACCAGTGAAAAAAGGCCCAGAGCCATCAAATGTTCCTTATATGATAACCCTTTCAGTCCCTGAATCATCCCTGTGAACCTCCTCTGAAGCCTCTCCAATGCCAGCACATCTTTTCTCAGATGAGGAGCTCAAACTGTTCACAATATACAAGATGAGGCCTCATCAGTGTCTTATAAAGCCCCAGCATCACATCCCTGCTCTTGTATTCTAGACTTCTTGAAATGAATGCTAACATTGCATTTGCCTGCTCACCACTGACTCAACCTGCAAGTTAACCTTTAGGTTGTTCTTCACAAGGAATCCCAAGTCCCTTTGCATCTCAGATTTTTATATTTTCTCCCCGTTTAGAAAATAGATTGCATATTTATTTGTTCTACCAAAGTGCAGGACTATGCATTTTGCAACATTGTATTTCATTTGTCACTCTTTTGCCCATTCTCCTAATCTGTCTCAGCCTACCTGTTTCCTCAACACTACCTGCCCCTCCACCAATCTTCATATCATCTGCAAACTTAGCAACAAAGCCACCTATTCCGTCATCTAAATCATTGATATACAGCACAAAAAGAAGTGGTTCCAACACCAACCCCTGCGGAACACCACTAGTCACTGACAGCCAACCCAAAAATGACCCTCTTATTCCCACTTGTTGACTCCTACCAATCTGCCGATCCTTTAATCGTGCTAGTAATCTTCCTGTAATACCATGGGCCCTTAATTTGGTAAGCAGCTTCATGTGTAGCACCTTGTCAAAGGCCTTCTAAAAATCCAAATATACAACTTCCACTGCATCCCCTTTATCTATCCTACTTGAAATCTCCTCAAAGAATTCCAACAGGTTCGTCAGTCAAGATTTTCCCTTAAGGAAACTATGTTGGCTTTGTCCAATCTTGTCCTGTGTCACCAAGTACTCCTTAACCTCATCCTTAACAATTGACTCCAACATCTTCCCAAACACTGACGTCAGGCTAACAGGTCTATAATTTCCTTCCTGCTGCCTTCCTCCTTTCTTAAAGAGTGGAGTAACATTTGCAATTTTCTAGTCCTCTGGCACCATGCCAGAGTATAATGATTCTTGAAAGATCATTACAAATGCCTCCACAATCTCTATTGCTACCCCTTTCAGAACACTAGGGTGCAGTTAATCTAATCCGGGTGATTTATGTGCCTTTAGGTCTTTCAGCTTTTTGAGCACCTTCTCCCTTGTAATAAATAGTAACTGCAGTCACTTCTCTTCCGTCACACCCTTCAACATCTGGCACACGGCCAGTGTCTTCCACAGTGAAGACTGATGCAAAATACTCATTTGGTTCATCTGCCATCTCCTTGTTCCCCATTATTACTTCTCTGGCCTCATTTTCTAGTGATCCTATATCCACTCTCCTCACCCTTTTTTGCATACTTGAAAAAGCTTTTACTATCCACTTTGATATTGTTCGCTAGCTTGCTTTCATATTTCATCTTTTCCCTCCAAATGATTGTTTTATTTGCTTTCTGTAGATTTTTAAAGCCTATTCAGTCCTCTATCTTCCCATTATTTTTTGCTTTGTTGTATGCCCTCTCCCCTGCTTTTACATTAGCTTGACTTTCCATGTCAGCCATGGTTCTACTATTTTGCCATTTGAGTATTTCTTTGTTTTTGGAATGCATCTATCCTGCACCTTCCTCATTTTTCCCAGAAACTCAAGCCATTGTTACTCTACTGTTATCCCTGCCAGCATTTCCTTCCAATTTACTTTGGCCAACTCCTCTCTCATACCACTGAAATACTGTTATGTGAGAATTTACTTTCTCCCTATGAAATTTCAAGTTAAACTCAATCATATTGTGATCACTTTCTCCTAAGGGTTCATTTAGCTTAAGCTTCCAAATCTTCTCCAGTTCATTACAAAAACACCCAATCCAGTATAGCTGATCCCCTAGTAGGCTCAATGACAAACTGCTCTAAAAAGCCATCTTATAGGCATTCAACAAACTCACTCTCTTGAGATCCATTACCAGCCTGATTTTCCCAATCTACCTGCAAGTTAAAATCTCCCATGACTATCATAACATTGCCCTTTTGACACACCTGTTCTATTTCCTGTTTTATTCTGTCATCCATATCCCAGCTACTGTTTGAAGGCCTGTATACAACTGCCATCAGGGTTTTTTTACCTTTGCAGTTTTTTAACTCAACCCACAAGGATTCAGTATCTTCTGATCCAATGCCACATCTTTCTAATGATTTAATGCCATTCTTTACCAACAGAATCGCACTAACCCCCCCCCCCCCACACCTTCTTATCCCTCTAATGCAAAGTGTAAGCTTGGACACACAGCTCCCAACTATAACCATCCTTCAGCCACAGTTCAATGATAGCCACAACATCATATCCGACAATCTGTAAAAGTGCAACAAGATCATCCATCTTATTTCTTATACTCTGTGCATTGAGATATAACACTGCGTACTGTATTTGCTACCCTTTTTGATTCTGCGTCCCTTAGGCGCTGATACGCAAACTGTTGCCTGCAATTCTATCCTATCATCTGCCTGCCCTTCCTAACAGTCAGACTGCACGCTCTCTTTGCTTTTTACTATTTGTCCTATACTGAGTCCCTTCACTCTGGTTCCCATCCCTTTGCAAATTAGCTTAAACTCTCCCCAACAGCCTGTGAAAATATTGGTCCCCCTTGAGATCAGGTACAACCTGTCCCTTTTGTACAGATCGTACCACCCCAGAAGAGATCCCAATGATCCAAGGACCTGAAACCTTACCCCCTGCACCAACCTCTCAGCTATGCATTAATCTACCAAATCATCCTGTTTCTACCATCACTGGTATGTGGCACAGGCAGCAATCCAGAAATTACTACCTTGGAGGACCTACTTCTCAGCTTTCTGCCTAGCTTTTGAAATTCTCTTTTCAGGACCTCTTTGGTTTTCCTTCTTATGTCATTGGTACCAATTATGTACCAAGATATCTAGCTGCTTCCAAAATGCTGTGGGCACAATCCAAGACATCCCTGGCACCTGAGAGGCAACGTGCCATCTGGTTATACTGTTCACGTCCACAAAATCTTCTGTCTATTCCTCTGACTATTGAGTCTCTTATCACTACTGCTCTCCTCTTCTCTCTTTTCCCTTCTGCACCACAGACCCATGCTCAGTGGCAGTAACCTGGTCTCCGTGGCATTCCCTTGGGTGGTCATCCCCCCCCCACAACAATATCCATAATGGTATAATTATTATTGAGGGGAATAACCACAGGAGTGCTCTGCGTTAATTGCCTATTCACCATCCCACTGCTTCTCTTGACAGTCACCCAGCCACCTGCCTCCTGAAAATTAGGAATGACTACTTCGCTGTAACTCTAATCAATGATCTCTTCACTCTCCTGTATAAGCTGAAGGTCATCCAGCTACTGCTCCAGATGCCTAACATGGTCTTCAAGGAGCTGCAGCTGGATGCACTTCACACAGATGTAGTTCCCTGGGAGCCTCTGGGTCTCCCAGGACTCCAACATCTGGCATGAAGAACACACAATAGCCATTTAAACTACACTAAGTACCCCTGACACAGTAAGAAAAAAGGGAAACTTAACAGAAACTTACCCAGAGCTAACGCAAGACACCTCCTCACTGTGCACTGCTCCCACCACTGATTAGGCCACTGGAATGACAAAGAATGCCCGTGAACCTCTGATTTTAAATGAGCGCTGCCAACCTGTGAGAAAGCTCATCGCTGTGCACTGCTACCGCAGCTGATCGGGCTGACAGAGTGACATCGAACACCCACGAAGCTCTCCTTCCAAATGAGTGCAGCTGATCTGTGAGAAACCTCCTCCTTAATGACATATTAGCAAATGTATCCACCTCACACCTGTACTGCACTTCTATGGCATTGCAACAGCCTTTAAGAAAAAGACTGTAGTCTTGAAGAGCTTTCATATCTTCAGATTTGATAGATACCCAAGAAAGAGTCATTTGCGTGTAGGCAGATGCAATTTTCTGTTCATAACTAAAATATTCCTGAGGTGAAGCCTTAGCTTTTAGATATCCTTTCTTAGGGTTAACAGGCTGACAACTTCTATTGTACTGTTCAAGAAAATAGACGCTGTCACTATAGTTGTCAGTCTTGCCTTCCACACAGTTTTTAAAAGCCCTCATGGATGCATAATGCAGCAATGAATAGTCATTGAAGATATGAATCTTTCTTTTAGGCAAACATGAAATCTGTTGCTGTAGTACCAATAATGTTATTTCATTTTGTTTCCTCATAATATCAATGGTACTATTTTGACTTCTATCATCAAAAACAAGTGTGCTTCCATGTTGTAAGTTAATGTCCCCATGAGCACTTTGAGCTGTTGCATATGTCCTTGGTTCAGATTGTCTCATTTGTGCAGGCTGAGAATAAACACCCTGAAGTACTGCTTGGGGATCTTGTTCATGTTTCACAGCCACTTGAAGAACAAATAAATCAGCATTGGCATTGAGTGTTTTGTCCTTCCAGGTGTGGCAACACTTCACCTGCAAATTTGATGGGGTTGTCTGGTGCTCCCAACGTGGCCTCCTCTACACTGGTGAGACTGACGTTGATTGGGGGGACTGCTTTGTTGAGTACCTTTGCTCCATCCAAAAAAGCAGGATTTCCCGGTGGCTAACTGTTCTAATTCCAAACCATATTCCCATTCTGAAATGTTGGTCCATGACCTGCTCCACTGCCATGATGAGGCCACTCTCAGGTTGGAGGAGCACCACCTCATATTCCAGCTAGGTAGACTTCAACCTGATGACATGAATATGATTTCTCTAACTTCCAGTATCTGTTCCCAGTTCCCTCCCCTTTTCTTCCATTCATCACTCAGGCTCCCTTCTTGTTCTCTTCATTTGCTCATCTCCTCCCCCGGTACCTCTTTCCTTTCTCCCATAATCCACTCTCCTCTTCTCCAGGCCTTTACTTTTTCCATCTATCACCTCTCAGCTTCTTACTTCATCCCCAACTCCCACCCACCTGGCCCTGCCTGTCACCCAACTTGTACTCCTTCCACTTCCCTACTTTCATATTCTGGCTTCTTCCCCCTTTCCAGTCCTGATGAAGGGTCACAGCCTGAAAAATTGACTGTTTATTCATTTCCACAGATACTGCTTGACCTGCTGAGTTCCTCCGCCATTTTGTATGTGTTGCCCTGTATTTCCAGCACTTGCATAATCTCTTGTATTTATGATACTGTCCATGATTCATTTTGAATCGGTAGTTCATACATGTTACATTTGTTTTAAACTTTTAAAAAAAGTAAAAATAAACAAATATCCAAATTGACCATTTAGTCTGTACATGTTCTGTCACTAAGGTTTCCAGATTCTTGGGCTAACAACTTGTCATTCCAAATCTGTTATTAAAAATATGCTTGTTGTTCTCACAGGGCCTATTGTCAAGCAGTGATTTGTTTCTTTTTTGTCATCTGTACAAGTGCAGTGAGTTTCAGGTACAATGGAAAACTCGATTGACACATGAAGACTGCCTTGCAATTCCTCTGTTGCACTACTTATTTATTTTTTTATTATAACATAGTAATTTGTTATGCTTGCACTGCATGCTGGCACAAAACAACAAATTTCACGAGTTGTGCCAATGCCAAGAAACAATCCTAATTCTGATTTACGTAGTAGCCATTTCGTCAGGCTGGACTCCAGAATTTCACAAGCAATTATTCACTATGATCAACTGATCGAGGCTAGGCAATTCACTACACATCTCTTAATTAATCAAAGCTTGCACTTTATTGTCTCTACACAAACATCAATTTCACTCTGTTGACCCCGGGCCAACAACTTAAAACATGAATTCTACTGTTCCTTTGTTACCAATATTCACTCACACCACTTCTCCTATTGAAATAAGGGATCTCCCATTGGCCAATGATTGATCCTTCTCCCAGCCCCTGGCATAGGTAGTCTTCCTTGTGATCAGTAGTCTCCAAAGTTCTTGTTGCTTTGCATTCAAAGCCTCTCACTTTTATACTCTCCTCACCAGTTCAAACGTTTCAATCTTGTTGTCTTTGGCCTATCCGGCTGATGTTTTGTCAGCTTCCTATTGACTCTGCTCCAAGCCAGCACCAGTTTATTGCCCTTCTATGAGTGACAACTTGTAATTAATGTCTGTTTTTCTCCTCTTTCCATGGCGCTGAAGCCTCTCCAGCTGCTACATGCTTCATGTCTGTAAGCTTCGTGGCGATTTGCCCTGCTGAGTGACAAACTAAGACTATGGGCATACTCTGGCTGCTCCCGTCTCTGGATTCATGGACTCATTTTGGTTTGGAATGCTGTTTGCATGATTTGTGTTTTTTTCCTCTTTCTCTATTTTTAATTCGGTTCTTTCGGGTTTCTTGCTTTGTGGTGGCCTATAAGCAGATGAATCTTAAGGTTGTATAATTTATACATTCTTTGAAAATAAATGTACTTTGAATCTCTGAATCTTTGTTCTGAATCAGCCAGCTACTAAGCTTGAATTACTCAGGTCAGACACAGACGCCACTATTCATAAACCTGCATGTTTCATTGTACTAAAGAACACCTCACATATAACTTCTTATTTGGAAATGATCGCAAGTTCAGTGGATTATCAGGAGCATCATTGTGTCCACTTTAAAACACTATTCCTGAGCAAAATCAACTCACAAAATGGAAGTTACAGAACAGCTTCACAAAATGGCAGCCTCCATTCCTTCAACTACACGGCAAGAACAAAGACAATTAGTTTCTCTACTTCCACTGTCCTCATTCGAGTTCAATGTTTTCTTCCATATTTTAATTCCTTTGCGGCTAACACAATTCTATCTCTAATGAGCTATACTTCAAATCACCAAAGTTGTAATTATCAGCAAACAATTCCAGCTCTATTATGCATCAAATGTTTCTCCTCGCTCTTGGCTGAGTAAAGAGTAATGATGGTCCACTGTTTCAAGGTGGCTTGCATTGCATTCCATCTGAGAACTTTAACTTATGGTGCAAATTTTGTCTGTCTCTGTAATAAGATAAGATAATAAAACTTTTGTCTACACTGTGCTATGTCATCTTGTGCTGAATATGCAGTATGGATTTTCTCTCCACTGTCTCTACTCTTTAGGCAAATGACTTGGAAATCAAGAGACTGGACAGCTTTGTTTGCACCCTAGTATGCAACCTCAAATGAATAGCACAACCTGCTATCCCTTAGCAGCCTTCCACATATTAATAGATAGAGCTCACACCTAGCATTGTGTTTTCTGATTCAGGTCTTGCACCTAAATTTCAGAGTTTCAATTAAGTGATACAATCCTTAAACGTTTAAAACTGCTATGATTGATCCCAACTTCTATAATATGTAAAACATCTGTTACAGAAGTTATTAGAAGAACATAAATGTTTTTTTAATCAAAAGAATCCCTGGTATTAGTTAATGTAGTCAGCACTCTATTGGATACCTCAAAGATTCAAAGTATATGTATTAGCAAAGTATGTATGCAGTATACAACCCTGAGATTCATCTTCCCAGAGAGCCACAAAAGAAAGAAACACCAAGGAACCCCTTTAAGGAAAACATCAAACACCCAGTGCGCAAAAAGAACAAATTGTGCAAACAGCAAAAAAATACAAGTGAAAAATACAGAATATAAATGATCAAACCACAAAGTCATTGAAACAGTATAGGAATGCTTAGTTCAGTTCAATTTAGCACTGTGCTGTTTGTTGACTGCAGGCTACAGAGCTAGTCCAACCCAATCAAAATCGCACATAATAGCAATAAAAAAAGGAGTAATCAGAAAGACATCATAACATGAACTACAGAGTACAATCACAAACCGCTTTGATCAAAGCTTCCCCAAGGTCCAACATACTGGCATCTTTCTCCGGTAGCATCGAGTGAGAGGGGAGGAGAGAGAGATTGATCAAGTGCAGGCAGACAGCTCTGAACACCTGCACGCCTTCCACTCTTTGTCCTCGATGATTTCAATCTTGCCCGATGCTTTAATTGGTAAGAAATGGAGTCAATCCTGGGCTCGCCTCCCATCTCCAGGTTTCTTGGCATCCAGGACGCACACTCCACTGGAAATCTCACCAAACTCCCTTGGAGATAACAAAGCACCAGATTGCTCAATCGGCCCAAAAACTCAATATCAAAATGTAAACCACATTGCTGTAATGGTGAAATTAAAGAAAATTAATATCAAAATTGCCCATAAAGAAAATCATAGTTAGAATAAAGGCATGAATAATAAGCAAAGCATCTCACCTTCAACATTACCAGACTTCCCTAGAGCAAGTTGAACAAACTGGTAAATTAATGAGACGCATCATGAGAGGTTTTAGAGAATCAATGAGAGTAAAAGTTATGCTAAGACTGGAGAGAGTTGTCAGTTGTGCATACAGTATTTATATGAAATCAAGGATAACCCAGAAGCTTATCCATTTGTGATCTTAGCATAAAACATCATTAGGTAAAAGGAAACAATCAAAGAAGAGAAGATTAATGCTCAGTTTGTTTTCTGCCAAAACTGCTCAGCTCTAGATCTTATCACACTAGTGATTTGGACATGAATGCAAGATGAATACCAGAGGGAAAAGGAGCCCAAGTAACAAAGCAAAAGTTTCAGTGGTTGCTGTCAAACGTTTGTAAATGTATTGTTGACGGCCAGCCATTGCAGACTAGGCTCCTCCTTTATTGTTGTTCTGAATCAATTACCTTCTCAATTATAATATTCACTCTCACTATCACACTCGCTCCCAGTCTCCCTCTCTCCCATCCCACTCACCTTTCCCCTTGTCCTCCCCTTTCCCACTCGATCTCACCCCTTTCTCTCCCCTCCCTCCCTCCCTTCCTTTCTCCCCTCAAACCCCTTCTATCCCCTCTTTCTCCCCTCTGTCCCCATCCCCCACTCCCCCTTCCCTTCCTCTCCCCTCCATTATTACCCCAATCTCCCACTCTCTCCACCCACTTGCTCCCCTCTCTCTGCCCCTCTCCCCCTCCTCTCTCATACCCCTCCCTTACCTCTTTCCCCCTCTCCCTCCCCTCTTTTCCCCTCCACCTCCTCTCCCCTCTCCCCCTCCTGTCCCCCTCTCTTCCTCTCCCCACTCCCTTCCCCCTCCCAACATCCTCTATCTCACTTCCTCTCCCCCTCCCATTCTCTCCCCCTCTCTTCCCCTCTTTTCCCCCACATCCTCTTTCTCCCTTCCCTTCCCCTCTCTTCCCAGTCTCTCTCCCACATACAAATTAGAAACAGAAGGCAACCTGCTGCCATTTAATAAGATAATGGCTCATCTGCAAACCAGTTTAGCACTTTATTCCCAACCCTTGATTATCAAGAATCTCTCTCCTCTGCTCTTCAATTTCCAAGTCTCTATTTCTACAACCCTTTGAGAAATAAAGTTCCAAAGATTCATGTTCATTTGAGAGAATTATTTTTATCTCATCTGCCTTAAATGGGAATTCCTCTATTTATTGATAAATTTTTATTTGCACTTATTTCACTAATGCTTTGGATAATCTTTTCTCATACAGTAGATTGCAATTAATTGGGACACATCAGGACCAGTATATTTTGGCCCAAGTATGCGGCTGTCCTGATTAGCTGAAGTTTCATGGAAATAGTTAAAAAGGTATTAAAAAAAGACAAACTGAGTAACAAATTATGATTTTAAATTAAATACAGTACAAATTACACCACTACTAATAATACTACAGTACTATAAAACTGTGTATTAGTTCCTGGTAGTTATCGAAGGAGGATTTCATCTAATGTACACAATGAACGAAATCAGTGCAGACACCCACTACAGATATTGGACTGCCTTCATCTGACTGTCAATGATTGCATCCTCCAAATCTTAATTTTTATTGTAACGGTCAAGATGATTGTTGAAACCTTCAAATTCTTCATAGTTCCCAATTTGTTGAAGTTGTGAAATCGTTTCATGTTCACTCCCAGTAATCTCTGGCATCTCCAAGCCTAAATGGTTGAAACCGCAATGAGCAAAATATTTTGGAATTGTCTTACTGCTCATTTCTCGCCAACTATCAGTGACAAGCATCATTGTTTTTTTTTTAACACAAACACATGCAACTGACACTATTTAAAAACTCTTCGATCTAAGGACAGTGCAGCATCTAACGGCCACACAAGTGCGGACAACTGAGGCTACTTAGAACCTGTTGGCAAGTTTCCTGTTAAACAGCACGGTGTTCCAAATAAACAAAGGGAATCCTGGCAGTTTTCTCAATTAGTTGTTGTTCTTTAAGAGTTGTCCCAATTAAGTGGCTACCTCAATTAACTGATGGCCCGATTAACCAGAATCTTCTGTATCTTCTATGCTTGGTATCAGCTCTCTTATTAATAATATTTTGTGCTTTTAATATATTTTACTGTATTAATGGGTAATATGCAGATGTAATACGTAGATGGTGAGCTTTCAGACATAATACCTAGAGTTAGAGAGTAACACAACATGGAAACAGGTCCTTTGGCCCAACTGGCCTTTTGCCGACCACACCATCCTTCCTCCCAGTCCCAGCTGCCCACATTCATCCCATAACCCTCAAATCTTCTCCACTCCATGTATCTATCCAAAATATTCTTAAATGTTGTAGTTATACCTGCCTTGACTACTTCCTCTGGTAGCTCATTCCACACGCTTCATGAAAAGAAGTTACCTCTCTGGTCTTTTCTTATCTCTTGTCCTGTATCTGTGTCCTCTAGTTTTGGAATCCCCAACCCTGAAAGAAAGACTGAGCATCCAGCTTGTCCATTCTGTTCTTAATTTTATAAACTCATAACATCACCTCTCACTCTCTTATGCTCCAAGGAATAAAGATTCAGTGTGGCAAACTTCACCTTCTAATTCAGGCTCTCCAATCCAAGAAACATCCTCAAATCTCTTTAACATCCTGTCTGGCTTGATGACATTTTTCCTATAACAGCGTGGCCAAAACTGTACACAATACTTCAAGTGCGGTCTCATCAATGACTTCTATAACTGTAATATAATGTCCCTACTCCTAAACTTGATGCTTCCTGCCTTGTTCACCATTTGATTATTTGTGCAGCCGCTGTCACCAAGCTGAGCATTTATACTCCTGGGTCAGTCTGTTCCACAACATTCACTGTATAAACCCTACCCTGGTCTGACTGTCTAAAATGCATCACCTCACGCACTTACCTAAGTTGAATTCATTTGCCAATCCTCGGCCCATCTTCCGAACTGATCAAGATTTCCACAATACATTGTAACCTGCTTCACTACCAACACTAATTTACAAACTTGCTATGCACATTCACATCCAAAACATTTACATATATAATAAATAACAGAGGTCCCAACTCTGACACCTTGTGCACCCTGCTCATCATTCTCTTCCAGTTAGACAATCAAACTTCAACCATCAGTCACTTCTTCCTATCCAACTAATTCTGAATCCAGCTTGCTAGCTCAGCCTGCTATGTAGGAGCTTACCAAATGCCTTATTACAATCCATAAAGACAACATCCACTGCCGTACCGTCATCTATCCCTTTAGTTACTTCTTTGAAGAACTCTGAAACATTTGTCAGACGTGACCTCCCTAGCACAAAATCATGGTGACTCTTCCTGATCAAGCCTTGACTATCCAAATGACGGTGAATCTTGTCCCTCAGAATTCCCTCCTGTAACTTCCCGAGAACTGAAGTCAGGCTCACCAACCTATAATTCCCTGACCTGTCTTCGCTACCCTTCTTGAACAATGGAACATCATTAGCTACCGTCTAGTCCTTTAAAACTTAATGTAAGTATCTCTATAAAGGCCTCAGAGATTTCTACTCTTCTGCCCATAAGGTCTGGAGGTGCTTCATGTGTTTCAAGGCTGCAAACACCTCCAACCTTGTAATATACATATGTCCTAAGACCCCATTACTTACCCTTACCCTAAATTCTTTGGCATCCATGATATTCTCCTTAGTAAGCACCAAGAAGAACTAGATATTAAAAACTCTCAGCCATCTCCTCTGGCTCCACAAATAGGTGACCCTGTTGGTCTTTGAGAACCTGGTCTTTCCCTCATCACCCTTTCACTGTTAGTATAAACTGAAGAATCCCTTGGGATTATCTTTAATATTGTCTGCTAAATCCACTTCCTTGTGCCCTCCTGATTTACATCTTTGGCCTGCTCTTAAACTTTTTATATTTGTCAAGGGATCCACTTGTACCCTGCTGCCTAAAAGTGATGTGTTTCATTTTTCCTGACCAGAGCCTCGATGTCTCATGTCAGCAAGGGTTCACTGAACTTGGTATGTATACTCTTCACCTGAACAGGAACATGATGCTTCTGGACTATTGATATGATCTTTTAAAAGCTTTCTAAATGTTTCTTTGTATTAAAGTAGAGTCGCCCGGTTGACCTCAGCTAGAGCCTACCAAGTGCCCTCAAAATTGGCCCTGCTCCAGTTCAGGACTTTAACTCATAGACTCTTCTATCTTTTTCCATATCTACTTTAAAATAAATTGAATTGTGATCACTGGACTCAAACTGCTCCCTATTGACATTTCTGTTACCACCTGGACTGCCCCCTTCTTTAAAAAGTGGTCCAGTTTTGCTCCTTCCTGAGTAGGTTCCTCCATATATTGCATGAGGAAGCTACCTGGAAGGTACTGTGCATATTCTGCCCCATCCAGGCCATTTGTGCTCTGGATGGTCAATGCCATCTGTGGATAGCTCCAGACGGCATTGTTCTCGGGATCACAGGACCACACAAGCTTCACCGTAGATTGTCACCTTGTCGTGGTGAAGAAGCTTGTGTGGTCCTGTGATCCCGAGAGCAATGCCATCTGGAGCTATGCTCCTGGTAGGGTCACCCATGGCGGTAAGGTCAAGGGTGAGGTCCTTGACAAAGAACAATCCAACCTAGACCTCAACGGTGGAGCAGGCGGACGAAGTTACTTTGAACTCAACGGCTATGAAGGCGGATGAAGGCTGCAACAAATCCATCAGCTCCAGTCGTCATGGTTTCCATGCCATTGGAATCAGTTGGTTGACCTGTGAAGTATCGTGTGCTTCTTGGAGTACAACATCGAGTACACGTTAAACAAATACACGCACAGGCGTCTTTGCTCTGTGGGCCACTTCTTCAGAACAAAGACCATCATCCTCGACCTCGAGGGATAGCCACGATGGTGACGACAATGGTCAATGCCATGAAAATTGAAATCTGAGTAGCATACATCTTACTATTCTCACATGTATAATATAGCCCTACCAAGGTGACCATCCCTTTCTTACTTCTAAGTTCCTCCAAAATGTCCAATTAATGATAAAGAGTCTGTGTTTTTGATATAAACATACACTCAGTGACCAATTTATTAGTACACTTCATCAATGCAAATATCTAATTAGCCAATCAAGTAGGAGCAACGTAGTGCACAAAAGCATGCAGACATGGTCAAAGGATCAGTTGTTGTTCAGACAAAATGTCAGAATGGGGAAGAAATGTGATCCAAGAGACTTTGACTGTGGAATGATTGTTAACATACATAGAAAGCTACAGCACATTACAGGCCCTCCAGCCTATAATGTCGTGCCAGATGGGGTGATTTGAGTATCTCAGAAACCTCTGATATGGGATCTTCATGCATAACAGTTACTAGAGTTTTGGGGAATGGTACGAGAAACAAAAGATCATCCAGTAAATGGCAGTTCTGTGGGCAAAAAATGCCTTGTTCATGAGAGAGGTCAGAGGAGAATGGGCAGACTGGAAGAATTCAAGCTGACAGGAATGTGACAGTAATTCAAATAATCACACATTGCAATGGTGTGCAGAAGAGCATCTCTGAATGCACAACGTGTTAAACCTTAGAGTGGATGGGGTACAGCAGCATAAGACATCTAACGTAGTGGCGACTCTATTAGTTAAAGGAGCTACAGTATCTAATAAAGTGGCTACTGAGAGTACATATCCTTCTTAATTATTGGGAACCTGTTTCCATTTGCCTCCGTGCTTTCAACTCAGGTCATCAGATGTTATAACTTTTGGTCTGTTATAATGTTTGCCTTTTTGTCAACTTCTGCAATTTGTCTCCCATGTACCATTGTTTCATTCCTAATTGCTTGCAAAATATACTTCTTGAAATCCCTTTATCTTTTCAGTTTTCAAAAACATCTTGAAAACATTTCCTTTCAAGATGGCATTTTTGATTTTTTGTATGTTTCGCTTTTAGCTATGTTTACAATCACATTATTACAATTTACCTGTTTTCAATAAACTGGATTGATATAACCTGCTTCTTCACAAAAATATTTTTGTTCCCCATTATTTTCTCTTTCTGAAGCATCCATCCCTCTGTACTTTTATTTGTTTCTTTAATCCTAACTGATGTCTTCACTCCTGGAAATACTATTTGCGCTGACATCTTTTCTGCTGCTGGGTCCAGCATTTTGCCAAAGTTTTCTAGGAGTAGGAATGTCAGTTTCTGTTGCTCATTTCACCTCAGAGTCTGAGATGGTTTTCTGTTAAAATACCAAGGGTGTAGCAGCTGGCTGTTTCATCATTAAATCTAGTAATTTATTTATATTAATATTATATTACTAGATTTAATTTATATTAATTAAAATTAATCAATCAAAAATTAATTTAAAATAAATTTCTTTAATAAATTTCTTTGTAATCTGTTTGCATTTGGCAGACTATGTGTTTATATCATTCTGCAAATCTTTTATCAGGATTTATTTATTTCCTGCGGAGCATCAAGGAAGCTCAACTCTGTCCCAGGATACTGACGGACTTTTACTGCTGTACCATTGAGAGCATACTCACCAACTCCATCTCAGTGTGGTATGGCAATTGTCCCATTTCGGACCACAAAGCACTCCAACGTGTGGTGGAAACTGCCCAGCGGATTATCAGCACCCAATTGCTCACCATTGAGAACATCTACCATAAACGCTGCCTGGGCAGGGCGAGAAGCATTATCAAGGATGCATCTCACCCTAACCATGGACTTTTTACTCTCAACCTATCTGGTAGGTGCTACAGGAGCCTCCGCTCCTGCACCAGCAGGCACAGGAAGAGCTTCTTCCCTGAGGCTGTAACACTGCTGAACCTCACATCACAGCACTAAGCAGTATTACACCCATAATTTACTGTCTCAGTACCTTTACATTGTGTGCTGTAACACTTTTTATTCGCAGTTATTTTGTAAATAACACTATTCCTTGCATTTCTGGTTAGATGCTAACTGCATTTCATTGGCTTTGTATCTGTACTTGGCACAATGACAATAAAGTTGAATCTAATCTAAGAAGAACCTGGTAATCTACTTCAATGACAATCGTCCAGTAGCATTTAAATCCACAGTGATGAAGTGTTTTGAGAGGTTCGTGATGAAAGATATCAACTCTTGCCTGACAAGCAACATCGATTTGCTCCAATTTGCCTACCAGAGCAAAAGGGCCACAGTAGATGCCATCTCATTGGTTTTAACTCAACCCTGGAACATCTGGACACCAAAGGTACATACATCAGGATGGTCTTTATCAACTACAGCTCAGCATTCAATACCACCATCCCCTCAAGACTAATCAATAAGCTTCAAGACCTTTGCCTCAATACCTCCTTGTGCAATTGGATCTTTGATTTCCTTACTCGCAGATGCCAGTCAGTTCGGCCACCTATGAATGTGTGGCAAAGCACAGCTCCAATGCCGTATTCAAGTTTGATTACAACGCCACTGTCGCAGACCAAATCAAAGGTGGTGACAGATCAGCATATAGGAAATTGAAAATCTGGAGGAGGGGTGCCATAACAACAACCTTTTACAAAATGTCAGCAAGACCAAGGAGGTGATTATTAACTTCCGGAGGAGGAAACCAGAGGTCCATCAGACAGTCCTCATTGGAGGATCAGAGGTGGAAAGGTTCAACATCTTTAAATTCCATGGTGTTATTATTTTGGAGGACCTGGCACGTATGTATAATTATGAAGAAAGCATGGCAGTGCCTCTACTCCTTTGGAGTTTGCGAAGACTCAGACCATCGCAGGCAAAACCCTCCCCACTGTTGAGTACATCTACATAAGATGTCGCAGGAAAGCAGCATCCATCATCAAGAAACTCCACCACCTAGAACATCCCCTTTACTTGCTGCTGCAATCAGGAAGGTACAGGAACATCAGGGCTCACACCACCAGGTTCAGGAACAGTTATTACCCCTCAACCATCAGGCTCTTGCACCAAAGGTGATAACTTCACTCAACTTCACTTGCCCCATCGTTGAAATGTTCCCACAACCTGTGGACTCATTTTCAAAGGCTCTTCATCTCATGTTCTTGATACTTATTGCTTATTTATTTATTATTATTACTTCTTTCTTTTGTATTTGCACAGTTTTCTGTCTTTTGCATACTGGTTGAATGCCCTAGTAGTGCAGTCTTTCCATGATTCTATCATAGATTTATTGAGTATGCCCACAAGAAAATGAATCTCTGGGTTGTATGTGGTGGCATAAATGTACTCGAATAATAAATTTACCTTGAACTTTGGATTAAAGTCTTTTGTAGATCTGCTATTTTTCCATTCAATGTTGCCACTTTAGGTTAATCTTTTATTTCAAATTTTTATTTTTATGCACTGGGTTACTGATTTTTAATAAAAGTAATATTAATTTTGGTTTTGACTGCACAAATCCAGCAAAATAGGTACTACTGTAGCAAGCAAAGATGGGAATGTCTCATTTTGAAAGCTCAGTATTCTGCCTATTTACTGAGATGTATGTTGAAAGTCTTCAGAATCAATGCCAGAATGAGAATGAAGTTTATTATCACCAACATGTGACATGAAATTTGTTAACTTAGCAGCAGCAGTTCAATGGAATATATAATCTAGTGGAGGGGGGAAAATATTTATAATATAATAAATAATAATAAATAAACAAGTAAATCAATTGCATATATTGAATAGATTATTAAAAACATGGAAAAACAGAAATACCGTATATTAAAAAAAAGTCAGGTAGTGTCCAATGATTCAATGTCCATTTAGGAATCAGATGACAGAAGGGAAGAAGCTGTCCTGAATCTTTGAGTGTGTGCCTTCAGGCTTCTGTACCTCCTACCTGATGGTAACAGTGAGAAAAAGGCATGCCCTGTGTGCTGGAGGTCCTTAATAATGGACGCTGCCTTTCTGAGACATGGCTCCCTGAAGATGTCCTGGGTACTTTGTAGGCTTGTACCCAAGATGGAGCTGACTAGATTTACAACCTGCTGCAGCTTCTTTCAGTCCTGTGCAGTTGCCCCTCCATACCAGACAGTGATGCAGCCTGTCAGAATGCTCTCCACAGTACAACTATAGAAGTTTTTGAGTGTATTTGTTGACATGCCAAATACCTCAGACTCCTAATAAAGTATAGCTACTGTCTTGCCTTCTTTATAACTACATCAATATGTTGGGACCAGGTTAGATCCTTAGAGATCTTGACACCCTGCAACTCGAAGCTGCTCACTCTCTCCATTTCTGATCCCTCTATGAAGATTGGTATGTGTTCCTTCGTCTTACCTTTCCTGAAGTCCACAATCAGCTCTGTAGTCAGACTTCAGCTGCGTACAGACTCTATTCCCAATGAACCTTTCCATGTGTATCACTTATTTCCATCTCCATACTGTGTGTGTCTTTTCTTATCATGTCAGGTTATTATGCATCACTAAATTTGCTGGGACACCAGTTCTGCAAGCCTCAAATACAACAACAATTTGCAGTCTGGACACAGTAATTCACCCATTCCATAGACTTGTTTATTAACTGCAGCTAGATATTTAGCAGGTTTTGAAGGAAGTGGATAATCTTAGAGAAAACAAGGAAACAAATTTGACTTATGTGGTAGATTAACAGAATTAGTTATTTCCCTGTAACAACAACTATAAAATAGCTGAATATGTCCAGAACATTGCTGATTAAGTTTAGCTTTAGGCTTTGGTGACAAGATTAGGCCCGTCTATGGCAATTTACTGGAAATCATGTGGTATTTTCCAGTAAATTGCATATCAGGGGTCTTGCCTTATATGGAGCTGTTATTCATTTGTAAGGGAGATAAGGGGGACCCTGAGAAACATAAAAGTAAGATTGTTTCAAGAGATTTTTGGATCTTCTCCATGGGCTGACTCCCGACCAGTGCTTGTTGACCTTGATGACCTTTCTTTTCTTGGTGAAATGTTAGGGCTCCCTGGGAGCTAAAGATTGAGTGTTTAAGAATATACAAGCAGCATTGCTAATTGTTAATTAATGATAAGTATAACCATGAATTGCTTGCAACCTTGAGCTTGATTTATTCGTGAAGAATCAAATAAAGAAGTCTTGAGTTTTGTTTCTTTAGTTGAATTCGACCAGATTTGTAGCTGGGGTTGAGTTAACAAGATTACTTGATTTACTGATTTCTTTGTTCACTTAGTTAAGAGTTAAATAAAGTTACTTAACCAAATTATTTGTGAATTTGTGTCTTTCATTGCCAACTTGGTCACTCGAGAGGACCAAAAGAAGCTTGAGACAATATATATTTAATTAACACTGGCTTTTTGTCATTTTTGAGTGTATATGACCATGGTCCTTATGTCTTGTCATATCTTTTTCATGTCTCCACATTAAATATCATATGTGACACCAGACATAAATTACATTGACATCATCACATATTTTAATCACTTCAGTGATGTACTGCATTTGTACCACAGAAGGATGAGAAGGATGGAACTGGTGTTTGCAATTGTGGTTGTCAGTATGGCATAATGTTGCCCTGTTAGGGTTCCATTTGGGCGCACTGCAGCAAGTCAGGGAAACCATAGCCTGTAGTCATGGAGCACAAAACAGTTGAAAGTAAACACCTACGTGATCAGCTTTATTCAGCAGGAAGGAAAACACAAACAACCCAACGAGGCCAGCTTCCATCTAATTATTCTTTTATGCATGAACTGAACCCTGCATGTACGTGAGCTCACAGGCAATTTCAGCAATTACTTAGAACTTCCAGCACAATTGACAGATGTGAACATTATCATCATGACCAGACAGTACTTTATGTTAGGACTGATTTTTATAAGGCGTGGTTGACCCTGGCATGTCTGTCAATTATGGCCGGTTCTGAAAATAACGCTGCTTCTGAATCTAATCCGATAAATACTGGTAAGATTTTTTTAAATTACCATATATAGTATAATTTATACTTCCTAATTTTTTAGCTTATTTAAAAGTAATGTACCAAGGCAGCGATTTATGGTTCTGCCATGTCAGAGTTGGAAGCAACTTCCTAAATCTACCTTGTAGAGTCAGTGGAGATCTAGTACTGAAAATGAGTTAATGCAATATAGACCAGTCAAGCTCGGATCAAAGAATAATATTTCAAGAATGACAGCCTTTTTATTCCAAATATGAATCTCCGGTGTAGTTGAGTAAAGGAGGGTGGTACCATTCCAATATGTATGATGAAAGACTGTATTATTTTGCTATTTGTTGGTAATTGGTAAATTATTGTCACATACTGACGTTACGTAAAGCGGAATCTTTGTTTCGAATGCCATCCATGTAGATCATTTCACCACATCAGTACTTTGAGGTAATTCAAGGAGAAAAGCAATAACAGAATTCAGAATATGGTGTTACAGTTACAGAGAAAGTGCAGTGCAGGCAGGCAATAAGGTGCAAGGCCATAACAAAATAGATTGTGAGTTTGTGAGTCCACTTTATCATACAAGAAGTCCATTCAATAGTCTTATAACAGCGTCTGCACTGTATAATAATAGTCTTATAAATTAAAAGCCATTCTTAACCTGGTGGCATGTGTTTTTGTATCTTATTCCCAATTGAAAGAGAGAGGAAGAGGGAATGTTTGTTATGGGAGGGGTCTTTAATTATGCTGGCAAGAGGAAGTACAGACAAAATCAATGGAGAAAAAAAAGCTGGTTTTCATTAATTTCTGAGCTGTGTTTACAATTCTTTGCAGTTTCATGCAGTCTTGAGCAGAGCAGTTGCCATACCGAGCAGTGGTGCATTCAAATAGGATGCCTTATATGGTGCATCAAGAACAATTGGTGAGAATCAATGGAGACATGCTGAAATTCTTAAGCCTCATGAGGAAGTAAAGGTGCTGGTGTGCTTTCTTGGCTGTGGATCTATCTGGTTGTATACACTAGGACAAGCTGTTGGTAATGTTTTTACCAAGGGGCTTGTTCTGGCAATCATCTCCACCTCAGCACCATTGATGTAAGCAGGAGCATGTGCAATGCCTTTCTTCCTGAAGTCAATTGCCCTCACTGTCCTCCTCATACAAGCCAAGTCAGGCAAGATACAGATACCACAATAATACTCTCTCAAATCAATTCTGTAAAGGGGGAATTCTACCTAGACTTGTATTTACTTTGTGAGATAAGATTTTATTGCCAAGATTTTCACTTGAGTGAAGTTTATATATGTGCACACTCTCTAATCACACTGTATTGAAAGTCAAACCAGAACAGCCACTTGGATAGGGCTTTTCACTGTCTCATTCAAACCATAATTCTACCGCAGTGTTATTTTTCAGTGTATTAATCCCAAAAGCACTTATTCCTGTCAGATGGGAAAAATTATGATGCCATATGCAAGTTGCATTTACAACCATACCACTCATTTCCTCGAGCCCGGGGCCAGGAGAATAACCAGGGATACATTCCAAAGCAATAGTGTAAGCTATTTGCCCCAGAAAAAGTAATACTTCTTTTCAGCGCGTAAAGATGGGGGAAGGGTGGAACTACAAGCAAGTAACAGTTTTGCAGCTTCAGAGACTTCTCAATTACTGTCAACCAAATTGCAAACTGCAATGTGTTCTTTATGAAATGGTTCCTTTCATGACACTCATCCATGAGTCGAAGATTTTAACTTGATAATGTTGGTATTGTTCAATTAATTCAAATTTAGATGAACCAAATATTTTAAATATTCAACACAGGAATAAAACTTTGCCATATATTCAAATCTTCACAGATCAGCTGTGATTATAACTCCTGAAATAAGGGATTTTACCCCATATTATGTATAATGGAATAAAAATATTTAGATATTAAATGTGCAGATAATATGCATCCAGCATCATTTTCCTTATTCAGGAGAGGGGTTCAAACTTATATTAGCCTTTGTGTGTTGAAGTGTTTCCTTGCAACAACAAAGTCTGTCTCTAATCTGTGTCAGGAAGTGTATAGTCATGGACTTTAGTTGAAGAAATGATAGGGTTGACTAAACAGAGAGAATTTTTTTTTAATATGAGGTGAAAGGGACCTGGGAGTCCTTGTACAGGATTCCCTAAAGGTTATTTTTTAGGTTGAGTCTGTGGTGAGAAAGACAAATGCGAAGTTAACATTCATTTCAAGACGGCTAGAATATAAAAGAAAGGATGTAATGTTGAGTCTTTATAAAGCACTGGTGAGGCCTCACTTGGAGTATTGTGAGCAGTTTTGGGCCCCTTATCTTCAAAAGGATGTGCTGACACTGGAGAGGGTTCAAAGGGGGTTCACGAAAATGATTCCAGGTTTGTGTGACAAAACGGCTCCAATGCCGTATGGGGATGCATCACACGCCAGTCTGATGGACAGGGATGGGTCATAATGTGTGAGCAGTTCATCGTTATTGATCCCTTTGTTTCTTTGAATGCTTTCTCACATCTTTCTCACCATTCCCACTTTGCTCCTGCCTGTAACAGTGCATTTTCAGTGGATGCAGCACTGTAGCGATGTTTGGGAGAAACCAGTGATAGTGATTTACAAGGCCCAAGTATGACCTGAGTTGTGGCACATTTTACGGTTTGGGTACCAGTAGCCCTGCTTCAGTTTTCTCTGGGGTGAGTTATGTAAGCCATGCTTGTCAATGACATGTCCACAATATGAAATTTCATTCTTGAAAACACACTTTTCTCTCCCTTTGTGCACAGACCACACTCACTCAGCCTGGTAAGCACTTTACCAGGTTCTGGAGGTGCTCTTCATAATTTTTGCCAGTTACGATGATGTCATCAAGGTAACATTGTGTTCCTGGGATATCTTGGAGCACCTGGTCCATTGCTCTTTGCCAAATTGCTGGAGCTGATGTGACAGCAAAGATGATACGATTAAACTGGAACAGTTCCTTGTGAGTGTTGTTTATGAGGAACTTCCTGCTTGACTCCTCAATCTCCATTTGCAGAAAGGCAATATGTGACAGGTCAATCTTTGAAACCCTCTCCCCACCTCAAAGATGCAAAAATCTCTACTATTCGTGGCAGGGGATACTGCACAGTACACAACTCCGGGTTGATGCTCACCTTGAAATCCCCACATATGTGAATGGCTCCAGCCTTCCCCTTCTTGATCACCAGGGCAATGGGCATGGCCCAATCACTCCACTCAACTTGGAGAGAATTCCAGACACCTCTGAGCTCTGCAGTTCAGTATCTACTTTTGGACATAGTGCATAAGGCACTGGATGCGTTTTATGGAATCTTGGTGTTGCTGTTTCATCAAGTTCAATTCTGGCCTTCATTCCTTTGAGTTTATCAATCCTCTTCTCATTAGCATTAAGCAGCTGTGCCAGTCTCTGGTCAGTGTTACCATTTGAGCTGCTGAGAAGTGGCAGATGGAGTTCAACCCAGATAAGTGTGAGGTGGTTCATTTTGGTAGGTTAAATATGATGGCAGAATATAGCATTGATGGTTGGACTGTTGGCAGTGTGGAGGGTCAGAGGGACCTTGGGGTCCGAGTCCACTGGACACTCAAAGCTGCTACGCAGGTTGACTCTGTAGTTAAGAAGGCATATGGTGTATTGGCTTTCATCAATTATGGGATTGAGTTTAAGAGCCAAGAGGTAATGTTGCAGCTATATAGGACCCTGGTCAGACCCCACTTGGAGTACTGTGCTCAATTCTGGTCGCCTCACTACAGGAAGGACGTGGAGACCATAGAAAGGGTGCAGAGGAGATTTACAAGGATGCTGCCTGGATTGGGAAGCATGCCTTATGAGAATAGGTTGAGTGAACTTGGCCTTTTCTCCTTGGAGCGACAGAGGATGAGAGGTGACCTGATAGAGGTGTACAAGATAATGAGAGGTATTGATCGTGTGGATAGTCAGAGGCTTTTTCCCAGGGCTGAAATGGATGCCACAAGAGGGCACAGTTTTAAGGTGCTTGGAAGTAGGTACAGAAGAGATGTCAGGGGTAAGTTTTTTACGCAGAGAGTGGTGAGTGTGTGGAATGGGCTGCCAGCGGCTGCTGGAAGCGGGAACGATAGGGTCTTTTAAGAGACTCCTGGATGGCTACATGGAGCTTAGAAAAATAGAGGGCTACAGGTAAGCCCAGGTAGTTCTAAGGTAAGGACATGTTCGGCACAGCTTTGTGGGCTGAAGGGCCTGTATTGTGTTGTAGGTTTTCTATGTTTCTATGTTCCGTCGGGAGGAGAAGGTAGCAGCGCACCGCGCACGTGCAGCTCTCCGGTGAAAATGATATCGTATCCATTAAATAGGGGCCATGGACAATTCTGATTTGATGGAGACAGACGTGAAAGCACAGAGGAACATCTGGAGAAATTTCTGAAACACCGGTTCGCTGCCGCTGTTACCGGGCGATCGAGAATCTTCCGGAGGGAAGGCCCCAAAATCCCCGGCTTTGCCTGCTGCTGGTGACTGAGACTGAGGTCGGATCGTTCGGATAAAGATGGTGCTCGGTACTCGGTGTCGGAGGGCTGATCGGAGGCTCGAAATTTTCAGACGACTCAGAGTCGGACTGTGGTTGGGCATGGCAGGGAGTGTTTTCTTCCTTCTCCCGTCTGCATGAGATGTGGGACATTCGAGAGACTTTGAACTTTTTTACTGTGCCATGGCCTGTTCTTCATCAAGTGATGGAATTGTTGCACTGTTGTAACTATATGTTATAATTACGTGGTTTTGTTAGTTTTTTTCAGTCTTGGTCTGTCCTGTGTTTTGTGACATCACACCGGAGGAATATTGCATCATTTCTTAATGCATGCATTACTAAATGACAATAAAAGCGGACTGTGTGTCCTCATAATATAAAAAAAATAATAATGGCCATTTTTGAGTTCCAGGATTTTGGCTAAACAACAACCAAAATTCCATGATGTATATTTCCAAGCTAGAAGACTGAATCCAAATGACAAGACTACCACTCTACAGCATTTCAAGTAACTAAAATTCAGCCTTAAAAAATTCACAAATCACTACCAACAATTCAGCCATATGGAATAAAAGTTTGCTCTTACAAAATTTATCAAAAAATATAGTAAGTAATTCAACACATTTTAAACTTTCATTTCTTGACATGATACTGCATTCCAGAGAATCTCAATATAATCCCTGATGAAGATGGCAGAGTTTGTCATCGAAACGATGGTTAAAACCATTACGTGTACCCGACCGGAAGCCTGAGAAGAGCTTATGCGCAATCACAATATATTCCATTTTCTAGGAACACAACCTGCCATAATATGGAGGAGACATGCAATTTACCTCATGGACAGTGGAGTTCAGGGCAGTCCTTCTCCCCAGAGTTAGCTGTTGGTGATGAATGGTGCATGAAATGTGAGCAGACTGTAAGAAAATAGGTAAGTTGTTGAGCATCCTGGGTCCATTGCATCTACCAACAATATTTCATGCAGTAGTGCTGATAATTTGCATCTTCAGGGAGTCATTATCCTTTCTGTTTTTGGACAGGTACTTAGAATCTTTAGAACCATAAGCATAGTGCTCGTTTCTCGCTGCTGCCATCAGGCAGAAGGTACAAGAGCCTCACAACTCACACCACCGGGTTCAAGAACAGTTACTACCCCTCAACCATCAGACTCTTGAACAAAAGAGGATCACTACACTCATTCTATTGAGATGTTTCCTCAACCAATGATCTCACATTAAGGACTCTTTATCTTCATGTTCTTGTTATTTATTGCTGTTTATTTATAGTTGCATTCAACAGATAGTTGTCTTATATGCTCTGCTCTTTCATTTATCCCATTTACAGACACTTTTTTGCAGATTCGCTGAGTATCTCAGGGTTGTATGTGGTAATATGTATGTAAGTAATAAATTTTACTTTGAACTTTGGAGTGTAGTCAAGCGACCCTTCAGAAAAGGGAGCTGGAACCATGGAAAAATTAGCCAAACTGACTTTGTCGAAGTGTAAGATCCAAATGCACAAAACCAGCTCAGCCAGGAATTCAGTCAGAGCTCGCGGGTGTGTTGATTGTCCATCAATTTCGACGATGACAAGTGTGTTTGTGCAGCTCATCTGATGTGTGTTTGGAGGTGACTGTAGAGGCCAATTCCTGAACGGCAGAAACATCCACAGTAGGGACAAGGGAGCTGTCCCGACTCTGTCTGCTACTGCTTCTACTTCTCTCCGCTGGTCTCCAGACCTCTGTGATACCTATCTTCTAAGTTTCTGAGAGCAAGTTTAACCAAGGTGAGCCAACTAGTTCTGTCTCATGCCCTATGTTCCAGATGCCAGGGAGCAAGCCCACCGTAAGCAATGATGGCTTTCACACAGTCTTTATACCTCTTGCAAGATCTACCACAGTTTCTGCTTTCCTGTGATAACTGGCCATAGAGCAGCTGCTTAGGGAATCTGGAGTCCTCCGTGCCTTCAACATATCCGGTCCAATGAAATTGTGCTTTCAGGATCATGGCCTCAATAGTCTTTGTCCTATTGAGGACTTCCAGGTTTATGATATGGTCTTGCCAGTGGATGCCCAAGGTGGATCTCAGGGTTGGCATGTTGAAGTACTTCAGCAGGTTGAGTTGCCTTTTGAATATGGCCCACACTTTGCAACCATACAGGAGGCAGTGAGGCCTTATACAAGTCGATCTTTGTGGACATCTGTGTAGCGTACTGGGTTAGCACATGTAGTCTCCGGTGCACAGGCTCTGACTAGCCTTGCAAACCCTGGCATTGATTTTTTATCCTAGGAATCATCACTGGAGATGCTCATGCAGGTTTATCAATCTTTCTCACCTCTTCAACGATGATATGACTGGCCTCGTCCTCTCATATGGGGAAGCCTTGGATCCATTCAATATCCCAAATGGTATGAAGCAAGGGTGTTTGCTGGTTTTAGTGATGTTCAACTTCTTTTTCACATACATAACCAACCACGCAGTCAGGGACCTTGAACACAGGGTATACTTACAGTACAGAAATCTGTAAGATTTGATGGATCATTATTTGATTTGCGTTGCCTAAAATCCAAATCTAAGACAGTTAAAAGAGTCACCCTCAATGCACTCTTTGTCGATGACTGCGCTCTAATGACCCACACAGAGTCCGACCTGCAACTGGTTATTGACAGGTTTGCAGAAGCTTTGTGTGTATTTGCCCTCGCCATCATTCCTGACAAAACAGAGGCCTTGTATCAGCCTGCTCGCGGATCTGCTGCTGTGCTGCCTTCCATCACCATCGAAGGCACAACACTGAGGGTAGTAAGGGAATTTAAATACCTCAGCTCAGGTGTAGTACCGTGGTAATAGTGAGTTCTGGTGACCACAGTGCAGGTCAATTGATCAGTGATTGAATATTTGGCCTTTTTTTATGGACATACTATCAATTATTGTATCTAATCTTATGTAGTTATATTTATTGCGGATTTTTTGTTTTATTGTTTTCTTTATCGTTTTGTGTTTTTTAAATTCTGCATCGGATCTGGAGTAACTGAACATAAGTATTAGTCCAGGGAAAGAGAAATCAGAGAGAGGCGGGCTGAGTGTGGCCTAGATTACCTACTCCTGCCATATTAGGACGGTTTGAATTCAAAGCTACTCCCATATCTGTTATCCTTTGAAGTGACTAGTAGTGGCCCTTGCATCTCAGCATCTAACTGGTTGAGCCAAGCGAAGTTTCTGAAGGTCACAACAGGGGTATAACTACCCCCATCAGCATACTAACGCGGCAATAACTCTGCTGTATTGGTCAGCAGTAAAGAACTTTGACAACAGCCAGCAAAGCCAGAAAGGTCCAAGACCTACAAAGGGAGCAAAGTGACACCAGCAAACAAACCTGTCCCAAGGCAGGAGACTAACCTTCATGAAGACCAGGGAAGCCTGGACTCTTGGAGCCCAACAAAGATGCCTGTGACTGGCCCTAAATCTATGAGATAATTTAAGCCTAAATTAAGTATTGAATGATTAACCACGTGTGTGTAAATAAGCCATGTTTGCACTGGGATCTGCCTTGTGTACTTTTGTTTGCCTCGAAAGCATAAAATGTATTTGAAAGGATGTTGGTCAAAGTGCTCAGAAAATGTGGGAACAATGATATAATGTGTCATTCCTAAACTACAGGGACGTCCTCCATCTCAGCAAAAGCACCGTCCCTCGTCTCTTGTCCAGGGAACAAAGTGACTGAAGAAGCTGAGGAATCAGCAGTTTATAAATTTAGGTCAACGTCAACCAAGAGCTAAGCACAGTCCAGGTATAATAATGTTACACAATGTCTGTCTGCAACTTTCAGAATCAGAATCAGGTTTAATATCTTCAGCGTATGCCGTGAAATCGGTTAACTTTACAGCAGCAGTACGATGAAATACATGATCAATAAATATCGAGGAAAAAACTGAATTACATTAAGTATATGTACCTATTAAATAGCTAAGTTGAAATAAGAAGTGCAAAAAAAACAGAAATAAAAAAGCAGTGAGGTAGTGTTCACCGGTTCAATGCCCATTTAGAAATCGGATGGCAGAGGGGAAGAAGCTGTTCCTTACTTAACCGAGTGTGTGCCTTTAGGCTTCTGTACCTCCTTCTCGACAGTAACAATGAGAGGCGGGCATGTCCTGGGTGGTGAGGATCCTTAATGATGAACACCATCTTTCTAAAGTGCCGCTCCTTGAAGATGGCTTGGATACTATGGAGGCTGGAGCTGACTAATTGTAAAAGTTTTCTGCAACTTTCTTCGACCTTCTGCAGTAGCCCTCCCCCCCATACCAGACGGTGATGCAGCCAGTCATAAGGCTGTCCATGATACACTCGTAGAAGATTTCAAGTGTTTTAGTTGACAAAGTGAATCTCCTCAAACTCCAAATGAAATCACTGATATCAATGATATCACTGCCGTATGTTGTGAAATTTGTTGTATTACAATCATTGTTCAAGTGCATTTTGTCTCTGTGAGATGGATATAAAACTGTTGTATATGGAACATTTATTTGTGGATAAACCATGCTTGCTTAAACCAGGCTCTTTTGCCTCTCTTGTCTCTTCCTAAAAGGAACCTTTTACTTTGGACACAACACACACAAAATAATGGAGGAACTCAGCAGGCAAAGCAGCATCTATGGAAAAGAGTACAGTCGACGTTTGTGATATTTTTACTTGGGACCAACTTTTCCTGCTCTAGCAATTCATGCTCTAGAATCCAAAAGTTCTCATTTTTTGTGGCACAAGAATAGCAATTGTCACATTAATCTCTAACTCACATCTCTGGATTGAGATGAACACAATTGTACCCAAGAAGTTTCCCTTTCTTATACAGATTCTCAAATTTCTTGCAAGCAATTGATTACCTTGTTAACAAATGTAAGGAGGTTGGGTTGTTAAGGATGGGAAGTGCATCCAGCTGTTTAGAACAAGCGTCATTTAAGAAGTTCATGTGTGACATTGGGTGTGTTTACAGGACTCACTTTAGTAATCCAATTGCCAAGTTAGGATCACATGCGAGCAGACATGACCAAGTGTTTGTTTCAGACTAACGTCCAGTGTTCATAGGACTGTGTAATACAACTCCCATATGCAGCCGCAGACTTTGAATAATGCTGCAAATGCTATTCATGAGAAATTTTGATGAAATCAGCCTCCCTAACACTAAAGAAAGCATGCTCCAATGTAGTTCACTTTCCAGGTCCTCTAATTGCTGGAGTAAATCTCCATTACACTTTTGCCAATGAAAAAAATCAAAGTGGTCCTGGTAAGGCCTAACCTTAACTTAGTATAGCTATTACATAGTTTCTGTCCCTCATATTTTGGTACACAAAAAGAATTGTCATTTCATTAACCTTTATGTTTACTCCCTCTTCCAGTCCATGAGATGTCAATAATTTTTTATCATAAATCTCCAATATTTTTTGGATCTCCAGTTTTTTCTAGCTTTTGTAAAGAAAGTAAGTATTCTGTTCTTTTGATCCAAACTGGATGACCCCACATTTCCTAACAATGGCTTTCATTGTAGCAAATTCACACATTCATTTGACTATTTGGTTTCCTGTAATCCTATACTTCCATCAACACTCCTTACAATATTGAGTACATCCTTTGTGTTGTCAGCAAACGTGGCTTTCTATCCCATCACTCAAGTTATTTATAAATATATGAGTCCTTGAGGCCCTAGCACCAATCCCAGTTAGGCATCAATTAAATCCAACTTCCATTTGGAGATATTGGCCATTAACTGGCCTCTAATCTCCTGCTGCTCAACTAATTTCCTGACGAGATCAATAACTTAATTTCAGTTTTGTGACCTTCAATATTTGTTAGCAATCTATTATGACAGACCTCATCAAGCGCTTTCTGGAAATATAAATAACATCATAAGTATTTGAGAGAGTTTTGGACCCCTTATCTAAGATAAGATGAGCTGGCATTGGAGAAAGTCCAGAGCAGATTCACAAGAATGGTACCCAGGAATGAAAGTGTTAATATACAAGGAGTGTTTTGATGGTTCTGCGCCTGTACACGCAGGAGTTTAGAAGAATGAGGGGGCGATCTCATTGTAGGCTGTCAAATATTAAAATGCCTGCATAGAGTGGATGTGGAAAGGATGTTTCGTCTAGTAGGAGAGTCTAGGATCAGAGGGCACACCCTCAGAATAGAGAGATGTCCATTTAGAACAGAGGTGACAAGGAATTTCTGTAGCCGGAGGCTGGTGAATCTGTGGAATTCATTGCCTTGGACATCTGTGGAGGCTAAATGATTACATTTAAAGCGGAGGTGGATAGGTTCTTGATTACTCAAGGCATCAAAGGTCACAGAGAGAAGTCAAAAGAATGGAGTTGAGAGGGATAATAAGTCGGCCGCGCTGCAGTGAATGGCCTAATTCTGCTGCTATGTCTTATGGTCTATTTCATTGTAACCTCTTAAAAAAATCATTAGATCATTGGTAGGTTTGATTTGTGTATTGTGATGAACACGTTAGGGATATTCACAATCTGCAGAATTTCCTAGCATTAAGGCAAACAAAAAATATGAGCTCCCAAACTATTGCTACAACAGGTCTATTGCAGATGCAATCTCAATGGCTCTTTGTGCGTCCTTAGATCACCTTGACAATACAAACACCCATGTCTGGATGCTGCTTATTGACTATAACTCAGTGTTTAACACCATCATTCCTATAGTTCTGATTGAAAGCTACAGAACCAGAGCCTCTGTGTTTCCTTCTGCAAATGGATCCTCAACTTCTTAACTGGAAGACCACAGTCTGTTCAGGTTGGTAATAACATCTCCTCCTCACTGACAGCCAACACTGGTGCACCTCAAGGATGTGTGCTTAGCCCACCGCTCTCCTCTCTCTATATCCATGACAATGTGGCTAGGCACAGCTCAAATACCATCTAGAAATTTGCTGATGATACAGCTGCTGTTGGCAGAATCTCAGACAGAGTCAAAAGGGCTAATAGAGTGGTCTCACAGTGACAACCTTGCATTCAATGTCAGTAAGACAAAAGAGATGATTGTGCACTTCAAGAAGAGCAAGACGAGGGAACACACATCAATCCTCATAGCGGGATCAGAAGTGGAGAGAGTGAGCAATTTCAAGTTCCTGGATATCAATATCTCTGAGGATCTAACCTGGACCCAACATTTTGATGCAGCTATAAAGAAGGTAAGACAGCGGCTCTGCTTCATCAGGAGTTTGAGACGATTTTGTTTGTCAACTAAAATATTCAAAAACTTCTACAGTGGAAGTTTTCTGACAGGCTGTATCACCACTTGGTTGGGTGGGAGGCGTGTGGGGGAGGCCACTGCACAGGATCGAAAGAAGCTACAGAAAGCTGTAAAATTAGTCGGCTCCATCATGGTTACTAGCCTCTGTAGATTCCAGGACATCTTCAAGGAGCGGTGCCTCAGAAAGGTGTGTCCATTATTAAAGACGTCCGTCACCCAGATCATGCCCTCTTTGCATTGTTACCATCAGGAAGGAGGTGCCGAAGCCTCAGGGCGCACACTCAGCCATTCAGGAACAGTTTCTTTCCCTCTGCCGTCCGATATCTAAGTGGACAGTGAACCCATGAACACGGGCTCAGGTTTTTTTTTGTTATTTCTGTTTTTGCACGATTTTTAATATAACTATTTAATAATCATAATTCATTTATTTTTTCTATATTTATCATGTATTGTGTTGTACTGCTGCCAGTAAGTTAACAAATTTCACAATATTTGCCAGTGACATTAAACATGATTCTGATTTTGTTTCTCAATCCTGACTTTAATGACTGGTGGGAAGTGTGAATGTGGATTCTGAGCAATTTATACAGTGAGCAAAGCAAGACTCAGTTGTGATTCCCTGTGCAATTGTACAGTCCACTGTCAATAACTGTTAAAATTCATTCATGAATAATGCTCTTTTTGTTGAGATGCAAATATGTTGCTCTTAGTAAAATGTATTTTTAAAGAGAGGCTGAAAAATTAAGGAAGAGATTGCACAATGTGCCCACTCATCAATATAGTTTGAAAATTTCAAGCTCAATTTATTTTCTTTCAACCGTACACATGTATACCACCAAATGAAACAACATTACTCTGGACTAGGGTGCATAACACAGTACATATAACTCACACATATACCACATAAACTAATATTGCCCTGAATAATAAGATGCATATCCAATACAAGTTAAAAAGTGTACACAAAATGCTGGAGGAAATCAGCAGGCCAGACAGCATCTATGGAAAAGAATATAGTTGACTTTTCAGGCCAAGACCCTTCATCCTGAAAAAGGATTTCGACCTGAAATGTCGACTATATTCTTTTTCATAGATGCTGCAGGTCTGCTGCGTTCCTCTAGCAATTTGTGTGTGTTGCTTGGATTTCCAGCATCTCAGAATTTCTCTTCTACAGTGGTGCTAGAAAGTTTGTGAACCCATGTAGAATTTTCTCTATTTTTGCATAAATATTGCCTAAAATGGGATCAGATCTTTTCATAGCCTAAAACTAGATTAAGAGAACCCAATTAAATAAATAACACAAAAGCATTATACTTGATCATTTATTTATTGAGAAAATCATCCAATATTATATGTATTTGTTGGAAACAAGTATATGAACCTCTAGACTAATGTCTTCCACAAAAGCTGTTTGCAGTCAGGTGTTCCAATCAATGAGATGAGATTGGAGATATGGGTTGTTGAGGTGCCCTGCCCTATATTAAGAAAAGACATGCAAAGACAGGTTACTGACAGAGCCTGCTCTTCTCAAGAAAGATCTGTTTTTGTGCACCATGCTTCGATGAAAACAAATTTCAGAGGACCTTAAAAAGAATTCTAGAGATGCATGAAGCATTTCTAAACACCTGAGTGTTCATCAGTCCACCATAAGAGAAATTATCTATATTAAGTGGAGGAAACGCAGTACTGTTGCTACTCTCTTTAGGAGTGGGCATCCTGCAAAGATCACACCAAGAGCACAACGTGCAATGCTGAAGGAGGTGAAAAAGAACCCTAGGGTAACAGCAAAAGACCTGCAGAAATCTCTCGAACTTGTTAAAGTCTCTGTTCATATGTCCACTATAAGGAAAACACTGAACAAAAATGATATTCATGGAAGGACAACACGGAGGAAACCATTGCTGTCCAAAAAAAAACATTGCTGCACATCTCAAGTTTGCAAGAGATCACCTGGATGTTCTACAATGCTTCTGGAACGGGATTCTGTGGACAGATGAGGCAGAAGTTGAACCTTTAGGCAGAAATTCACACTGCTATGTTTGGAGGGAAAAGGGCACTTCACACCAACACCAAATCATCATTCCGACTGTGAAGCATGGTGGAAGGAGCATCATGGTTTGGGTCTGCTTTCCTTCCTCAGGGCCTGGACAGCTTGCAGTCATGCAGGGAACAATGATTTCAAAATTGTATCAAGACAATTTACAGGAGAGTGTCAGGGTGGCAGTCCATCACCTGAAGCTTAATAGAAGTTGGATAATGCAACAAGACGATGATCTGAAAGACAAGAATAAATCAGCAAAAAAATGGTTTAAAAGAAGAAAATTTGTGTTTTGGAATGGCTGAGTCAAAGTCCTGACTCTAATCCTACGGAAATGTTGTGGAAAAACTTGAAGCAAGCAGTTCATGTAAAGAAAGCCCACCAACATCCCAGAGTTGAATAAGGAGAAATGTCCTAAAATTCCTCCAAGTCAATGTGCAGGACTGATCAACAGTTAACAGAAATGTTTGGTTAAAGTTATTGCTGTACGAGGGACTTGTACCAGTTACTGAAAGGTTCACATACTTTTTCCAACAAATACATGTAATATTGGAACTTTTCTTCTCAATAAATAAACAAATGAGTATAATGTTTTTTGTGTATTTATTTAATTGGGTTCTCTTTATCTAGTTTTAGGACTTACGTGAAGATCTGATCATATTTCATGTCATATTTATGCAGAAATAGAGAAAATCCTACAGGGTTCACAAACTTCCTAACAGTATAATGCATATACATAGTGAGAGCTGGGTGGTGGCAGGGAGTTCAGTAGTTTTAAAACCTGGGGGAAGAAGTTGTTTCATATCCTAAAAGTTCTTGGCCTAATGCTACAGTCCACAAGAGGACCACAACTACGGGTGGTGATTGATTAGTTTGTGGCCTGAGGTAGAAGAAGTTAGTTTTAGAGAACTTAGTACATTTATTGTTCAACATAGTCCCCTCCTACATTTACACGCTTAGTCCAGTGGTCGTGGAGCATACGGATCCCTTGTTTGTAGAAGTGGTCCACAGCAGGGATGATTGATAAGTTTGTGGCCTAAGGTTGAAAGAGATGAGTTATTAACTTCAAACTTTCTGCATTATCACTCAAAGAGTTGAACTGCACGTGCATGTAATGAGAGCATCTTGGACCTCCAGGTGATCCACAGCAGTGGTGATTGATAAGTTTGTGGCCTAAGGTAGAAGGAGGTGAGTTATACAGCTCTCGTTACATGCACACACAGTTCAACTCTTCGAGTGATTGTGCATTAAGTTTGAAGTTAATAACTCATTTTCTTCTACCTTAGGCCACAAACTTATCAATCACCCCTGCTGTGGACCACTTTCTGGAGGTCCAAGACGCCGACTTCTACAAAGAAGAGATCCGTATGCTTCATGACTGCTGGACTAAGTGTGTAAATGTAGGAAAAATAAATGGGCTAGGTTTTCTAAAATAGACTCCTTCTACCTTAGGCCACAAACTTATCAATCACCCCTTGTATGTTGTGATTTGAAGGCTTGCTTGCCTCAAAGATCCAGAGAACTATATTGGCTGGAGTCAGGGCTTATACTTTTGTTGTTGGTCAAAGAGTAGAGGCCAGACTAAGAGTGGTCCACCAGTCCTCCAGGTTTGGGGTTTTAGCTTAGGGCTAATAATCTTAACTGGTAAAATAAAACTGCTAATGAAGCAGCAATGAAGAATCCTTCTACATCTGAGTGTGACGGTATTCCTGAGTCTCCACCCAGGACTTGCATGGCTGTCAGTAATGAAAACCGAGAGGAATCTACTTGCACAGTAACGGAAGCCCGGAGCACTGTCAGAGATGGAGGATCTTCATGGTTGCCCTAAACGCCAGTGGCATAACAGGTAATAAGTATGTAAGTAAGTATTGCTGCAGTACATCCCAAAAGAGGTTTTTGGACAGATGAAAGGATCACTGACAGTGCTAAGGCAATGCTCCTGATAAATGAATGGAAGATCCTCTCAACAGTCCTCGCAATCCTTTGTAGAGACTTGCAGTGAGATGCCTTGCAATTCCTGTACCAGATAATGGTGCAGCTGGTCAGGACACTCCCAGAAACTTGGTGCTCCTAACTCTGTCCATGGAGGAGTCATGTTTGTGCAGTGAGAAGTGGTCAGCCTGCACCTTCCTGGAGTCCACAATCATCTCTTTGGTCTTGTCCATACTGAGATTCAAGTTATGCTTGTGCCATTCTCCCAAATGCTCCAACTCCCTTCTCTATGCCATCTCATCATCGTTGTTGATGAGGCCAACCTCTCTTGTGTCATTCGCAAACTTCATGATTTGGTTGAACTGGATCTAGCAATCACAAGCATGAGAAGGTTTGCAGATGCTAGAAGTCCAAGGCAACACACACAGAATGCTGGAAGAACTCTGCATGTCGAGCAGCATCTGTGGAAAAGAGGAAACAGTGGATGTTTTGGGCCGAGACCCATCTTCAGGACTGAGCAGAAAGGAAGAAGATGCCAGAATGAAAATGTGGGGGGAGGAAAAGTGGCTTGCTGGAAGGTAGTAGGTAAAGCCAAGTGAATGGGAAAGATCAAGGGCTGAAGAAGAAAGAATCTGTTGGAGAGGAGAGTGGACAATAGGAGAAAGGGAAGAAGGAAGGGACCCGGGGGAAGTGATAGACAGGTGAGAGGAAGTGAAAGGTCAGAGCAGGGAATAGGGGAAGGTGGGAGGGGTGAAATTTGTTCACCGGAAGGATAAAATTATATTCATGCCATCAAATTGGAACCTAACCAGAAGGAATATAAGCTGTTGTTCTTCCACGCTGAGGGTGGCCTCATCTTGGCACAAGAGGAGGCCATGGATTGACACATCAGAACGGGAATGGGAATCAGAATTAAAATGTTTGGCCACTGGGAAGTTCCACTTGTGGCTGGTTGTGCGGAGGTGCTCAACGAAACAGTCCCCAAATTTACCTTAAATACCACCCCATCAGCATCCGCATCCAACACATTATCCTCCACAATGTCCGCCATCTCTAAAGGGATTCTACCACTACACATATCTTTACCTATCCCCTCAGCTTTCCACTGAGGGTGCTCCCTCGGCGATTCCCTTGTCCATTTGTCCCTCCCCTGTAATCTCCCTCCAGGCATTTAACACTCAGGTGGCCTAAGTGCTGCACATACCCAAATGTCTCCTCCCTTACCGACATTCAGGGCCCCAAACAGTCCCTCCAGGTGAGGCAACACTTCGCCTGCAAATCTGCTGTGCCTGGTGCTCCCGAGGCCGCCTCCTGTACATTGGTGAGACCCGTCGTAAACTGGTGGACCACTTCGTTGAGCACCTGTGCACCATCAACCACAAGCCTCCAACCTGATGGGATGAGTTTTGATTTCTCCTTCCGGTGAACAAATTCTCCCCCCCCCCAGTGTAAAAGATATTCAACCTATCAGGAAGGGAGAAGTCACTGTCGCTGATGTGCAGGTACATTCTATGGTGGACAAAAGGTGCATTTGTTAGAAGTCAACACTTACGTAGCTGTAGAAATAATACAGCTTTTTAAAAATTCTGCAGTAAAATTATTCTACATAACCAAGTATGCCATCTGCCATAAAACTGTCAATAATCTGGATTTAGTTGCAAACACTTTCCACGGTATTAATATGAACTACTGGGTATTTCCAACATTCTCATTCATTTCCGATGTCTAGCAATTGCAATGTTCTGTTATTCACAGTTCCAGCACATCTCCCACATGAACAGTCAGGGACAGAGGGAAGTAAACCGTATGCAGGCGGATGGGATTAGTTAGATTGGCATGGTCAGCACAGGCAGCTGGGGCCTGTTTCTGAGCTGTACTGTTGTATGTTCATTTTAACCTCTGCCAAACAGGCTGAAACTCACAAACCTTAACCATCCTGTCTCGGCCAGCACCAACATGACCCGCATCAGCCACCATCAGCATGTCACAGACATTCGCTTTGTTCTGCACTCCTCCCACTCTCTGCATCTTAAAGCATGTTTGAGTTCCTACTTGTTCTAGTTCTGATGAAAGGTGATCAACCTGGAACATTAACCTTCACTGCAAATGCTATTTACCTTATTAATATTTTTTAAAAATCAGCTTTATTATCCCTCTTTTATGATACAAAATTTGTTGTTTTGTAGTAGCAGTACATTACAACGACATAAAATGACTATAAATTACAAAATAAGTAAATGGTGTGAAAGAAAGGAATAATGTAGACGTGTTCATGGGTTTATGGACTGTTCAGAATCTGATCGCATAGGAAAAATGCTGTTTCTCAGTCATTCAGTAAGGGGTCTTCAGCCTTCTGTGGTAATGAGAAGCAGAGACTGATGGTGAGGGTCCTTAATGATGGATACTGCTCTCTTGAGTCACCACCCCTTGAAGATGCCCGTAATAGTGGGAAAGATTATGTCCACAATGGAGATGGCCAAGTTTACTACTCTTTGTAGCCTCTTGTGATCCTGTGCAATGGAGCTTCCGTGCCATGCTGTGATGCAACGAATCAAAATCCTCCATACCGTACAGCAATGGAAATTTGCAAAGGCCTTTTGTGACATACTAAATCACCTCAGAAACCGAAAGAAGTCAAGCCACTGACACACCTTGAATACATCAGTGTGTTGGGCCTAGGACAGTTCCTCCGAGGTATTGACACTCAAGAACTTGAAGTTGTTCACCTTTCCTATAGCTGATCCCTCAGTAAGGTCTGGTGTGTACTTTCACAACTTTTCCTTTCTGAAGGCCACAGTCAATTCCTTGGTTTTGCTGATATTGAGTGCAAGGTTGTTGCTACGACACCTCTCAACTGGTTGGTCTATCTCACTCCCGTAGCTTCTTCTTTCACCTTTCTTTTAGAATTCCACCACTTGCAGTTCTTTCTTTTCTGATTAATAGACTCTTGTCTCTTTTAAACAACTAATATATCTTGTGAAGTTATGACATGCGAAGTATACAGCCAGGGTAATGTTGCAATGTTAAAACACTGACTTGGGTTTATAAAACTCTGAATCAAAAAGGATGCAACTTGTTTGAAGATAAAGCAACACACAAAATGCTGGAGGGACTCAGCCAGACAGGCAGCATCTATTGTGTGAATAAACAGTTGACCTGATGAAGGGTCTCTGCCCAAAATATCGGCTGTTTATTCCCCTCCATGGATGCTACCAGACCTACTCAGTTCCTCCAGCATTTTGTGTGTTGCTCTGGATATCCAGCATCTGCAGACCCCTTGTGGTTATGTTGTTGTTTAAAGACAAGTTCCTGTTTACATGATTCACACACATTCACAATGAAGTCAGCAAGAGGAATATTGGAATATCTAGAAGCCTGAAACAAAAACTGTCATGGTCCGGATCGGGGTCCCTTTAAATTTACTTTGTTTATGTTACGATCCGGACCGTTGACTCCCTGTTTCCCTTTGGTTCCCTGTTTTCCCATATCCCTCGGCCTTGGTGATTGGAGGCAACTTACTCTCGGCTGAACCGGTGGTTTATAGTCTCCGGCTTTCAGCTGTTCGGCGTGAGAGCGTTTGCAAAGTCATCAAAGGTAAGGCGTGCCAATGTCATCTGGCCGGAGCAAGCCTAGTCTCCACCCGAAGCGAGTGCCGGTAATTCGCCTTTCCTCACCGGAGCAACCCAGTCAAGTTACCTCGCCGAAGCGAGCCTGCGAAGTTTCCTCATCAAGGTGGGTCTGTCAGTTAACCCACTGGAGGGAATCAAGAACCGCTGTCTACTGTTCCCGGGCCGAGACGAGAGCTCGCCACTACCCAGAAGTTCCAAGTCAAGTCCTGGCTCCGGGGGCATCCAAGTACCAAGTCAAGTCCCGGCCCTGGCGGCATCCCCGTACCGAGTCAAGTCCTGCCCCTGGCGGCATCCAAGTTCCGAGTCAAGTCCTGGCTCTGGCGGTCTGTGATTCCTGTCCTACCCCGCTGTCTGAATCCCTTCTCTGCCCCTCTTGCCTCTAGCCCTCATCTGCAGGCCTCGCCTGCACTTTGGTCTAGTTCTATCGCCGGAGCTAGATAGGTACTGTCTGGTGTTCATTCGTGTTGGTCTTGTCTTGTCCTCACCTCTGTGGGGTAAGTCAGGCCATCTTGCCGTTGCCCCACGGGGGGTCATATCTTGTCTTGTCCTCGCCTCCGTGGGGTAAGTCAGGCCGTCTTGCCGTTGCTCCGTGGGGGGGTCATGAATCCCGGCCCTATGTCCTGTACCCAAGGAGGGGTCCCGGCTCTCTGTTCTGTGTGCGAGTCCCAGCCCTATGTCCTGTACCCAAGGAGGGGTCCCGACTCTGTGTTTTGTGTATGTGTCCATGGTTCCATGTACCTGCTCTCCCGAGACCGAGGCTCTGTTTTCCCATGTTCCTCCTCTCCCTAGCCCATGTCATGTCCATGCCTGGTTCTGGGGTCCGAGCCCGAGGCAAGACCCAGGTACTGGGTCCTTGCCCAGTCCCTGGCTCAGAGTCCATACCCTAGCCTCTTCATGTCTCTTCTAGTTCTGGGATCCGATTCCGAGTCCTAGCCCAGACCCTTGTCCCAGCCTAATCGTAGTCCTGAGTCCTTGTCCAGTTTGCTATTCCAGCTTCTGCTTTGCTCTCCTGGTATCAAATAATAAACTCAATTTTATTAACCTCACAAGATGTGTCTTGCATTTGGGTCCACCCTTGCCCCCAATGCCCCCCCATTGTGACAGAAACGGAAGCAGGAACTGATGTCCACATTCAGCATGTGCTGTAGTGTTCATGGAAAGTGCATTCAAAGATGAAAAGCAAGCCCTTAATACAACCTAGAATATGCGTGAACTTTGCATCTGATTCTTTATTCACCAAATAATTTACAGCAAATACCACAAAAAATCATGACCAAGCATTCCGGTGACATTATAATCTGAAAAAGTACTTGAACCACACTCCAGATCCCCAAATCAATTTTCTATGCTAAATAATTAACTCTGAAAAATGCAAACATGAAAGCTGTACCAGGCTAAAATTTTCAATAAATATTGTTTGAAAATAAACTAAATATAACTACATTTTTAAGAAAAGTTGTCTAGATTTCCAACATATTAAACCTATCAATTTCACAAACATTGCAGACATTAAGTGTACAGGTGTTACTTGCCTGAGGTGAGCCACCCAATGTATACTGGTTGGGAAGGGCAACAGAACTCCTGGGAGCTGCCAATAATCATTAAGCATGTTAATGATATTCTTGAAATATTCAAAATGTGTCATGTTAATATGTTCTAAAAAATGGTAAAAATGTATATACTTCTATATGTCCTTGCTATATTCCATCTACAGAGAGAGGACAAATAAAAGCTACCTTAAAATCAAGGGCACTGGTAAGAGTCTTGTAACGGGGTATAGCAACTGCTATCCACAGATGGAGGTAGCCTGTATCATTGCATCACCAATACCAAAAATGGAGAAGAACTTTATCTGATTTTGGATTGCCCTTTCTAACTCCAAATTATTGGACCAAGTTGTGTTTTTTCGCATCATAATGTATAACTTATGCTTGCCATTATCTGCAGTTTGTGATACCGATCCTGATAATAGTCTGCTTCAAATCCTGTGGTCCTTGGGACCTGACCCTGAGCTCATTGGCTCTTAACCTTTATCATCAACCCCCTTTTGGCTGTAGTTTTCTACATGCCCACACACTGGTGAGAAATTTTACTGCAAGGAATGTAACTGCCTACTATGCTAGTTTAAGATATGTTTAAGTAGAATTCTGGGCTCAGGAGTTTAAATTAGTTTAACTGATTTGAATTTCAGAAAAATGGCTTTGCATTTGAGAAGAACAGAGCGAAGACAGAGACAATAAGAACTAAAAGCTAACAAGAAGGATTCCTGCACTGATGGGAAGTAGAGGACATAGATCATAACTCTGTTAGGATTAGTTATGATAAATTCAATTTATTTTAAAATTCTAAGAGAGTTCAGGTTACTACGTTTCTAACATTTCGAATTGTTCCTAAGGGCAAACCACCATGACTAGAATGAAGTTTTCAGGGCTGAACAATTTATGTCATCTCTTTGTGCTGAAATATCCATGGTTTCTTCATTAATCTGATCTATGATATGAGCAATTAAACCTTGACAGAGATGGTAACATTCTGAATACATACAGTGCATTTTGTCAAATGGGTAATAAATTCAGGAGTAGTTTACATAATATTTGTAGAGATGAGGAAACCATCCTATCCAGAATCTTAATAAGCTATAGCCTAAGAATGATCTGATAAAAGTTGCACCCAAACATTGGCATAGGCAGATTCAAGCATTAGTAAAAAGGGTAGGACAATCTGTGTTTTCTCATTGACTCAAGGACCAGCAGAACTGTTATTCATTTCCAGAAACAATTGCATCTGCACAAGGACCAACTGAAATTTTGTTGAGGAATCATTTGAAAAATGTGAAAGTCATTAACTTAGCTGGGAGGAAAACAGCTGGTGACTCAGAATTGAAATCAGTCAGAGAACCAAGCAGAATGACAAATTCAACAGAAATGTTTACGGTGGGACAGATGAAACAACATCTAGACTAGAAATGAATTCAACAACTGCAAGTAATTAATTCATTTTATCTTACATTCCTTGCATTCAGTTTTCTCCATCTCTCCCCAATATTATTTTGGTTTTAATTTTTCTTCTTTCCCCACATTTTTTCTAATCCGCTTATTTGCATCATAATATTTCATTAAAAAACACAGAAAATTCTGCTAACATTCAGCAGGTTGAACAGCATCTATGGAGGGAGAAACAGTTCAGTTTCAGGTCTGATAAAAGGGTTCTGACCTGGTTCCTCTTTATGCTGACTGACCTCCTGAGTGTTTCCTACATTTTCTGCTTTTATTTCAGATTTTCAGCATCGACATCTTTTGGATTTTCAATCATCATGTTCATTTCCATGTGCAGCACCTCAAATATTAGTGTTGCCAGCAACAGCCAAATGTCAATGAAAAGATTAGATAACAAAAGCTCGACTGGTCTTTCTCCTATCATGAATCTTCCCTTTTAATTTCACACAGTCTGCCCTTTACCTTTGAGATTTTAAACTTGAATTATTTCTAACTCTTCCCAGCTCTGATGAAAGCTAATTGACCAGAAATATGCTCTCTTTTTCCCTTACCACAGATACTGCCTATCCTGCTGAGCACGTCCAACATTTTCTGCTGTTACTTTGAAAGCTGAACAGTCAATGTTTAAAATGAATGAGGGACTGAGTTTAGTTTCACAACCCATCTTCATGCATGAAAGGCACCTTCAGGCATTTTAATACCTTCAGCTACACGGTGCTCAGTTTATCATATAGTCGCTTCAACAGCATTGGCTATATGAGGCTCCATTTCATTGAACAAAACGTCCACTGACCACAGTTTGTTTCAACCCACAGAGGCAAAATGGTGTATTTGACTGGATTCACAGCAGATGTGCAACAAACAAAGCCAATTTACTGAGAAACCAGTTTGTATAAACAGTGGAGGAAAACGACAGAATATGATGGCAACTACAGAATTCTACTAATAAGGTCATGAAGAGACAGTGGGGTGGCAGAGAGTTATATATAAATTATGGGCATAAAATCATGTAAAACAATAGGGCATCAGACTTAACTGACAATGGTCTGGGAATAGCATTTTTAACTCTTTACAGTCTTTACCAAATGTAACAAAAGGGCACCACCACCACTCTGTCCTATACCTTGCAACTTAAAACATATTTGATTTCTTACATTGGCAAATTCTGGTTAAAGTCATAAATCAGAAACATTAATTCTGTTTCCCTCTCCACAGGAGCTGCCTGATCTGCTGAGTTTTTCTAGTCTGCTTTCATTTCAGATTATCAGGATTTCTAGGTTTGTTTTTGCTTTTCAAATCACCATTCCTTCTCGTTGCCATCTGACAATTTACTGGTCTTAAGAATGGTATAGAAACAACTGCCTCCATTTTGATAGTACCTTCAGTGTACCAACAACAGCCCAAGCCATTTGACAGGAACATTATCAAATATTTGACAATGGTGCATATAATAGGATATCGATCAAAAGTTGTTCAAAAGTAGATATTAAGATGCATCTTAAATCAGGAAAGAGAGATCAGGTATTGAGGGGATTTAAAATTCTGGAGCTTAGTGTGTTGAGAACTGAAGCTTTGATAGTCAAATTAAAGTCATAAATGGTCCACGGGCTAGAACCTGTGGAACACAAAAATCTCAGGCAAGGACAAACGTATGTGAAGTATATGACTGGAGGAGAATATGATTAAACAAAACATGGAAAAATTTGAAACTGAAGATGAGAATTTTAAAGTGCTGTCATGGCCTAACTCCTAATCAGTATAGATCAGCAAGCACACAGGTGATGGCAAAGGGCAAAGAAGAACTTGTATTCATTTTTGGATGCGGCGTCACTGGAAAGTGTGTCTCTGTGATTGCCCTTGAGAAGATGGCAGTGCACAACCTTCTTGGGCTCCTGCAATCCTTCTGTGGCTGTTGGGCTGAGGCTTCAAACATTTAAGCCCAGCTGTGTTAAAGGAATGGTGATAATTTCCTACAGTCAGGATGCCATCTAAATTATAGGAAGCCTGTTGATGCAGCATTCTCATGCTGCAGTACTGCAGTGTTTATCCATTTTGGTTGAGGTTGCTGGTTTGGGAGGTGTTGCTGGGGTACTCTAGGAAAATAACCGCAGAGGTTTGGGTGATCTCAATAGTAGAATGAGAGGGGAACAAGGGCTGAGTTGGATTAGTCAAGGAGTGGCAAAGGGTCAGTGAGTTCATACAGAACTGATTAAAAAACTTTTGCAATTGATTACAATGAACTGAAATCCTGTGTTTGTGTTTTTCTTGTAAAGAGGACTGCAAAGACTAGCTCCTTTGTATCTACATATGTGTAGAGTTAATTCCAAATAGAAACAAACCACCCTGACTAGAACTTGACATTATCTTTAATGTGATTATGCAAGATATGATATTGAATCCCATATTGACAGGCAAATATTACTTGGTTCATAACAATTCTGCTGGTGATAACTGTTTCACAACAAAAAGGTGTGGCTAAAGAAGAAAGAAAAGAGACCAAATTCAGAACTGTATCCAGGTTGAAATCTTCTTCAAAGACATTGGGTGAAAACAGAAATCAATAAGCCCTAGATAATAACTTTAAATCTCTTTCATATAATCGGTTTAGTAATTAGACCTTCTTATCTCTTTGGTTTATTTTCCAGGACTAAGTTAAGATATCCTGATATTGATGGTATAATTACTGGTTTATATTGCCACACCAATGAACAGTTAAGATCTAGAAGCATTGAAGCAGAGAAAACCTACAGCACAATACAGGCCCTTTGACCCACAAAGCTGTGCCGAACATGTCCCTACCTTACAACTACTTGGCTTACCCATAGCCCTCTGTTTTTTTCAGCTCCAGGAGTCTATTAAAAGACCCTATCGTTTTCGCCTCCACCACCGCCGCCAGCAGCCCATTCCACGCACTCACCACTCTCTGCATAAAAACTTACCCCTGACATCTCCTCTGTACCTACTTCCGAGCACCTTAAAACTGTGTCCTCTCATGCTAGCCAGTTCAGCCCTGGGGAAAAGCCTCTGACTGTCCACACGGTCAATGCCTCTCATTATCTTGTACACCTCTATCAGGTCACCTCTCATCCTCCGTCGCTCCAAGGAGAAAAGGCTGAGTTCACTCAACCTATTCTCATAATTCATGCTCCCCAATCCAGGCAACATCCTTGTAAATCTCCTCTGCACCCTTTCTATGGTTTCCATGTCCTTCCTGTAGTGAGCTGACCAGAATTGAACACAGTACTCCAAGTGGGGTCTGACCAGGGTCCTATATAGCTGTAACATTACCTCTCAGCTCTTAAACTCAGCCTTTTTAATCATAAAGCCTTATAAAAATACTACTAACCCCATCATGACATCCTGCAGTTTGACAAATGATTCAAAAATTTTTCCCTCCAGTACTTCAACTTGACCTCCATTCCATTAATTGGTTCATGAACAGTTCATGAATTACTCTCTTGGAACAACTTCTTGATGTCAATTAACTTTCCACTGATTTAAATTTGCTGGTACCGTGTCTGTGAAACTCTTTTTTTGCCTCTACATCAAGTCTCCATTAAGACAGTGCAGTTAATCTTTCACAGACACGAGGAAATCTGCAGATGCTGGAAATTCAAGCAACACACACAGAAAATGCTGGCCAACACAGCAGGCCAGGCAGCATCTATAGGAAGAGGTACAGTCGACGTTTCGGGCCGGGACCTTTCATCAGAACTAACTGAAAGAAGAGATAGTAAGAGATCTGAAAGTGGGAAGGGAGAGGGAGATCCGAAATGATAGGAGAAGACAGGAGGGGAGGGGTGAATCTAAGAGCTGGAGAAGGGAGAGGATCATGGGATGGGAAACCTGGGGAGAAAGAGAAAGCGGGAGGGGAGCCTGGAGGGTGGAGATCAGGCAAGGAGTTATAGTGAGAGGGCCAGAGGGAGAAAAAAGAGAGAGAGGAAAAAAAAGGGGGGGGGGAAATAAAAAATATATAAAATAAATAAGGGATGGGGTGTGAAGGGGTGGAGGGGCATTAACAGAAGTTAGAGAAGTCAATATTCATGCCATCAGGCCCGGTTTGGCCTTCTATATATTGGCGAGACCCGGCATAGGCTGGGAGACTGTTTCGCTGAACACCTATGCTCTGTCTGCCAGAAAAAGCAGGATCTCCCAGTGGCCACACATTTTAATTCCACGTCCCATTCCCATTCTGATATGTCTATCCATGGCCTCCTCTATTGTCAAGATGAAGCCACACCCAGGTTGGAGGAACAACACCTTATATTCCGTCTGGGTAGCCTCCAACCTGATGGCATGAATATTGACTTTTCTAACTTCCGTTAATGCCCCTCTTCCCCTTTACATCCCATCCCTTATTTATATATTTTTTCCCCTTTTTTTTCTCTCTCTCTCTTTCCTTTTACTCCCTCTGTGCCTCTCACTATGGCTCCTTGCCTGCTCTCCACCCTCCAGGCTCCCCTCCCCCTTTTCTTTCTCCACAGGCTTCCCATCCCATGATCCTCTCCCTTCTCCAGCCTGGTATCCCTTTTGCCAATCAACTTTCCAGCTCTTAGATCCACCCCTCCCCTCCTGTCTTCTCCTATCATTTTGGATCTCCCCTTCCTCCTCCCACTTTCAAATCTCTTACTATCTCTTCTTTCAGTTAGTCCTGACAAAGATTCCCGGCCGGAAACGTCGACTGTACCTCTTCCTATAGATGCTGCCTGGCCTGCTGCGTTCACCAGCATTTTGTGTGTGTTGCATGAATTTCCAGCATCTGCAGATTTCCTCATGTCTGCAGTACTTTGTTTCAAGCTTTTGCTGAGGGGCTGCACTTTTCTTTCTCCTGTTACAATGTTTTTTCACAGTGCCTTTCAAAATGAGAACTACCTTCAATGAGAAGGAGTACAATGAAAGTTCTCACCTCTTGGTATTTATATCAGCTGATTCATGCAAGCATTTATTTCCTTGATCTTTATTTGATCAAGCAGGAATAGACTTTGGCCTTCCAAATTAAGTTGTCTTATAGCTGTTTCAGGATCAACCAGGATTTCTAGAGCAATTCAACATTGCTCTGCTCTTGCAGCAAAAAGAACGTGATAATTGCCTTTAAGTTTGATGCTGTGGAGTCATTCCAAACTTCTAAAGGAATCTTGGAATCTAAGTCAAGCAACTGTGTACATGCATTAAGATGCAGTGTATGGTAAATAAATTGCTTCATCTTCCTCTTAAGCAATCAAACTATCAGTATTCCTCATCCACATATTCAAAGATTGTTCTCAAATTGCTTATCTGCTTCTTTGCTTGGCATGCTTATCAATGTTAACAAAGATTAACTGCAACACACACAAAAATTGCTGGTGAACACAGCAGGCCAAGCAGCATCTATGGCAGTCATCCCACCCTCATTTCAGGGAGGTAGAAACCACCCCCCCCCACCCCCCGTCGACCTCCACGGGTGTATGTAATACTTCGTTTAGTGATTTTGTCTAACCTGTAAACCAAGTTGGGTATATGCAGCAAATGTGACATTAAAATATGTACTTATATTATATGATCATGTTTATTCTATTACAACTTTAAGCAAGTCTACAGGGAGTTTGGCCTCATCACGTAGGACATCAATAGCATAGCTCCTTGGCAGCTAGCCAACTAGTTTAAATCAGGGGTCCCCAACCCTTTTTGCACTGAGGACTGCTTTAATATTGACAATATTCTTGCGGACCGGCCGACCCCGGGGTGGGGGAGGGGAGTGTTAAACGCGACCGGAATATAGGTGATAAGTCAACTATAAGTCACTTGTAAGTGGCTAATACACTGAATTTTGTTTCTAAAGGGAATTATCTAACGAATTTAATATTAAACACACAACACATATTTTCCTTGCATGAATGTAGTGATAAGTCAATTTTAACAGTGGTCCCAAACCTCCGGGCCGCGAAGAATGCAACGGTACAGTGGTAGCCAGAATGCACCCAGCACATCTTTAAGAAAAAAGCCGAAATAAACAAGCTAATTGATTAGGTGCCACCCAGCACGTAAATGTGGGCCCAGGTCGGAGACGACACAATCGGCAATCGCCTCTGATCTGGGCCGACATTTATGTGCTGGGCTGCACCTAATCAATTAGCTTGTTTATTTTGGCTTTTTTCTTAAAGATGTGCTGGGTGCATTCCGGCCACCGCTGTATTCTTCGCGGCCTGGAGGTTGGGGACCACTGAATTATAAGTCACTTATAAGTCATTAGCATCATAACATCTTAAGTAACGTTTGGATAATAAACACACAGTGCATATTTTCCTCGTATGAACATATAAAATCATTGCAACACACCAATTACCTCTGAATCAGTGGGAGCCCTGGGCTTGTTTCCCTGCAACAACACGGTCCTATTGAGGGGTGATGGGAGACAGCAATACTCGAAGGGGAAACAACAGGAATTCTGCAGATGCGGGAAATTCAAGCAACACACATCAAAGTTGCTGGTGAACGCAGCAGGCCAGGCAGCATCTCTAGTAAGAGGTACAGTCGACGTTTCGGCCGGGACCCTTAGTCAGGACTAACTGAAAGAAGAGATAGTAAGAGATTTGAAAGTGGGAGGGGGAGGGGGAGATCCAAAACTATAGGAGAAGACAGGAGGGGAGGGGTGTATCTAAGAGCTTCCTGTATCTTTTAGAATTTATTGTAAAGTTCTCTTGCTTTTAAAGATCTTAATGGTCTGGGATTGAAGTACATCACAATATCATTTTCATTTTATAATCCTGCTTGAGATCTCAAGTTTTCTTCTGCTGATTTCTTAACTTTAAACAATCTCCCTCAAAAGATAATCGGCAGGTCAGCTTTTGTGAACTACGCTTCTAAACTGTGGAATTCAACACCAAAAGCTATGTAGGAGAATCAGACTCAGTTAACACTTTTAAATGCCAGCTCAACACCTATTTATTTAACCTTGTTTTTAGCTAAAATCTTTTCGTCTTGAGTTTCATATTTATTTTTTTTTTATTTTAATTTTTGTACTTTATTCCCATTGTAAACACTTTGAGTTATATCATCTGTATGAAAAGTGTTCCGTAAATAAAGTCATTATTATTATAAGTTTTGACACCCCTATTCCGGGATAAAGGAAGCCATATACAATATTTTGTTCCCAGGAGATTTTTAATCTCCAGCTTTGGAATTTCTTATTGAGCACTAGGTAGATATATATTGACTCAGTTAAAACCCTTAGGAGATATAAATGAAGCATCTTTAAATGTTTATTAACTTGGCTCTGAGTAGTTCATGTGTTTCCCATGGCTCTGGAAAATGACAAGGGAACAGGCAAGTTGAGCACCAGTTCAGGTGGCTATTTAAACTTGTCATTGTCTCATCTCAGTAAAGGCTCATTTATTGCAGCTGGTGTCTCTGTTCCCTTTGACAAATACTTGACATTCAGTGTGGCTTACAATTTTACAGCTTGCAGACTTCCACCCTGACGAGATCAGGATTGGGGGTGTTTTTTGGTGTATTTCAAAGATTCAAGGTACATTTATTATCAAAGTATGTAGACAGTGCACAACTCTGAGATTCATCTTCCCCATAGACAGCCACAAAACAAAGAAAACTGTGGAACCTGTTCAAAGAACAAGCATCAGCCCCACCTGCAAAAAAAAACATGCAAATGGAAATGAAAAAAGGAGCAAAAACACAGAGTATAAAGCACAAAATCGAAAGAGTCCAGACATATTCAGTTCAGCCCAGTGTTTGTTATCTGCAGGCCACCCCGACTCAAAATCGCCCAAAATGCTAACAAAAAAGAGTGACCAGAAACCAGAAACATCATAATGTGAACGACAGAGTCCAATCCACAAACCACGCTGATTAAGCACCATCCTCTGACAGCATCAAGGGAGAGACAGAGAGAGACCATCACACACAGACACCTTCCACCGGCAGCAGCGAGCATGAGGCTGGTACTCGCGCACCTTCCACACTTGCCTCAATGATTTCAATGTTCTTTGACATTTCAACTGGGAAAATCGGCGAGAAATGGAGTCGATCATGGGCTTGCAGCCCGTCTCTTGGCCTTGAGGCCGCATGCTTCATTCAAAACACCCTCAGAGACATCAAAGCACCAGATTGCTCAAACAGCCTGAAGAGCGCATCATGAAAATGTCCGCCAGAAGCTCCAATAGTAGCAGAACCACATTTGAAAGGAAAAGACTGTCAAGAAGATGTCACCCTTGGTCGTGTTGTTCACTAGCACCATCTTCTTCTGAAATTTTACAGCATGTAGGTTAGATTATGAGGACACTCAGTCCTCGTTTATTGTCATTTAGAAATGCATGCATTAAAAAATAATACAATGTTCCTCCAGAATTGTATCACAAGAAACACAAGACAAACCAAGACTAAAACTGACAAAACCACATAATTATAACATATAGTTACAACAGTGCAAAGCAATACCGTAATTTGATAAAGAGCAGACCATGGGCACGGTAAAAAAAAGTCTCAAAGTTCCAATCGACTCATCATCTAACGCAGTTGGTAGAAGGGAGAAACTCTCCCTGCCATGAACCTCCAAGCACCACAAACTTGTCGATGCCGCACCATTGGAAGCACCCAACCGCAGCGGACTCTGAGTCTGTCCGAAAACTTCAAGCCTCCGACCAGCCCTCCGACACCGAGCACCGAGCACCGAGCACCATCCTTTGCTGAGTGCTTCGACCCCGCCCTGGCCGCCGAACAACAAGCAAAACCGAGGACTCGGGGCCTTCTCCTCCAGGGATTCTGGATCACACAGTAGCAGTGGGAGCAAAGCAGGCATTTCAGAAGTTTCACCAGATGTTCCTCTGTGCTCTTATGTCTGTCTCCATCAAATCAGGATTGTGCACGGCACCCTACTTAACAGATAACAGACATCACAACTGGAGTGGCTGCTGCGAGCTGCGCCGCACCGCCATCTTCTCCTCCCTCCTATAAGAGAGATAGGCCATCATCAACCACAGCAGTAACTGTGTTCAATGGAGGAACCAAGAGATAGTACCCTGGGGTGCGATCTGCTGATGCAAAAGGACAAAGGCTCATTATTCGTATTTGAATAATAGATCAGTAAACAGATTTAAAGGAGAATCCGAACTCCAAATTAGCCACATAGATTGCTGAAGAATGCCATAGTATAATAAAGATTCTCCTTATGTGAAGCATAACAAATGGATTCTACTGTCTCCTTCCAGTAGTAGCACAACCCAGCCTATGCACATTATTCCACCCAAAATGGCATTATAATAAGAAAGCTTAACATGAAATATGCTTGCTCTTTATTTATTCGTTTAACTCGTACTTCCTGATGCTTCAACATGGTACATCCTCAGTGGCTTCAGCAGAGATGGATCGCTCAGGTCCCTACATTGCTTGTTGAGATGCTTTTGGCTTCATACTTCTGGGTTATTTTGCTATAGCAGACCTTCTCAATAGACAACCCTGCCCTGCATCATTGAAGCGACAGGTTCAGTCTTCATGAATGAGGTAGCATTGGATCAGGAGATGAATTAGAGAGAGGAACACTGGTGAAATGGGAAAGCATTTTGAATGGAATTACCACTTCCATGTTGAAGTCATGAAAATATAGGGGCCTGGAAATTCATTGTACCAGTTGAAGTGTACAAGAGAGTTGATATATAGCATACCCATATCCATTGGGTGTTTGCTATGCAAACATTGCTAGGTCTTGCATCATTAAGCATTGAATGCCCAATGCACTTTTGCCTTCATTCCATGAAACATTATCGAGTGGGAAGGAAAGTATCAGGTCAGTCCAAGATGGAGGCTAGCAGTAAAGGAACCAAGGACATTTCAAAGATCTGACTACATTTCATGGTCAAAGTTGGGAGTTAATGTAGTGTTCCCTCCACTACTAGTGCACCATGTACTGACCACAAGATGTAGTTTAACAATTTACCAAACTGTAACGTTAATTGTTCATGACCCCAAGCTAATAGATAGCCAGAGTTAGGACGGCATCCATGGAGGAGAAAGTCATTAAAATAAGTCATTGTTGTGGGCTTCCAGAATGCTCTACTCAATAATGTCAGTGGACAATCTCTACAATGGCAAAATTTTCTTCTTGTTATGTCCCCTCAAAAGACCTCTCAAAAAGTTTTAGGTTTCTTGTGGAGTAGATCCCAGACGGCTCTTAAACTAACATTGAAAAATTGTCCTGGACTTTGATAAACGCTTGGAAACGGCCTAGTTCCTGCTTCAAATGTACCCAGTTACCTATAAATTGGACAATATAATATTGTTTATTTCAAAACTACCTGACTGAAAATGTGGTTGCTGCAGCTTGTTTACCTGATTTCTGTTTCAGATAAGCGTCAATTTGTAATGATTCCCTATGCAGTGCTCATTTTGGAGCACTTCAGAGCAAAATTAGGCCACATTATGCCAAGAGTGACAGTCATTGGATTCTCTTTGGGAAGTTAGTTCTTTTGAGTACAATGCCCGAATGGGATCTCCATAAGCGTCATACATACCTTTATATGATTAGCACTTTTCCTGCTCCTTCCAGTACTGACTCCCATCCACTGATCTTGCCCAACCCCCGTCCACTATTTGTCTCAATCCCACTTCTATCCATCTACCCAACAACAGTCAGCCCAAGTAACAGCTCACATTCCCGAAACATCCCCGCAATCAGAACTCCTGATCACTGACCCAACCAAGACCAGGCATTGCTGACCTCTCCTCCCCCTGCTCTTGGGCATTTCCATCCCCAAGAAAGCACTTTGCTGAGGCAGGGAAGCAATAACCCCATTTCGACAAAGTGCTTTGTTTCTGTTAGATACAGCAACATTTACAAGTTGTTTTGTGCCATTTGCAAGTTACTTCACATCAGGGGAACCTTGGGTTACAATTTGCTCTTCCATTTCACCCCTGCCAACGCTCCAACGTAATTAGATGTAAAAAAAAATTATGAATCCAGCACACTTGAAGCTTTAATGATACTGGACTAGGACATTTTCTGGACTAATAGATATTATGCTATTAATGCTCCAACACACACTTAATTCACTTTTAAGATCCATTACACAGTAGAATGACTATTTTTCTAGTGAACTCAAAGTAAGTTTGGGAAACAGAAGCGGAAAAGTTTTAAAGGAGTGCAGCCAGTTTAAAAGTGTGTGGGAGTCAGGTGCCGGTGAGTTTAGGGGAATGCAGTAACTGGGACCTGGTGAGTAGAAAGGGAACTTGGAACTGTGGACCCAGTGTGTGGATAGGCAGCATGGGAACAAGGACCCTGTTGTGTGGTTGGAAAGCATGGCAGATATCACCTAATAAGCCAGATGTCAAACCACAGCAGTTTTTGAATAATTGTGTGGCAGATTATCAGAGTTTCAACGTATTTCTCTCTGCCAACCTGCATTTGATGGAAAACTGGAAGACATCATTTGAAAATTCAGTGAAAATTGTTGACTATTGTTCTATATAACCTCATAGCTAACATTAACATTAGGAATCACTGTTGGATAACATAAACTGTTGAATTAAATTTGTCAAGAAGTGAAATACATATGTAAATCCAATATTTTATTCATTATGCACTCTGACATATTTCTGTCATGGCCATGTTTCATATGTCAATAAAGATAATGAACTCTGACAAGCTGTATAGCATTGGATACCGATCACAAGCAGAAATTCTGGGGTGATATACTGTGTCCGGTGCTCCCGATGTGGCCTTCTATATATTGGCGAGCCCCGACACAGACTGGTAGACCGCTTTGCTGAACACCTACGCTCTGTCCACCAGGGAAAGCAGGATCTCCCAGTGGCCACACATTTTAATTCCACATCCCATTCCCATTCTGACATGGCTATCCACGGCCTCCTCAACTGTAAAGATGAAGCCACACTCAGGTTGGAGGAACAACACCTTATATTCCGTCTGGGTAGCCTCCAACCTGATGGCATGAACATTGACTTCTCTAACTTCCGCTAATGCCCCACCTCCCCCTCGTACCCCATCCGTTATTTATTTATATACACACATTCATTCTTTCTCTCTCTCTCCTTTTTCTCCCCCTGTCCCTCTGACAATACCCCTTGCCCATCCTCTGGGTTCCCCGCCCCCCGTCTTTCTCCCTATGCCTTCTGTCCCATGATCCTCTCATATCCCCTTTGCCAATCACCTGTCCAGCTCTTGGCTCCATCCCTCCCCCTCCTGTCTTCTCCTATCATTTTGGATCTCCCCCTCCCCCTCCCACTTTCAAATCTCTTACTAACTCTTCCTTCAGTTAGTCCTGACGAAGGGTCTCGGCCTGAAACGTCAACTCTTCCTCTTCCTAGAGATGCTGCCTGGCCTGCTGCGTTCACCAGCAAATTTGATGTGCGTTGCAGAAATTCTGACTGATTTATTTGGTAACCTTTCCGAGTTAAGGTTTATTGAGGTTGATTGTCTGACTTGCCTAGACCGAGATGAGTGAACTAAAATCTTAGGACTATGTTTGTACCAGGGATTACTAATGGAGTCTTACTATGACAGCACAATTTCAAATTGAGGTTGAAAATTGGTAATTAAAAAAGAATGTCCAAGCATTATATCACAGAAGAATCAGCTACAGTTGTGCTCAGGCTCCACCTTCTTGGGACTGTAATGTTTAGACATTAACAAGTCTCAAGCCTGAGTTCCTCAAGGGACAGGAGCTGGTGCTTTCTCTTGTCTCAAATCATCAAATAACATTGGTATAGATATGGTGGGTCATATGGCCCATTTCCATGCTGTATGACTCTATGAAACCATCAAAAGCAAAAGTCAATTTTGAAAAAAGTTTTAACTTCCTAATCAAACAGGCAACCGTATCTTGTAAAAGGACACATTCACAGCATCCATGCAACTGGCAAGGAACAAGTTAATGAATTTCTGTTGGTGTATTGCTGCCAAATCTCCAATTCAAACTTCCTTTGGCTCTAGCATCCTGGTAGCAGCGTAGAATTGGTGAACCAATTATTTCAGCATTTTTTCATAAATATATACATAGGTTCATTACTTCTTCCAGACGTTCATAATATTAAATCATGTGTCTGGCTTATAAGGCTCTGCAGCATTAATTTTCCCTTCTATCTCTATTCCAAGTGCACATAAATTTAAATTTTCAGTTAATGGCACTGAAAGAATTACTTTCTGTAGACTGATTTATCTGATCATGTTACCATTATCAAATCGCTTTAAGGTCTGTTCTTGTACACAAAGACCAAACATATATATACTTAGTTATTTGTCATCTCAGCCAGGACAAATGCTGACAGGCCCTACTGAACTGGCAATAAAAAGAGTATCTATACAGTTCCAGAAGTAGTCATTTTCAAACCTGACTGATTTATTTTACACTGATTCTGTTGTAAAGTGATTCATCCTGAGCATTCCTCTAAGGGAAAAAGTAAATCATATTACAGTCAACAGCTGTCACATCAGACTTATTTTTAGGAGTGCTTACGAAACATAAAAATAGCACAGATCTATTTCACTGAGTATGATAGATCTATTATTTCTGCATCATCACAGGGTTAGCAGCAATATTTCAATTATTAATAAAGTTCAACATGTCACTGTTCTATCTTTCCATTTAATAATATCTCACAGCAGTTAGAGTAGGTAGTGGCTGTGTAGAATGTGAAGATATAGTTCCAAGCCTTTTTTTTTACCAACAGTATTTACACAAGGGGATGTAGGCGCTGCTCACAATGTCAGTATTCTTTGTCCATCTCTGATAGCCAACGAGGCAGTTAAAAGTCAACTACATTGTCAAGTCTGGAGTCACATATTGATCAAACCACAGAATTCCTCCACTCAAGGACATCAGTTAACCAGTTACATTTCTGTGACAATCTAGTAGGTTCATAGCTGCTGTTTCTATGATAAGCTTTTTTTTAAAGTGCGAGTCCAGAATTTCTCAGAGGATTTGAATTCATATTTTACACTCGTTGATCAGAACTCAAGTCATAGTTCAGAACTTAACCACTCTGTTTCCTTACTTACAGATCTACCAAACATTACCATTGGGTCTAAATGGAAGGTACTTCAAAATGCTAATAATATTTATGTGATGAAACAACTATGGTCCCGCTTGCAGGATTATAAAATACTATTTCCCTTTCTCCCTAATATGCTGTAAAACCATAATTTATGTCTTGTGTAGCAAGGCCAAGTTGACAGCAGTTTCGGTTTGAAGGGAGTTCAACAGAGAGCTCAGTTTGAAATTTCACACTGGAATATTGGGGGAATGCTACAGTGCCAGAAGTGCCATTTTTTTTTGCCAGAAACACATTTACCGATTGAAGAAAGGTTTTCTTTAATGTCTGGCCAGTCTGCTTTGGCCTGGATGGTGTTAACCTTTGTGAAAGTTTCTGGAATTGCATTTATCCACACACCACACCTCTCTTATGCTTCATAAGTAATAGGAAGGCTTTGGGTGTCAGGAGGTGAGTCACTCACTACAGGAAACGTAGTCTCTCTGCTTTTGTGTCCAATGTATTTGCATGGTTGGTCCAGTAGAATTTCTGGTCAGTGGTGACCCCTAGGATGTAAGGGACTTGCTAACAGTAATGCCATTTAATGCCAAGAATAAGTGAGTAAGTACCCACTTGTTGAAGATCGTCATTGCCTGGAATTTTTGTGGAGTGAGTGTTACTTGCCGTTTGCAATGGTGACACATACTACATATTTCTATGCTTTGTTTAAACCTTGTAATGGAAAGCAAATAAATGCCCTCAAGAAATATGTGACAAAAATTAGTGAAAACTGTCAAATGACAATTAATGAAAGAAAAATGTACAAAGAACTGAATATTCCTTTTGGTGAAAGAAACACTTCTATGTTAAGTGGTCACCACTGTGTACATACATCTACTGATGCTTCTGGACACATCTTCAGTGATGTTCCTGGAATCATCGGGTGTTTCGGGTCTTTCAACATCATACAACCTCCTCCAGGTGACCCAGCCGGGGCTGATCAGACCCCAGCTTGTGTCCAGATGGCTAGCTACTTATGACTCCATGGCTCCCCTCTTTTGAGCCACAGCCATCTTGAGGCCCTCTCTGCCGCATCCGTGGTACTGTGGATGGCTCTCCTCTTCCTCTCTCCCTCGATGCCCAAAATGCTGAAGGCTCTAACTAAGGCTCTAACTAATTAATCCCCTACAACCAACCTCCACTGGGAGACCCCTCGCTCTCCATCCAGCCTGCTGACAGTTGCTGACCAGTCCTGCGTACTTGGAGAGCTTCCTTTCAAAGGCCTCTTCCAAGCTATCTTCCCATGGGACTGTCAGCTCCAGCAGCACCACTTGCTTAGTAGACTCAGACCCAAAGATCTGTTACTGAAAAGCAGATTTATTAAAATGTACTTGGGAGAATAGGAGGAGAAGGGTGTTTCTTTACTCTTCCTCTTGAGATTATTATGAGTAGAAGTTAATTAAGAAATATTGGTCCATTTTTTAATTATTAAAAGCGTTAAATGTTTCAAAGGTGAGTGAGACTATTGTTTGATCAACAGCTGTTTTGAATTCATGAAATAGTAAAATTACTTACAGAAAAAGATCATGAAAATGTCCGGTCAATGAAGGAAAATCACTCGTATTAAGCAACATTTCATTTAATTTTCATTCTCTCATATGTATATAACTTACATGAATTAATCTAATTTGCATATTATTAGAGAAATATTTTTGATTCGGTGTACTTTGGAGTACAATTAAGAGCTATGGGTGTAAAACTAAATTAATTACAGTAACATAATTCCTTATTGGGACTTCCTTCAGAATCTTGTGGAAATAGGAATCGATTGTATGGTAACAAAACAAATAGTTGAAAGGACACACACACAAAATGCTGGTAAATGCAGCAGACCAGGCAGCATCCATAGGAAGAGGTACAGTCGACGTTTCGGGCCGGGACCCTTCGTCAGGACTAACTGAAAGAAGAGATAGTAAGAGATTTGAAAAATTTGAAAAATCTCTTACTATCTCTTCTTTCAGTTAGTCCTGACGAAGGGTCCTGGCCCGAAACGTCGACATGTTTTTCCAGCATCTGTAGATTTCCTCGTGTCTGTGTTTTTAAGTAGTTGAGGGGATTGGGAATGAAGGATGCCATATAAAAACCAATATTTCAACAAAAGATATAAACTGCTAAGAAATGCCTTCATAAATCCAAATTTGAATTATCTAGGCTAACAATGTCAATGTGATTATCAGTTCTGGGAAGAGTTTTACTACCCACAAAAAGATTCAACAAAAAATATACGTATATTTCTTGATTTACAAAATGGTGCATTTAGGAAACACATTTCATTAAGCAAGAATTAATAAATTGGGAACAATTCACCACTCGTTTCAATTTAAAAGCATTGCTGGTGACATTTCAGAATTCAAGAATTTAACATAAAAAACCTAAAAATACTTCACTGGTATATCTGAATTTTTTAAAATAAGATTTTAGCAACTATTAAATCTTACATTAAGATATTATAAACATAAATAATGTATCTGTTCAGAATTTTCAACTAGCAGAACATGTAAGATTCCTGAAGAGATTAAACAAAGTGGATGTGTTGAGCGTATTTCCTCATGTGGGAAATAAGACCATAAGACAAAGGAGCAGAAGTCGGCCATTCGGCCCATCGAGTCTGCTCCGCCATTTTATCATGAGCTAATCCATTCTCCCATTTAGTCCTACTCCCCTGCCTTCTCACCATAACCTTTGATGCCCTAGCTACTCAGATACCTATCAATCTCTGCCTTAAATACACCCAATGACTTGGCCTCCACTGCTGCCCGTGGCAACAAATTCCATAGATTCACCAACCTCTGGCTAAAAAATTTCTTTGTATCTCTGTTGTGAATGGGTGCCCTTCAATCCTTAAGTCATGCCCTCTCATACTAGACTCCCCCATCATGGGAAACAACTTTGCCACATCCACTCTGTCCATGCCTTTCAACATTCAAAATGTTTCTATGGGGTCCCCCCTCGTTCTTCTAAACTCCAAGGAATACAGTCCAAGAGTGGACAAACAGTCCTCATATGTTAACCCTCTCATTCCCGGAATCATTCCAGTGAATCTTCTCTGTACCCTCTCCAACGTCAGCACATCCTTTCTTAAATAAGGAGAACAAAACTACTCACAGTACTCCAAGTGAGGTCTCACCAGCACCTTATAGAGCCTCAACATCACATCCCTGCTCCTATACTCTATTCCTCTAGAAATGAATGCCAACATTGCATTCGCCTTCTTCACCACTGGCTCAACCTGGAGGTTAACCTTAAGGGTATCCTGTACGAGGACTCCCAAGTCCCGTTGCATCTCAGAACTTTAAATTCTCTCCCCCATTTCAATAATAGTCTGCCTGTTTATTTCTTCTGACAAAGTGCATAATCATACACTTTCCAACATTGTATTTCATTTGCCACTTCTTTGCCCATTCTTCCAGTCTATCCAAGTCTCTCTGCAGACTCTCTGTTTCCTCAGCACTACCGGCCCCTCCACCTATCTTCCTATCAGCAGCAAACTTAGCCACAAAGCCATCTATTCCATAATCCAAATCGTTGATGTACAACGTAAAAAGAAGCAGCCCCAACACGGACCTCTGTGGAACACCACTGGTAACCGGCAGCCAACCAGAATAGGATCCCTTTATTCCCACTCTCTGTTTCCTGCCAATCAGCCAACGCCCTATCCACGAATGTAACTTTCCCGTAATTCCATGGGCTCTTATCTTGTTAAGTAGCCTCATGTGTGGCACCTTGTCAAAGGCCTTCTGAAAATCCAAATATACAACATCCACTACATCTCCCTTGTCTAGCCTACTTGTAATTTCCTCAAAAAATTGTAATAGGTTTGTCAAGCAGGATTTTCCTTTAAGGAAATCATGCTGAGTTCTGCCTATCTTGTCATATGCCTCCAGGTAGTCCGTAACCTCATCCTTGATAATCAACTCCAACAACTTCCCTACCATCGATGTCAAGCTAACAGGTCTATAATTTCCTTTTTGCTTCCTTGCCCCCTTCTTAAATAGCGGAGTGATATTTGCAATCTTCCAGTCCTCCGGAACCATGCCAGAATCTATCGACTTTTGAAGGATCATCACTAATGCCTCCGCAATCTCCACAGCTACTTCCTTCAGAACACGAAGGTGCATTCCATCTGGTCCGGGAGATTTATCTACCTTTAGACTATTCAGCTTCCTGAGTACTTTCTCTGTCGTAATTGTGACTGCGCACACTTCTCTTCCCTGCCACCCTTGAGTGTCCGGTATACTGCTGATGTCTTCCTCAGTGAAGATTGATGCAAAATACTCGTTCAGTTCCTCTGCCATCTCCTTATCTCCCATTACAATTTCTCCAGCATCATTTTCTATCGGTCCTATATCTACTCTCACCTGTCTTTTACTCTTTATATACTTGAAAAAGCTTTTGGTATCCTCTTTGATATTATTTGCCAGCTTCCTTTCATAGTTCATCTTCTCCTTCTTAATGACCTTCTTAGTTTCCTTTTGTAAGCTTTTAAAAACTTCCCAATCCTCTGTCTTCCCACTAATTTTTGCTTCCTTGTATGCCCTCTCCTTTGCTTTAACTTTGGCTTTGACTTCTCTTGTCAGCCACAGTTGCATCCTTTTTCCATTCGAAAATTTCTTCTTTTTTGGAATATATCTGTCTTGCACCTTCCTCACCTCGCATAAACTCCAGCCACTGCTGCTCTGCCGTCCTTCCCGCCAGTGTCCCTTTCCAGTCAACTATGGCCAGTTCCTCTCTCATGCCACTATAATTTCCTTTACTCCACTGAAATACCAACACATCGGATTTCGGCTTCTCTTTTTCAGATTTCACAGTGAACTCAATCATGTTATGATCACTGTCTCCTAAGGGTCCCTTCACCTCAATCTCTCTAATCACCTCTGGTTCATTACACAATACCCAATTCAGTACAGCTGATCGCCTAGTGGGCTCAACTACAAGCTGTTCTAAAAAGCCATCTCGCAGACATTCTACAAATTCTCTCTCTTGAGATCCAGTGCCGACCTGATTTCCAGAAATTCCAGAATTAATGGGTGATGGTTTAAAAATAATTGGTTCATCTCAAACAGATGAAGTACTCTTTTCCTCACAGGCAACCATAAGCCTTTGGAACTCTCTTCTTCATGACATATTTTTGATAACCAAGAGGTGAAAGGATGCTTCAAAGGAAAGTTCAGGTTGCAATCAGTCAGCCCTGACTTCATTGAATGCTCACAGGCTTGAGGAGTCAGGTCATTTACCTCTTCTCCTAATTCATGTCTTTACATGAGGTTTAGGAAGCAAGGATCAGATGGGTCTATTGAGGAATATAGGGTTGCAAGAAAGGAGCTTAAGAAGGGTCTGAGAAGAGCAAGAAGGGGGCATGAGAAGGCCTTGGCGAGTAGGGTAAAGAAAAACCCCAAGGCATTCTTCAATTATGTGAAGAACAAAAGGATGACAGGAGTGAAGGTGGGACCGATTAGAGATAAAGGTGGGAAGATGTGCCTGGAGGCTGTGGAAGTGAGCGAGGTCCTCAATGAATACTTCTCTTCGGTATTCACCAATGAGAGGGAACTTGATGACGGTGAGGACAATATGAGTAAGGCTGATGTTCTGGAGCATGTTGATATTAAGAGAGAGAAGGTGTTGAAGTTGTTAAAATACATTAGGACGGCTAAGTCTCTGGGGCCTGATGGAATACTACCAGGCTGCTCCACGAGGTGAGGGAAGAGATTGCTGAGCCTCTGGCTAGGATCTTTATGTCCTCATTGTCCATGGGAATGGTACAGGAGGATTGGAGGGAGGCGAATGTTGTCCCCTTGTTCAAAAAAGGTAGTAGGGATAATCTGGGTAATTATAGACCAGTGAGCCTTACGTCTGTGGTGGGAAAGCTGTTGGAAAAGATTCTTAGAGATAGGATCTCAGGCATTTAGAGAATCATGGCCTGATCAGGGACAGTCAGCATGGCTTTGTGAAGGGCAGATCGTGTCTAACAAGCCTGATAGAGATCTTTGAGGAGGTGACCAGGCATATAGATGAGGGTAGTGCAGTGGATGTGATCTACATAGATTTTAGTAAGGCATTTGACAAGGTTCCACATGGTAGGCTTATTCAGAAAGTCAGAAGGCATGGGATCCAGGGAAGTTTGGCCAGGTGGATTTAGAATTGGCTTGCCTGCAGAAAGCAGAGGTTCTTGGTGGAGGGGGTACATTCGGATTGAAGGGTTGTGACTAGTGCTGTCCCACAAGGATCAGTTCTGGGACCTCTACTTTTTGTGATTTTTATTAACGACCTGGATGTGGAGGTAGAAGGATGGGTTGGCAAGTTTGCAGATGACACAAAGGTTGGTGGTGTTGTGGATAATGTAGGTGATTGTTGAAGATTGCAGAGAGACATTGATAGGATGCAGAAGTGGGCTGAGAAGTGGCAGATGGAGTTCAACCCGGAGAAGTGTGAGGTGGTACACTTTGGAAGGACAAACGCCAAGGCAGAGTACAAAGTAAATGGCAGGATACTTGGTAGTGTAGGGGAGCAGAGGGATCTGGGGATACATGTCCACAGATCCCTGAAAGTTGCCTCACAGGTAAGTAGGGTAGTTAAGAAAGCTTATGGGGTGTTAGCTTTCATAAGTCGAGGGATAGAGTTTAAGAGTTGCGAGGTAATGATGCAGCTCTATAAAACTCTGGTTAGGCCACATTTGGGAGTACTGTGTCCAGTTCTGGTCACTTCACTATAGGAAGGACGTGGAAGCGTTGGAAAGGGTACAGAAGAGATTTACCAGGATGCTGCCTGGTTTAGAGTGTATGGATTATGATCAGAGATTAAGGGAGCTAGGGCTTTACTCTTTGGAGAGAAGGAGGATGAGAGGAGACATGATAGAGGTGTACAAGATACTAAGAGGAATAGATAGAGTGGATAGCCAGCACCTCATCGCCAGGGCACCACTGCTCAATACAAGAGGACATGACTTTAAGGTAAGGGGTGGGAAGTTCAAGGGGGATATTAGAGGAAGGTTTTTTACTCAGAGAGTGGTTGGTGTGTGGAATGCACTGCCTGAGTCAGTGGTGGAGGCAGATACGCTAGTGAAGTTTAAGAGACTACTAGACAGGAGAATGGAGGAATTTAAGGTGGGGGGTTATATGGGAGGCAGGGTTTGAGGTCGGCACAACATTTTGGGCTGAAGGGCCTGTACTGTGCTGTACTATTCTATGTTCTATGTACATCTTCATATGTAACAGTAGTGGTGGCTTTGCAAATCAAGGTGGCAACAATGGAGCTGGTGTTCGGGTGATTGTGGCAATTTGAATCAAAGTTGGATGAAATGTGTAAAGTTGAGGGCAGGGGTTCTTACTATGGCTGTTACTGAGTGGCTGATGAGCAAAGCTTAAATAAAGTGTCAGAGGAAATCTGGACAGCTTCCCCCTTCATTTGATAAAGCTCTTTATGATTATGCATGGTATATTCTATCTTTTGATCATACCTAATGGTATGCCTTTTTGTACTGAGCTATTTAACTGCTGGTGGTACATTGTTATTGGCTCTTGTTCCTCTCATGCCATCTGATGCTCAAGCTCCAAGAGATCTTTGTTTGTAAAGTCTTTGCCATAACATTTCAGTGGCTTCGCCTCATTTGCTTCTTTGAAGTCAATCTCATTTGCCCACTCGACAATATTTTCTTGGAGTATGGCACCCACTTGACCTTAATTTCCTCCATTGTTGCTTACGTTAAATCATCCCAAGAGACACTGATGTAGATAATGGGCTCTTCACATTGCATCTCTTTCAAATTCCCAGGATGATGGATTGTTTTTGGCACCCAGCTCCATGCTGCAAGTAATAAGCCTCCAATATAGTGAGAGCACCCTCATCCAAGCACTGTAACAAGGATATAAAATGTTTGGCCACCGGGCATTTCCGCCTTTAGTAGATGGAGTAGAGGTGCTCGACAAAGTGGCCTCCTCTGTTTTGGTGAGACCCGTTATAAATTGGCGTACACTTTGTCGAGCACCTCTGCTCCATCCACCAAAAGTGAATCTTCCTGGTGGACAAACATTTGAATTCAAAATCCCATTCCCATTCTGACATGTTGGTCCATGGTCTCCTCTTATGCCAAGATGTCAGGGTGGAGGAGCAACATCTGATACTCCGTCTCAGTGGCCTCCAACCTGATTTCTCCTTCTGGTTAAAAAAATTCCCTCCCTCTCCCCTCTTCTTCTATTCCCCACTTTTACCTCTTTTCAAAAGCCTATCCCCTCCCCCTGGGTCCCCTCCTCCTTTCCTTTCTCCTATGGTCCACTCTCCTCTCTTATCAGATTCCTTCCTTTCCAGCCCTTTATTTTTCCTACCCACCTGGTTTTGCCTTTCACCTTCTAGTTATCCTCCTTCCCCCCCACCTTTTTACTCTGGCATCTTCCCTCTTCCTTCCCAGTCCTGAAGAAGGGGCTTGGCCCAAAATGTTGACTATTTATTCATTTCCATAGTTGCTGCCTGACCTGCTAAGTTCCTCCAGCATTTTGTATGTGTTGCTTCGGATTTCCAGCATCTGCAGATTTCCTTATGTTTATTATTTTATTTTGATATCCAAAGTGAACACGATATATATATATATAGCCACCACATAAACATAGAACTTTAGCTGGTCTCTTGTAGGTATACAGTTTCATTTTTCAGGCACTGAAATTTGAAAGCAGACTCCCTACTGTATGTGAGCTATTTCATCCACAAGTACTTGAATCAGACAGAACAATATCGTTTCTCTAACACTGAAGGTAAACTGGTGCAATTCAAATGGCTTTTGGTCATCGGCATTTACCTGAAAACACTGTCATACTTATACATGAATAACAGTGAGAACCTTCTGGTAAAATGGCAACGCCATTTGATGCAGCAGTCACTTGAGATCCAATCAAAGGTTTAAAAGTTCAATCTTTACTTTTTTTTAAGACTCTGCTGGATACTGAGAACATCAGGTACGCAGGACCATTCCTTCAGCGAGTTGCTCGACTTGTTACGTACCGTTGTTGCACAGTGCAAGTAATTGTCTTGGACGATCTTTATTTTGATCACAAAACCCTGTTGGACGTTGGTAATGTCGAAAGCTGCAAGTCCAGTTCACTGGTGCAATGATCAGTGAGGGAGCTGCGTTGTGGTAGGTACTAGGCCCTCATGCTGCGGGGTTGCCTGAGGCCCAGGGGAGGAGAAACTGGTGGCGGTGTGGGAGAGAGCAGAGGCCTCTGTGGGCATGCAGGAATTCATACTGGCCCCACCTGTCAGTGTTACCTTCCACTGTTCACTTGATGCTGCCCTCCCGTGTTTGCTTAGTGCTGCCCTCCAGTGTTCACTCAGTGCAAGAACACACTGGACCAAGATAGCTTACCATCAATCCACTGGCCACACCACTCAAGGACTGAGGCTATATGTCCTTTTTCTTTGTGACTATGTTTTTTTGCTATTGTAACTATATGTGCTATGTGTTGTTGGTAATGTGTTTTGCAACTTGGCAACAGATGAACACTGTTTCATTTGGCTATAACTAGATGTGGTTGAATGATAATTAAACATGAATGATTTGTCTATTGTATATTTTAATAGAAGGATCTTGCCTAAATTTTCTTTGTGTATTATGCAGAATAAAAAAAGTAATTTGCTAAATTGTCTATTGATTTTTTTGAAGGAACATGCCAAATCTAATGACAACCCTTGGTGTAGCTTGGTTTTGAAATAAAAAGTCTGAAGTGAATTAGTATTAATATTGGCATGTATTCCGTTCTCAGGGACTGTGGGAGCATTACCAACTGTGGCCATAGTGTCAAGAGAATTAGAATTAGACCCAGAAGAATGTGACAAATTAAACATTTCCAAGTTTCCTTCAAAAACTTGCTCTGAGCTACAAATATCCTTATGGGATTTCAATGTTGTTAAATATCTCAGATCAGGAAGTGCCATTCACCTGCAAACCACAGCTTTGTATACCTGATGACACATGGTTTGCTAGAAAACAGATAATTCCTGTTAACCTGAGATTTCTTTATGAGACTTTAAAAAGCCAATAACAGTATTAACAGTGTCTAATAATGGCTTTAAATATGACTCAAAATACAACATGAATTGTTTTCAACTTGTACTGTAACTCATCATTACTAGCACAGTCAGACTTTTGTTATGAGGCACATAGATTAAAATGACGGATTTGCCCAGATGCTTCATTATCCTCGAAGCATAATGAAAATAATATTCTCTGTTTACAAATTAGCTTTGCATAATTATTTTGCATTCAGAAAACACATTTGTAAAATTAAGTACGTAGTTTTAACCTTCCAAAGCTGAAAGATCAGAAAAGAGTGAATGCCAACAGAGAAACAAATAATCTAAGTTTATTAAATATTAGTAATTAGATTGTTTCTGATAAATTGTAGGATACATTGCATTTTAGGGCTAAGCTCAAAACTACTGAATTCTTTTGCAGAAAATGGCAATACAAGATAAACTTTGGGTATTTGACCTAGTGCAAGTATTGCATGAAATTCAAACAGACTGCTTCAAATAATGCTCTCCTTTTGACACTGGATGATTTACAAAGTTGAGCAGTAAAAACTTGCTGAATGCCCGTCAGTTACTTAACTTGCAATCTCAGCTTGCACCAGAAGCAGCTGTAGGGGAGAAGTATAAGCTAATATACATTCTTATAGTTTAAATTCTGATATGTTTTAATTGCTTAAGTAATTAAGTGGTTGTCTTTAAATGGTTGATAATTTTTTAAATGAACATTTTCTCTGCAATACTTAGTACTGCATTCTGTTATTGTTTTTTTATTGAATTAGATCAATGCATCGTTGTAATAAAATGATCTGCATGGATAACATGCAAAACAATACTTCTCACTGTAGTTGATAGATGTGCTGATAATAAATGAGTTTACCGATTTGTTTGTCAGAGATTTTTTGAAGCATTTAGAAACTTTACAAGATTTGACAGCCAGTGAGCAAGATTTGTAGGTTTGCCAGCTCCTTTGGGAGCAGAACTTGTTCTAATTTGTCCATATCATTTCACTCCAACATGCTTGGCCCACCGATTGTGTACGGTGTCAGAAATTTGGATTGAGAACTTACAAGGAAGCTGATATCAGGAAATGTGCACAAGTTGTTATCTTCTCCTTACATCAAAGGCTCGCACAGGCTACCCACAACTAGTAGCAAATTCCGGTGCACTGGTTCAAGCATTTAGTTTTGCTAACAGTTTTATTCACTTCAAAGTTCAAACTAATTTCATTTTCTTATGGACATGCTCAGTAGGTCCAAAATAGAATAATAACCATATTAGAATAAATGAAAGACTGCTCCAATTTGGGCGTTCAACCAGTATGAAAAAAAACAACAAACTGTGCAAATACAAAAAAAATAACAATAATAAATAAATAAGCAATAAATATCAAGGACATCAGATGAAGAGTCCTTGAAAGTGACTCCATAGGATCTGGGAACCTTTCAATGGTGGGGCAAGTGAAGTTGAGTGAAGTTGTCCCCTTTGGTTCAAGAGCCTGATGGTTGAGGGGTAATAACTGTTCATGAACCTGGTGGTGCGAGTCCTGAGGCTCCTGTACCTTCTTCCTGATGGCAGCAGTGAGAAGAGAGTGTGGCCTGTGTGGCCTGTGTGGTGGGGGTCCCTGAAGATGAATGCTGCTTTCTTGCAACAATGCTTCATGTAGATGTGCTTAATGGTGGTGGTGGGGGGTGCACTTTACCCATGATGGCCCAGACCAAATGCACTACTTTTTTATGATTTTCCTTGCAATGGCATTGGTGTTTCCATACCAGTCTGTAATGCAACCAGTCAATATTCCCTCCACAACACATTTATGGAGGTTTTCCAAAGTTTTAGGTGTCATGCCGAATCTTCGCAAACTGCTAAGGAAGGCGAGGCACTGCTGTCCTTTCTTCGTAATTGCACTTACATGCTGGTCCCAGGACAGGTCCTCTGCAAGAACACGAAGGAATTTAAAGTTGCTGACCCTCTCCACCTCTGATCCTTCAATGAGGACTGGCTCATGGACCTCCAGTTTCCTCATCCTGATGTCAGTAATCCTTGGTCTTGCTGACATTGAGTAAGGGGCTGTTATTATGGCATCACCCAGCCAGGTTTTCAGATTCCCTCTGATGAATATCTTTTCACTACCTTTGATTCAGCCTACGACAGTGATGTCATCGGCAAACTTGAATATGGCATTGGAGCTGTGCTTAGCCGCACAGTCATAAGTGTAAAGCGAGTGGAACAAGGGGGCTAAACACACAGCCCTGTGGTGCACCTGTGCTGATGGAGTTTGTGGAGGAGATGGTGTTGCCAATGAAACTGATTGAGGTCTGCAAGTGAAGAAATTGAGGACCCAATTGCTTAAGGAGGTATTGAGCATTCTGATGTGTGCATCCTTGTTGTCCAGGTGTTTCAGAAGAGCCAATGAGTGGGCATCTTTGGTGGACCGACTGTTCTGGTAGGCAAATTGGAGTGGATCCAAGTCGCTTCTCAGGCAGGAGTTGTTATATTTCATCACCAACCTCTCAAAACACTTCATGACAGTGGATGTAAGTGCTACTGGACGATAGTCGTTGAGGCTGGTTTCCACATTCTTCCGTGGCACCAGTTTATGTGAAGTAACACACACAAAATGCTAGAGGAACTCAGCAAGCCAGGCAGCATCTAGGGAAAAGAGTAAACAGTTGATGTTTTGGACCAAGACCCTTCATCAGGACTTGGAAAACGAGATAAGAAGTCAGAGTAAGAAGGTGGGGAAGGACAGGAAGAATTACAAGGTAATAGGTGAAACTGGGGAAGGGGGAAAGGTGAGGTAAAGAGCTGGGAAGTTGATTGCTGAAAAAGATACAGGGCTGGAGAAGGATGAATCTGATAGGAGAGTACAGAAGGCCGTGAAAGGAAGGGAAGGGGAGGAGCACCAGAGGGAGGTGATGGGCGAGTAAGTAGATTAGGTGAGAGAGAGAAACAGGAATGGAAAATGGAGAAGGAGAGGGTGGGGTGGGTGCAATTACCAGAAGTTTGAGAAATCAATGTTCATAGCATCAGGTTGGAGGCTACCCAGATGGAATATAAGGTGTTACTCCTCCAACCTGAGTGTGGCCTCTTTACAACAGTAGAAATGGGTGGCCATTGGGAGATCCTGCTTTTATTAGTGGAAGGAACGTAGGTGCTCAGCAAAGCAGTCTCCCAACCTACTGCCCGACCTGCTCAGTTCCTCCAGCATTTTGTGTGTATTACTCTGATTTCCAGCATCTGCAGATTTTGTTTCGTTTGTGGTATAAGTGAAGTCTATTTGAAGTAGGTGGGTACGTCAGACTGCTGAAGCAAGATGCTGAAGGTCTCATTGTCACTCCAGTCAGTTGATCAGGTACTTGGTCAGGGTCACCGTACGGTGGTCTGGTATGGTTGGACCTCTGGTACTCCAGGCTATATGTTGATGGCAATTGGGCAGGGATTTCTTCACAAAAGCCTGGTTGAAGTCCTCGACTAGGATTTGAAATGCGCTGGATGCTTCAGCAGAGAATCCAATTGTGAAAATGGCTAGAACTAGTTTTAGATTACTTGAAGTACTTAAGGCATCCCCTACATCTTTTAGAAAGGAACCTGCATTGTGGAGGTGTTCATGAACTGCCAGAAGACACAAAAAACATAGCATGGGAATAGCAAAATGCCACAATGATCCATCCATCATCCAGTTGGAATGCCAATGTTTCACTCAGACATTGAGTCAGTGGGTCTGTCCTTAGTCAGGATGATACCATACATCATACTTCTGCTGCAGCCAGTGTTGATACCTGTCAGCCTACCAACCCAGACAAATAATACTCACATCAACAGTTCATAGTCTGAAGCAAGGCCTTCTGTATCAAGCTCTGCTCACCACTATTCTCCAATTGTCTCATCTAAAACTTTTCTCGAGGAAGAGCAATTAAAACTGAACAGCCTTACAGGACCAAAACTGAATTGGAGTGTTACTTCAAAGGATCAAGATCTGAAGTGCGTTTATGATCAAAGTATAAATGCAGTATACAACCCTGAAATTCATCCTCCTCACAGATCATCAAGAATAACCATGGAACCAACCCATTCAAGGAAAAACATCAAACTTTAAACCCCCCTCCCCCCATATGCAAAAAAAGAAATCGCACAAACGGCAGCAAAAAAACGAGGAAGAAAACAGTATATAAAACACAAAATCAAGAGGCATATTTCAGTTCAGTTCTCCTCAGTGTTTATTATCTGTCGCCTGCCCCAAATCAAAAATCGCCCAAAAGTGACCAGAATGAGAGCTAGAACTAGAAACTAGGACATGTCATAGAAACTGAATTAGTCCAAATCTGCAATCTGCGTTGATAAACCTTGCTTCGGCAGCATCTGCCGATAGTGTCGAGGGAGAGAGAGATCACTCGAACGCAAGGACCTCCTTTCATGATCGGAGAGTGAGTGGTCGCCACGGTAGACACTTTCTCCGGCAGCAATGAGTGAGAGGCTGGCAGACAGTGCTGAACACTCGCTGGCACTCTGCACCTACCTCGATGATTTCCGTCTTCCTCGGCGCTCTAATCAGCAAGATCGGTGAGAGATGGAGTCGATCATGGGCCCACCGCCCCCCCCGCGTCTCCGGGCTTCCTGTCCTCCATGCCGTATGCTTTAGCCGCAGCCTCATGGAACACTCTCAGATTGGCCTCAGCGGCAGATTGCCCGATCGGCCTGAAATCACACCACCAGAATGGAGATAACAGGCTGTAACAGTGACACACTATATATGAACTAAAAAGGTGTAAAAGAACTGAAAGGAATTGCTTTGTGAACCGTCTTGAGGGTTTGGTAGCATTGATCACTGGCACCATCACATATAAAAACATGAAATGAAAGCAAATCTGAAGAAACCCTACCTGAATTTGCTGTATCTCTCACCTCCTCTAATCCCCCCTTTCCTTTCCAAAACTATTAGCAACATGACACCAGATGCCTTAGCTCCATTCATAAAAGTTGCTGGTGAACGCAGCAGGCCAGGCAGCATCTCTAGGAAGAGGTACAGTCGATGTTTCGAGCCGAGACCCTTCATCAGGACTAACTACTGAAAGAAGAGCTAGTAAGAGATTTGAAAGTGGGAGGGGGAGGGGGAGATCAGAAATGATAGGAGAAGACAGGAGGGGGAGGGATGGAGCCAAGAGCTGGACAGTTGATTGGCAGAAGGGATATGAGAGGATCCATGGGACAGGAGGCTCCGCCCTTGTCTATTCATCTCCCCCATCCCTCCCCACTGATCTCCCCCCTGAAACTTATCCTTGTAAGCGGAACAAGTGCTACACATGCCCTTACACTTCCTCCCTTACCACCATTCAGGGCCCCAGACAGTCCTTCCAGGTGAGACAACACTTCACCTGTGAGTTGGCTGGGGTGATATACTGCGTCCGGTGCTCCCGATGTGGCCTTTTATATATTGGTGAGACCCGACGCTGACTGGGAGATCGTTTCGCTGAACACCTACGCTCTGTCTGCCAGAGAAAGCAGTATCTCCCAGTGGCCACACATTTTAACTCCATGTCCCATTCCCATTCTGATATGTCTATCCATGGCCTCCTCTACTGTAAAGATGAAGCCACACTCAGGTTGGAGGAACAACACTTTATATTCTGTCTGGGTAGCCTCCAACCTGATGGCATGAACGTTGACTTCTCAAACTTCTGCTAATGCCCCACCTCTCCGCCGTACCCCATCTGTTATTTATTTATTTATATACACACATTCTTTTTCTCTCTCTCCTTTTTCTCCCATGCTCCTTGGTATCCCATGCCAAGGGGCATGGGATACCCCCTGCCCATCCTCTGGGTTTCCCCCCCTCCCCCTTTTCCTTCTCCCTGGGCCTCCTGTCCCATAATCCTCTCATATCCCTTTTGCCAATCAACTGTTCAGCTCTTGGCTCCATCCCTCCCCCTCCTGTCTTCTCCTATCATTTCGGATCTCCCCTTCCCCCTCCAACTTTCAAATCTCTTACTAGTTCTTCTTTCAGTTAGTTCTGACAAAGGGTCTTGGCCCGAAACTTCAACTGTACCTCTTCCTAGAGATGCTGCCTGGCCTGCTGCGTTCACCAGCAACCTTGATGTGTGTTGCTTGAAATTCCAGCATCTGCAGATTTCCTTGTGTTTGCCTTAGCTCCATTGTTTGGGCTTTCTTCCCTAAATACATCAATTTTCCATCTAACACTGATCTGTCTCCAATGGTTCATTCATTCCAGACATTATTAAATATTATCTTGAGTATAATTTCATAAAAATTGCGTTAAGTATAATCACATTTTAAATAATGTGCACAGGTTAATAAAGTCATCAGATATTTGTTGAAGAATGAATTTAGATTGTAATCAAGATGAGCGCAGCATATCATTTGACCTGTTTTATTTTATTGCTAGCTTTATCTGAAATGTGCTACATATTTTACCCTGTAAGCTAACCTAACAGAACATTTGTGAAAGTATTATTTCTCTGGCATGGGAGTCATGATACTGTAGGTGGTTTTAATAATTAAAAGCCGGAACATATCACAGCTTATTTAAATTCATGCCTTAACAAGTGGAGATGGCCCACAAGGTTTCCTCAGCAGACAACAAAGTTTTGTTCTGTATTTTGTTTATTTTTATTCACAAAAATATAGAAAGGATGATGTAAATTGATTTTAGAAAGCTGAAATTTGAAGTTACTATAATATGTCTGTATTTCCTTTCAAGAGGTTCCAACTACCAACATGGATCTCTGACATGGCTAAATACATATCAGAGTAATTTACATTTGAGCTCAACCATCACTATTACCTATATTAACAAATGGGTGCTTAATGTGCTTATGTGGCATCCCATGGTTTTGTATTTAAATTGGTTCCACTAAACAAATAGACAGTAGAATGTCCAATGATACCATTCAAGGAAATATGTAGATTAAAGGATCAACACGAGTATTCTGTTTACCCATACTATTAACTGTTTCATCTCATTACCTTCCATTTTATTCCCATGAAAGTCCTGTTGTTTTGTTTGCATCTTACTTCTAGTTTGGTTCAAGAAGGTGGAGAATTATCCTGAGTGATGTGCTGAGGGCTTTACAGCTCTGAGAGACAAATATTGTCAATATAGAAGTTCACTGGGGTTATGTCTTTGTTACAGATGGAAAACGAGCACTTGTAAATCCATTGTTGCATTTGTTCATACGTTCTCCTTGTCATGTTGTTGAAGGTTTCTGCGTAATTTTCATGCTTGATAATCTTCATGCCTGAAACAGGCACAAACTAAAACAAGGAACTTGTTTTCTGCTTATGAAAAGTATATTTGCCTGCAGGCATTAGCTTCAATGGGAATGAACATTATTAAAGTATAAAATAGGCTGTTGATTCCATCTTATCCATTACCCACCCGGGATAAGTATATGTTAGCAATGTTTTCTGTCTGAGTTACTTTTCTTGCCATTGCATCTTCTTCAGCAACACTCTCCAAATGTCTTCATATGTCAGTCATCAAGCTGATTATAGAACATGGAAGGGAAGGTAAAAAAAATAAAACTCAGATAGCTCACTATCATGATAACTGTAAATTGAACAACATTACTGAACCAAACTAACAATATTAGTTAGCTTGGCTTCTATCCACAGGCCACAGATAAACTGAGAAAGTTTAACTTATTGAGCCACCACAAAGAATGTTAATCCCGTGTTTGGGAAACCAGAAATTTCTGCAATTCATTTGCCACTGGTATTGTACAGTAACTTTGCTGCCACTTTAACACATTATATCTGGCTTCCCAATGTAGCAGGCAATTGCGAGCCAATTACAACTTCACTTGGCCAAGATGGGAAACTGAAGGCCTGTCTGCTCTATCGAGCAGGTGTACCTCAAAGAAGATCAGGTGATTTAGATTAGATTATGAGGACACTCAGTCCTCGTTTATTGTCATTTAGAAATGCATGCATCAAAAAATGATACAATGTTCCTCCAGAATGATATCATAAGAAACAGAGGACAAACCAAGACTAAAACTAACAAAACCACATAATTATAACATATAGTTACAACAGTGCAAAGCAATACTGTGATGTGATAAAGAGCAGACCATGGGCACGGTAAAAAAAAGTCTCAAAGTCCCAATAGCCTCATCATCTCACGCAGTTGGTAGAAGGGAGAAACTCTCCCTGCCATGAACCTCCAAGCGCTGCAAATTTGTCGATGCAGCACCATTGGAAGCACCCGGCCGCAGCGGACTCTGAGTCCATCCGAAAACTTCGAGCATCTGACCAGCCCTTCGACACTGAGCACCGAGCACCATCCTCTGCTGAGTGCTTCGACCCCGACCCGGCCACCGAGCAACAAGCAAAACCGAGGACTTGGGGCCTTCCCCTCCAGAGATTTCGGACTACGCGGCAGCAGCAGTGAAGCAGGCATTTCAGAAGTTTCACCAGATGTTCCTCCATGCTCTCATGTCCGTCTCCATCTAATCACGATTGTGCACGGCACCCTACTTGACAAATAACAGACATCACCACCGGATGTCTGCAAGCTGTGTCGCACTGCTATCTTCTCCTCTCCTCTGATTTATCTTGGTATCCTGGTTTAAAATCATATAAATATACAGCATTGTAATTTACAGGTTTACAGCAATTACCATTTATTTATATGGGAAAAATTTGTGAGCGTTCGCAGACCCAAAAATAACCTGCCAAATCATGCCAAATAACACATAAAACCTAAAATAACAGTAACATATAGTAAAAGCAGGAATGATATGATAAATACACAGCCTATATAAAGTAGAAATACTTCTCTACAACGATTGCCTGCACAGATCTCCGTAGCGAAAATCTCACACAAGCGCTCTCGGATGAAAATCTCACGCAAGCACTGTTGGCATAAACGCGCTCTCTAGTAACCCTTAAACTATGAAGCTGCCAAATCTGCCAAATCTACCAAATAACATGTAAAAATACACAGCCTATATAAAGTAGAAATAATATGTGTACAGTGTAGTATCACTTACCGGAATCCGGAAAACAGCTTGCCGAGCACACTGATGATGGTGTGTTAGACTGAGTCATTGCAGGTTGGGGTGGTGCAGTGGCTCCCACCCTCCAGGCCGCCGAGTGATACAGTACATTACCGCGAAGCACGCAGCGGTAGCCGGGAGGCACACAGCACATCTTTAAGAAAAAAGCCAAACCAAACATGCTAATTAATTAAGTGCTGCCCGGCACGTAAATGTCGGCGCAGATCAGTGTCGATTGCCGATCGCATCGCCTCTGATCTGGGCCGACAATTACGTGTCGGTGGCACCTAATTAATTAGCATGTTTATTTCGGCTTTTTTCTTAAAGATGTGCTGTGTGCCTCCCGGCTACCACTGCATTCTCTGCGAATCGGTACAGTATCTGTCCGGGGCCCAGGGGTTGGGGTGGTGGGACACAGGGGTGTCATCTCATCCATTGCTTCACTTTCACTACTGCATTCAGTTTTGACTGTTATCCTTTCCTCTTTCAATTGCATCAGCTCTTCATCTATCAGTTCTTGGTCATGAGATGCCAAAACCTCTTCAACATCATCTTCATCAACTTCCACAAGCCAAACTCACTTTGTCCTTGCTTCGTTCACCACGATCGAAATGCTTAATTATGTCTAGATTTACGCTAAGTGTAACACCCTTACGAGCTCTTTCAGGCTTTTCCAACGCCTTAGAACTCATCTTGCTAACGGCTGCTCAATGCAACGTGTTTAAGCAATGCTGGCGAGAATGCAGTTCCGAATCCAGGGGAGAGCGGCTGCTCAGGGTGGCGCTGCCTTTTATCGCGCACTGATTTTTTATCGTGCGCTGCCTTTCTTCGTAACAGTGAAAACACCTTCTGAAAGCGAAAACAGGGTACTAATGTAGGTCTTTCGTAACAGTGAGGTTTTGTAAAGCGAACGTTCGAAAAGTGGGGGACACCTGCACTGGTGCTGATAACATGTTTAAATTTCCTCTGCAGCTTCTTCATGCCATCATATCCTTTCTTTGGTTTTTATTTGGCATTAAAATTTAATGCACTTGGTACTCACAGGTTTGTTCTTTATGCTTTCTACTCCTTTTTAGCTTGCAGTATCAGAGAGTTAACATGGAGGCTGAATAGTTTTAATAAACTTCAATGCAACACTAAAGAATGGAAAAACAGTTATAAACTCTGTTAATGCTGAGCTATTGGGCATCTCTCCATAAATTCACAGCACAAAATCAGTGAGGTAACTACCTCTAATCATTTTGGTATGGCCTCAAATAATAATGAGGCAGCCTACATGGAAGAATTCATCACTCTGACAAGGGGGTGTCAAGAAAACAATGGATCTGGGATTGAGAGGGTGAACAGCTTTAAATTCCTCGGCATACACATCACCAAAGATCTCACATGGTCTGTACATACTGGCTGTGTGGTGAAAAAAGCACAACAGCGCCTCTTTCACTTCAGATGGTTGAAGAAGTTTGGTGTGGGCCCCCAAGTCCTAAGAACTTTCTACAGCGGCACAATTGAGAGCACCCTGACCGGCTGCATCACTGCCTGGTATGGAAAGTGTATGTCAATCGTAGGACTCTACAGAGAGTGGTGCCAATAGCCCAGCACATCTGTAGATGTTAACTTCCCACTATTCAGGACATTTACAAAGACAGGTGTGTAAAAAGGGCCCAAAGGATCATTGGGGACCCGAGTCACCCCAACCACAAACTGTTCCAGATACTACCAAAAGCCAGGGCCAACAGGCTCCAGAACAGCTTCTTCCACCAGGCCATCAGATTGATTAATTCTTGATGATACAGTAGTATTTCTATGTTATATTAACTGTCCTGTTGTACATACTATTTATTATAAATGACTATAAATTGCACATTGCACAGTGAGACAGAGACATAACGTAAAGATTTTTACTCCTCATGTATATGAAGGATAAAACATAGAACATAGAAATTTACAGCACATTACTAGCCCTTTGGCCCACAATGTTGTGCTGACCACGTAAACTACTCTAGAAACTGCCTAGAATTTCCCTAGTGCACAGCCCTATTTGTCTGAGCTCCATGTACCATGTAAGAAATAAAGTCAATTCAATTCAATTCATCTGAAGGAAGAGCTAGTAAGAGATTTGAAAGTGGGAGGGGGAGGGGGAGATCCAAAATGATAGGAGAAGACAGGAGGGGGAGGGATGGAGCCAAGAGCTGGACAAGTGATTGGCAAAAGGGATATGAGAGGATCATGGGACAGGAGGCCCAGGGAGAAGGAAAAGGGGGAGGGGGAGGAAACCCAGAGGATGGGCAAGGGGTATAGTTAGAAGGATAGAGGGAGAAAAAGGAGAGAGAGAGGAAGAATGTGTGTATATAAATAAATAAATAATGGATTGGGTACGAGGGGGAGGTGGGGCATTAGCGGAAGTTTGAGAAGTCAATGTTCATGTCATCAGGTTGGAGGCTACCCAGACAGAATATAAGGTGTTGTTCCTCCAACCTGAGTGTGGCTTCATCTTTACAGTAGAGGAGGCCGTGGATAGACATATCAGAATGGGAATGGGATGTGGAATTAAAATGTGTGGCCACTGGGAGATCCTGCTTTCTCTGGCGGGCAGAGCGTAGGTGTTCAGCAAAACGATCTTCCAGTCTGCGTTGGGTCTTGCCAATATATAGAAAGCCACATCGGGAACACCGGACGCAGTATATCACCCCAGCCGACTCACAGGTGAAGTGTCGCCTCACCTGGAAGGACTGTCTGGGGCCCTGAATGGTGGTAAGGGGGGAAGTGTAAGGGCATGTGTAGCACTTGTTCTGCTTACAAGGATAAGTGCCAGGAGGGAGATCAATGGGGAGGGATGGGGGGGAGAAACGGACAAGGGAGTCGCGTAGGGAGCAATCCCTGCGGAAAGCAGAGGAGGGGGGAGGAAAGATGTGCTTAGTGGTGGGATCCCGTTGGAGGTGGCGGAAGTCACGGAGAATAATATGTTGGACCCGGAGGCTGGTGGGGTGGTAGGTGAGGACCAGGGGAACCCTATTCCTACTGGGGTGGTGGGAGGATGGAGTGAGAGCAGATGTGCGTGAAATGGGGGAGATGCGTTTGAGAGCAGAGTTGATGGTGGAGGAAGGGAAGCCCCTTTCTTTAAAAAAGGAAGACAACTCCCTCGTCCTGGAATGAAAAGCCTCATCCTGAGAGCAGATGCAGCAGAGATGGAGGAATTGCAAGAAGGGGATGGCATTTTTGCAAGAGACAGGGTGAGAAGAGGAATAGTCCAGACAGCTGTGAGAGTCAGTAGGCTTATAGTAGACATCAGTAGGTAAGCTGTCTCCAGAGATAGAGACAGAAAGATCTAGAAAGGGGAGGGAGATGTCAGAAATGGACCAGGTAAACTTGAGGGCAGGGTGAAAGTTGGAGGCAAAGTTAATGAAGTCAACGAGCTCAGCATGCATGCAGGAAGCAGCACCAATGCAGTCGTCCATGTAGCAAAGGAAAAGTAGGGGACAGATACCAGAATAGGTTTGGAACATAGATTGTTCCACAAAGCCAACAAAAGGGCAGGCATAGCTAGGACCCATACAGGTGCCCATAGCTACATCTTTAGTTTGGAGGAAGTGGGAGGAGCCAAAGGAGAAATTATTAAGAGTAAGGACTAATTCCGCTAGACGGAGCAGGGTGGCGGTAGAGGGGAACTGATTAGGTCTGGAATCCAAAGAGAAGCGGAGAGCTTTGAGACCTTCCTGATGGGGGATGGAAGTATATAGGGACTGGACATCCATGGTGAAAATAAAGCGGTGGGGGCCAGGGAACTTAAAATCATCGAAAAGTTTAACAGCGTGAGAACATAGGTAGGAAGGGATTGAACAAGGGGGGATAAAACCGTGTTGAGGTATGCAGAAACGAGTTCGGTGGGGCAGGAGCAAGCTGAGACAATAGGTCTGCCAGGACAGGCAGGTTTGTGGATCATGGGTAGGAGGTAGAAATGGGAAGTGCGAGGTGTGACACATTCTTTCTCTCTCTCTCTCCTTTTTCTCCCTCTGTCCCTCTGACTATACCCCTTGCCCATCCTTTGGGTTTCCCCCCCTCCTCCTTTTCCTTCTCCCTGGGCCTCCTGTCCCATGATCCTCTCATATCGCTTTTGCCAATCAATTGTCCAGCTCTTGCCTCCATCCCTCCCCCTCCTGTCTTCTCCTATCATTTTGGATGTCCCCCCACCCCCCACTTCCGAATCTCTTACTAGCTCTTCCTTCAGTTAGTCCTGACAAAGGGTCTCGGCCCGAAACATCGACGGTACCTCTTCCTAGAGATGCTGCCTGGCCTGCTGCGTTCACCAGCAACTTTGATGTGTGTGGCTTGAATTTCCAGCATCTGCAGAATTCCTCGTGTTTGCATCAATTCAATTCATTTCAGGGGGCTTTCAGTGGAAAATGCCCTAATGCGTGCCTAAGCAATTCCTTGTCACAAAATTGTTTTGATGGCCTCTTAAGTCATTGTCCTGGCCTAACTAACTGTCAAAGCTCTCAACCAAATTGAATGTTTATAAAATGTCAGGACTCACTCAGTAAGTTGCTGGCAAATAGTTATCAGGAAATTGGAACTTCTGCAAGTGTGCACACGTGCTTGGAATTGCCAGACAGTTTTGGAACAAACTGCCAGCAGCTTTACAAGGATCTTCTTCGGAAAATCAGGGCCAAATAGTTTTTTTAACTTTTCTTCTAACTCTTATCTCTGTCTGTCTCTTGTAATCCTATTTCTTTTTCTTCATTTTCCTTTCTAAAAGAAATTGGATTTCAAGAAAATGTACATCTTTTTTTATTCTTACATTGGATTCATTATTTTAATTTACACTTACAAATTTAGACTAGTCTGGATTTTTGAAGTAAGGATTTTTTGAATCAAAGTAATTAGTTAGCAATAGGACACAGATCACCTGCAGAAAGTGTAGTACTGTTTTGGTACCTACAGACGCAAATTCCATTGCAAACCTTGTTAAAAAGACCTGAGTGCAAATATACTGTAAGTATAACAAACAGCAAATGTTGATTGTTTTAATTATCTGTCAAATTAATTGGGTTTCTGTGAAGACTATGGTAGTATTGACTGCTCCAAGACATAATATATTGCCATCTGTTGAAACTTTAATGAAACATAATTATATTTCAACAAAATACCAAATTAACATTGATTTATGGCTTCCCTTTGAAATAAAAGGAAGAAGTAGAGTAAATCAATATAATTGTTTTAGCTGCAGAATCTAGTGTTTGTTTTCAGTTTGGTGACTGATATTGTTGGTTGGGCTGTAGAAGTAATGTTGAGGGAGGAGTCTAAATCTGGACAGAGAATGATTACTGACTACATGTCTGGGTAATTGTCAAAAACTTCTATTTAGCCTTTTTGCAATAATAAATAGATGTAAATAAAATTACACCTAAATAGGTTATGAACAGTTCACACACATTTTGTCCTAATTCTGATCAGGAATAAACTGGAGAAAGCCATTCAGTATTGCAGTCTGAATGTTAAGGAGAACTGGGATTTAATTGGAATGCGTTCCAATTGAACCTAAAGTTTAGACTCTTTTTTTTAAAATTACAGATTATCTGCTTTTATTTATGCTCAAAAATGTTGGTGGAAAGATTTCTGATTACTGCAACTACAATTTGTAGCAATTGTGGCATTAGGAAAACTAATCTCGTGAAACTGCTACCGTTTCAGCACTCAGGGGTCACATTGATCAGAACCTGTTTACAGCTTATACTAAAACGGGAAAACAATGTAAATTTGAAATAAATGTTATTAACTTAAAATATTAATTCTGTTCTTCACTCCATGTATGCTGTCTGATCTGCTGCCTACTCGTAGCAATTTTTATTTTATTTATCGACAGCATTTTGCCTTCCTCAAAGTGGGACATTAAATTTATGCAGAAAATAAGCACATACATAATGGAAAATAAATCGCAGGTAAGTCTCCAAGGCATTGCAAGTGGAGATTTAAGTTGAAGGGTAAACTTTTTGTCATGGATTTATGACAACAGGGATATGGGAAGTTAGCTGAGTGAGTGGAGCACATGGAGACTTGAAGGGGCAAGGGCATAAAGTGAAGGAAAGAGAAAGGCTGTGGAACTGTGGTATTACAGAAAGTTAAGTGGGAAGTGAGATATGAAGGGGCGCTAATTAAGCTGAAAAAAAGATGCAGGTCGGTTAAGTGGCAAGTTATGAAGTATGATACATAGGTATCATCTGGTTTAGGGGCAAAGTATGCAAAGGAAAAATGTTTAGTTATTCACTTTGTTAAGGGGAGTGGCAAAACACCATATCTTTAAACATTCAGAAACTAATAAATCCTGATGTTCTAAGAGTTTATTGTATTAGTTATGAAAACATTAACCTACAGGTACAGCAATGATATCAAATAATACATTGACCTTCAGGAGCAATAATGATATCAAATATACATTGGCCTTTATAAAGGTGGGAATCATAGTACAATGCTCAATTATACAATGCTTTGGTGAAACCACATTAGGATATTATATGCAGCTTTGGTTTTCATACCTAAGGAAAGATATACCTTCCTTGCAGAAAGTGCAGTGTAGGTTCAAAAGACTAATTCCTGGGAAGAATAATTTGTCCTTACAGCAGAGATTCTTGGCCTAAATTCAGCAGAGTTTAGATAAGTAAGGGATGTCGGCGCAGTGACAGAGCTGATAGTGATCCAGGTTCAGTCCTGGCTTCCAGTGCTTACTGTGGAGTTTAATGTTCACCCTTTTATGGTATGGATGTTCAGGTTTTATATCATACCCCAAAGTTGTGCTGCTGATAGCTCAATTGACCACGATAAATTGTCCCATGTATATGTGAAAATCTAAAAGGATGATGATGAGGAAAATAAAATTAAATGTGTGCTTGATGTCAGTGTGGACTCGATGGGCTGAAGAGCGCATTTCTGTAGTGAATAACTGAGACAGACACAGTTTGGAGGGGATTAACAGATACAGTAGGTGGTCTAAGAGATAAAATAAAGCAGATTCTGGAAATCTGAAATAAAATCAGAAAATGCTGAAAACACCCAGCAGGTCAGTTGCTTTAATGTTTTTGTTTCAAATGGTATAAATCTGTTTGCTTAAGTCCAGGCAGGACTACATATCATGATCTCCATATTAATCCACTACCTCACTTGGAATTCTTGATCTCAGATGACTAAAAATGCTCAGTTATTGGATTTATTCAAGAGTGAGAATAGAAGATTTTTGGACACCCAAGCGATGGAATTGAATGGGAACTGGGGAGATAAAAAGACACAGACAAAATATTGAATTGCAGAGCAGGATTAAAGACTTACTCTGGCTTCTTTTTCTTCTGCTCTAGTATTCTTATGTTTGTAAGCAAAATATGGCAAATTGAAGGCACAACGGATAATTATGTGATTTTAAAAAAATTAAAGTTGAACTGTTTTTTTCAATGCTTTGTGACATAGATGTGCATAATTGGTTCCACAATTTGTTAAGCTGAAATAATTATTGTACATTGTAGGTGATCTTACATTTGGCAGTAGAAAAATCACCTTGGTGATACATATGTTGCCATGAAAGATAATAGAACAAAAGCAAAAGATCACAGCTGCTTGAAATTTGCAAAATGTATTTTTAAAATATTTTGAAGATTCTTGGAGCATTGAAGTGGCAATAAACTTTCCTTTCCTATTCACCTGTTGGTGATATTTCCTTTTTTTTTGTTTGTGCAGATTAACACCAGTGGAGGTAACAATCCAAATTCAGTAATTCAACACTGTGTTGGGTCATAAAAGTGGATTAACCTGGAAATTCACATTTACTCGAGCTGTTTTTGTAAAACTGACCAGAGATACAGGGATGCTTTTTTTTTTGGTTCTGTTCTAGGACGGTGCAGCCACATTTGAAAAGTAACGTCATGAAGTATCAGGTGAACCAAGTGAATGGAGCTTTTGGATGTGGTAGCAACACAGCACGAGCAGATAGAAGCTTTTCATCGCTAAAAAGGATAGCCCGAATGTTAAGGGTATGAATTCAACAATTGTTACAAGGCCTTGAGACTCTGTTGACTCTCAAAAATACAATAATTTTTAAAGGCAATCAGTCAACAGCCGGAGAGTGGTGAATCTGTGGAATCCTTTGCTGCAGGTGGCTGCTCAGGCCAAGTCTTTATGTACGGTATATTTAAGGCAGAGGTTGATCGATTCTTGATTGGTCAGAGCATGAAAAGATATAGGGAGAAGGCAGGAGATCAGGGCTGAGAGAAAAATTGGATACGACATGATGAAATGATACAGCAGACTTGATGGGCCAATTGGCCTCATTCTACTCCTATATCTTATGGTCGTAACAGTGGTAAAGCTAAAGAAAAAACGTAAAATAGGCAAGGTCCTAAAGTGCAGAAAAGTTCAGAAAAAAAATAAAACCAGGAATGAAAAAATGAAAGCCTAAAATATGTAAACTTATATGAGGACACAAAGAAATAATGCAATATTGGCCCTGAGAGCCACCCGGTGACCAAATTGTGCAATTATATGTTGTGACAAGATTACACAGGCAAAACATACTGGAGCTGAACTTGCCCTGTGAAACAAGATTCCTACATGACATGCACAGAAACAGGAGCCACATATGTTGAGTCCCTGCCTTTGCAAAAGGTAGAGTCTTCCAGCTGTCTCTTAGAACTGTACAAAGATATGAAGATCCGCAGTACTGGAAACTCCTGCTTCCCTACTCTTAAATTGGAACCAGAAGGATTCAGGCCTTTGCAGTTGCAACAAAGGCTGAAGGAACGAGTAAACTAAAAAATTTTGTAAGCACAGAAGACAGGCTGGATCCAGAAAATGAGGATTTTTTTTAGCAGCTGCTATTTGCCACTTAAGTAAAGTGACCAAAGTAAGTAGAAAACACATTTCATTTCAACATTCACAATAATCCCATGCAGCTGGTATCAGCCGTCCCAGTGACATTGAAGAGTTCCCCTCTAATCCTGCATGGTCGACTATGTTGAAAGTTTCAGGAAATGTGATTCTATCGAGGATCTTCCCCAAAGAGTGCAAAGTCCACAATAACAGAAGGAAAAGATTGACAAAACTGGTGTAAAACTGGAGTTCAGGTAGGTAGCAGATGCACTCAAAGCCTGGTTGTTCAGACCAATGTTACACAGGTCAAGGTATGTCTTTTCAGCAGAATCCTCTTTCCTTTATCACCAGCTATTTTGTATAGGAAATTACTGAGCTTACAAAATATTGATGTACTTTCATAATACATTGGATTCCACTTAATTGGGCTATCAGTTAATCAGGACAGCCATTTATTTGGGACAACTCTTCAAGAACAAAAACTAAATCGAGAAAATTTCCGGAATGCCTTTGTTTATTTGGGGCATTCTGCCGCTTAATTGGGCAGGAGACTGTTGCCAAACAGTTTCTAACTAATGTCAGTTGCACGTACTTGTCTGGCTGTTAGACACTGCATCTTGCTTGGAGTGAACAGTTTTGAAGTAGAGTCAGTTGCATGTGTTGGTGTTCAAAAAGCAGTGATTTTTGTCACTGATAGTTGATAAGCAGTAAGACAATTTGGAATAGTTTCCTTCACTGCGGTTTCAAGTGTTCAGGCTTGGAGATGCAATAAAAGCATAAAAGCATGCAGACATGACTAAGAGGTTCATTTGCTGTTCAGACCAAGCATCATAATGAGGAAGAAATGTGATTGAAGTGGGCTTTGACTGTAGAATAATTGTTGGTGTCAGATGGGGTGCTCTGATTATCTCAGAAAATGATCTCTTTGAATTTTCACGCACAATATTCCCTGGAATTTACAGAGAATAGTGCAAAAACGAAAAAACATTGAGTAAGCGGCAGCTCTGCGGACAAAAACACCTTTTAACGAGAGCGGTAAGAGGAGAATGGTTCGAGCTGACAGGAAGGTGACAGTAACTCTCATAATGACACATTACAATAGTGGTGTGCAGAAGAGCATCTCTAAATGTACAAAACATCAAATCTTGAAGTAGATGGGCTATACCAGCAAAAGTCCACACCGGGTTCTACTCTTCTGCACACCACTTTTGTAATATGTGGTTATTTGGGTTACTGTCACCACTGAGTACCTTGAGTTTTTTGAAACAAATTCAGTTACAGGCTATATCTTGATGGCTGCTGTCAACAGTTCCAAAGAGGACTGTCAGCACTCAGCTGTGTAAACTGAAATAAGGCCCAGTCTTCTGCATATGCACTGTCAAATGTTCAAGTTCAAGCCATATTGACAGATTCCAAAAGCTAAGCCAATTATCAAAGGCTGTCAAGGTATCAGGGGGCAATATGCCCCCAGTATAATGGTGGAAGGTTTCATTTAGCCCTGGCCAAGCTGCTGGACTCTGGGGGTGCCTAGAGCCAATTAGGGATCCTTTTCATCCAGACAAATTGTGTTTCTCTTTCCACAGATGCCCCCCTATATGCCAAGCATCTCCATCATTCTGTGTTCTTTATCTCAATGCATAATGGGTGGACGCTTATGACAACCCAGTGATTTTGTGTTGAATGCTTCTGTTCAGATTGCAAAATTACACCTTGTGAAGAACAGCAGAGAGTAATTCCTTAATTTCTGTATTTAACTTCACCGTGAATTGCTGTCAATTTTACACATTATACAGAACAGACTGACAGAATCTCTGTTATTACAATTGAAAATTCCAATGTTACTGTCGAGCTTACCATGAAAAAAATTGATTGGAAATTAAACAAAAGATAGCTCTTGCAAAGTAAAAATTATTCTTCAGCATCATAATTGCACTACGGTTAAATAACTTATTCTTCATTTGAGGAAAGAGGCACTAACAGTGATTCTCAGATATTGTTTTGATTTTAATACAACTGTCCAGACTAAGCTTTGTACTGTTGTAAAACTAAACCACAAAACTCAAAAATGAAATTGAATTCAATCTCAGAAGGTTCAGCTACTTTTGCCGTAGCAGCAATACACTGTCAGAGTACAAACTGGAAAATATTTTGTCCCGTTTTCTTTTCTAGAATCATGGTCTGGCAGGAAACCAGCTTCAATTGTAAACACCAGTTTGTTCCATGATTTGTACTGGATCACTTTAGGGATAAGAGGTAAATTAATAGTACGAACTTAAGCCTATTTTGAAGCAGATCTTAGATAGTATGTTAACTGCATCTGATGCGTGTACTCTGTATATTTTCTATTTTTTTTAGTTCAGATGTATTTCTTACTTTTTTCATTATTAAAATATAATAAAAACGCAGAACTGTTGCAGAACTTATGCACTGATAAAGCTTTGATTGGCAGTACTTGCTCATTTGGTTAAAAACAACAGCTTGTCTTCAAGCATCACCCACAGTGTGAAGTTTGCGCAGGCTGCAGCTGAGGAGAATGCTTCAGCTCCACAGGACACTCCAGGACAATAAAATGTAAAAGAAGCTGCCAGGTTCCCTGACATCTCAGCTGTGAAGTCAATACAACAAGCAGCAAACATAGAATTTACAACTCCACACCCATGCTCACAGGCTGATTAATTCAACCAGACAATAATTAGAACAGTTGATGTGATTATGCTGTTTCACTTTGTTGACCTTTGCCTTCAGAATCAAAGTAGATCATTCAGGAAACTATTTACTTTTCCAGGTTACCATCTTTCAATATACTGTGAATGTAGGCTGATAAAAATATTTTTCTCTTGATTTGATAAGGAGTTTAATGTTCATGTTTATATACAAAAATATGATTAATTTGTTGTGATTGATTGGTTTCCTGGCCATGTTCTATAATATTGATGATGTCTTCTTTCTAAATTTGTGATAAAATCCAACTGGCAACCAATAGCATGTTAATGAAAATAGTAGCTAGGAAGGTTTAATTTATTTTCAGAAATGCATATCAAAACAATTGCAAACTAATTTATATACTTGCATCATTAAACACATTTCTCTTTCGGATGTAAAGTTGCTTTCAGCATCTACAATGATTCAAATTACAAATGCCAACATTTCCGTTTTGTTCCATTGCAATCTAATTATCATCTATTGACTTAAAAAAATAAAATCAGAGTGTTTTCTGAAAAATGGAAATTGTTGTTAATTCTAAGCTATTACTTGTATTGAAAGTCATTCACGATCTCTCATGGATGGTGCTAGGCATCCCATCAGTGAACTTGATCATTACAATGGGCTTATCTATGGAATTTGCTCTTGGAACACTTAGGTGCATCACTTGGCACCAATTTGCCAGATCTCCAGATTCGACCAGAGTATAATTCTAGCACTTTTGAACAATCATTACAACATCATTGCCATCCACAGCAAGTTCAAAACAATTTGCAGTTTATGTGACTAAGAAGCAGTCACTATTTGGGAGGTGCCATCAGATGCTCCTGGACAAGTAATTGCAATGTATGGTGCATAGCACAATGACAATACGCCAGTAGTGGAGGATAGGATACCGCTCAAGGGAGCTGTTTGCTCTTGGATGCTTTTTCAAAGTTGTTGGAGCTCCACTCACACAAACAAGCAGAATGCATTTCAACATTTCATTTTTGGTAGAAAGGGTACCAGAAGAAGAATCATTTGTTGCAGCATACCCACTCTCAGTCTCAATCCTCTTTGAGCAAGAGTATTTATGAGCAGATCCAGCTGTGTTTTTGATTAGCATTGAGGATGCAGCAATGGTAATGTCACGGAATATGAAGGTAACCTTGCCGACGGAGATTATCGTTGCCCAGAACCTTATGTGGTGTAAATGCAACTTACCATTTATTAGCCCACGGATGAATGTTGTCTCACCCTCATTGTATGCATGTGTGGATCACCTCATTTGATGAGGAGTTGTGATTAGAAGTAGACACTGTACAGCCTTCAGTAAATATCCTACTTCTGATCTTATAATGAAAGAATAGTTCTTGATGAAGTACCCCAAAATGATTGGGTCTTAGATATCGCCTGATAGAACCCATGGTATCCTAAGGCTGAGATGTTTGACTTCCAACAACCAAGGCCATATTTTATTGTGTAAATATGATTCCAGCCATTGAAGTTCATTCCCCTTGATGCCCATTAATCCCGGGCTTCTTAATACTGCCCCGATGTCTCACGTCATTTTTGGAATTCAATTTTTTGGTCCACGCTTTATAATGTAGTCAACAACAACTTGCATTACTTTGCTGGTGATTGAGAGCAGATTGATTGGAATGTAAATTATCTGAAATGAATTCTATTTTTTGTGGAGATGTGTTCACTGACTGGTAGAAGCCAGTTTTGCATCTGTTATAGAACAGCTTAGCTAGGTGTGGTTAGTTCTGGAGCATGAGTCTTCAGTACCATATCTGAGATGTTTTCTGATCCCACAATGTTTGTTGTATTCAATGTGTTCATACATTACTTAATATCATGTGGAGTGAATTCAATTTGCTGAACACTAGGTTCTGCCGTGGGGATCTCAGGAGGAAGCTGTGATGAATCTCTTTTTTGGCATTTCTGGTTGTAAATGCTTCAGCCTTTTTGATAGCACTAACAAGCTTGGCTCAGCATCATTAAGGTAGGGGATATTTTCTTGGATCGAGTTCTCTCTCCTATCAACTTTTTCATTGTCAATCCCCTTCACATCCTCATATGGCAGGACTTCAGAGGTATGATCTGATTTGTTGGCTCTGCAATTGCCTGGGTCTGACTATTGCTTGCTGTGTTTATTTCACACTCTTTTCAGATGTGACAATTAAAGTACAATAGAGCAATTGGTGTTTCCTCCCATTTCCAACAGTTTTCAGTTGTACCCATCACTTTTCCAGTTCCCACCAGTATTATGCTGGGAGACCAAGAGAAATCTCATAGAATTATCAGGAGTAACAGTCTAAACAGAAGGCAATGTGACAAAAACAATGCATTTTGATAAATATAGCTGAATATTTTCTCATTATTATATTCATTTTAGTTACATATATATTTTTTGAAACTCTAAAAGGAAATTGCAAGAAGCAGACTTGGCTCCATCTCCCATATTATATTTTTTCCTTGTCTATTTCCACCCATAACCATTACCTTCCTTCCCCCACCTTGGCTCCATCTGCCCATCATCTCACCTGATTCCACCTATCACCTATGAGTCCCTTTTTCATCCCTCCTGCCCTCGTCTTTGTGTGGCTATTTTTGCTCTATACACTTTGTCCTGATGCAGGGTCTCAATCTGAAACTTTGCTCCAGATTACAGCATCCTTTTTTCCCTTCTTGGTTTGCAGGAGCCTCTGAAAACAATAAAGGGGTGGTAAAAATAATTCTATGCAACTTTTATTTATAGCTATTTCTAAGTATGAAAATATTCAGCACATTGCATGCTAGATACTCAACAGGAATACAAAGTTAATAGAAGATGTTTGTTGGACTCAGGAGCACCACTTTGCAGAACTTGCATCAAATTAGCTTTACATAGTAATGGACATGATACCTTGCCAACTCTGCCTTTTTCTGCCATTCATCTACAGCAAGCACACTGATATGCTACCAAGATGGCAAACAGTACAACTCACACCACAAATCAGTGTACATAGATTGATTGAAATACTGGAATTTATTCAACATCCCTGGTACTCAAACAGTAGGTGCCAAGATGTTGAATTCTAGTAACAGGGTTTTTTTTGAACATCACTTCCTTTCCGGCATGCCAAAAGCCTTCTTCACCACCCTGTCTGTTTGAGATGCCACTTTCAGGGAACTATGTACTGTACTCCTCAGTCCATCTGTTGCACAACACTTCCCAGGGCTCTACCTTTCACCGTGAAAATCCTATATCGATTTGTCTTCCCAAGCTAGATCTCACACTTATCAAAAGCATACTCCATTAAATGTTTCTATTAACCTGTCTTTGCCCACTGCAACTCCTTTGGGGAATTGAAATGCGTCATAAGGCAAGTTGCTTCACCTTGACCAAAGTCCCTTTGCCTTCAAACAGGGTCCCCTCTCCTTTTCTGTCTCTCACACCACAGATAATAATTTTTTTTTTAAATCAGGTTACTTTCCATTTTCTATTGCCTTTGCATAACTTAAATTTATTACTAACTTTAAATATATCACGACTCTCTTTGCAACCATTTCCCCTCTCAATTCACATTACTTTTATGCTATAGAGATTGTGCCATTCATAGTTTCCCGAGATCTCTCAGCTAATTTGATTCACTTCATATGAGTTACAGCAAAGGCTTTGAACCCTATTGATATCCAGATGAAAGCATAAAGATCTGTACCATAGAATTAGCCTTATTCTACCTCAGCTATCCCAACACAGCTACAACACTTAGACCTATGAAAAGTATCGAAACTGTGCCCTGCTCACAAAAAGCATGAGAAAGCAAACCTGCTGACTACCCGCCCATCAAAATGTAGAAAATTGAGCTGCGTTCAAGAGAGGGTTGAGAATGAATGTCTTTAACACAAGTGCTTTTTACGAAGCCACTAAGGAGCCTGATACAAAGAAATAAGTCTGAGATATTGAACTTAGATCTCAGCTTAAGGACATAGCTGTAAGAATTCCTCAGTGTAGAAAATTAGGCCCAGTGTTTTTATTTCCTGCTTTGTTGACAAGCTTATCTCCAAACTAAATTCAGAAATAGAGATTTTGCTGATAGTTGCAATCTTAGCTCCTCAGATAATAATGCAGTCCATATTAGTATGTGATAAGACCTGGATGACATCCAGTCTATGACTGCTATGGCAAGCAACATCCAATCTGCATGTGTGTCAGTCAATCAGTTTTAAAAAGAGAGAATTTCACCATCTCCTTTAGAAATGCCAGAACAAGAACAGGTCATTTGGCTGTTTTAGCCTGTTTCACCATTCAAATAAGATCTACACAAAATGCTGGAGAAACTCAGCAGGTCAGGCAGCATCTGTGGAAAAGAGTAAACATTGTCCCTGAAGAAGGGTCTTGGCCCGAAATGACCCAGTGACTTGTCGTCCACAGCTGTCTGTAGCAATGAATTCCACAGACTCAGCACACTCTGTCTAAAGAAATTCTTCCTCATCTCTGTTCTAAAGGGATGTCCTTTTATTCTGGTGGTGTGACATGAACTCTCCCACTATTACAAACATTTCTCCATGTCTACTCTGTCTGGGCTTGTACTTGAAAATGTGGTACCAACTTGACATATGACATATCCCTCTGCATGCTAAATCATTAAAGCTATTTGTTTACATAGTAGGGGATAGCAACCCCATGTCCTACAGCCAGTATCAATTCCAACATCCATCCATGATTAATAAAACAACTAACGAAGATACGACTCCGTGATAAACTCTATTCTCAATGATGCTTAGACACCCTCTTCCGATGGACCTCACCATCAAAAATGCCTCTACTCTTCAGTGAATTCAATTAACGGTGAGGGTCCATTGCATAAAACAGGTTGGGAATCCCAGGTTGTAGAAAACCTGACACACAGAAATATAAGACCATAAGACATACGTATACGTACGTACATATTAAGACTTGTATAGTGCCTATAGTGCCCCCCAGAAGTTTTCATGTTTTATCGTTTTACAACATTGAATCACAGTGGATTTAATTTGGCTTTTTTTTGACACTGATCAACATGAAAATACTCTTTTGTGTCAAAGTGAAAACAGCTCCCTACAAAGTGATCTAAATTAATTACAAATATCAAAAACAAAATAATCGATTGCTGAAGTATTCATTCCCTTTAATATGACTCACTAGTGCAGCCATTTGGTCTCAGAAGTCACTTAATTAATTAAATGCAGATTACTGTGTGTAATCAAGGTGTTTCAATTGATTGTAGCAAAAATACACCTGTATCTGGAAGGTCCAACTGCTGGTGAGTCAGTATCCTGGCAAAAATTACACCATGAAGCCAAAAGAACACTCCAAGCAACTCCACAAAAAGGTTATTAAAAGCGCAAGTCAGGAGATGGATGCAAGAAAATTTCCAAGTCACTGAATATCCTTGGAGTACAGTTAAGTCAATCATCAAGAAATGGAAAGAATAAGGCACGTGTAAATCTGCCTAGAGCAGGCCGTCCTCAAAAACTGAGTGACCATGCAAGAAGGGGACTAGTGAGAGAGGCCACAAAGAGACCCATGACAAATCTGGAACAGTTACAAGCTTCAGTGGCTGAGATGGGAGAGACTGCACATACAACTGTTGCCCAGGTGCTTCACCAGTCACAGCTTTTTGGGAGAGTGGCAAGGAAAAAGCCACTGTTGGGAAAAAAAAACATGAAATCTCGGTAGAGTTTGCCAGAAGGCATGAGGGAGACTCTGGAGTCAGCTGGAAGAAGGTTCTAAGGTCTGATGAAATAAAATTGAGTGTTTTGGTCATCTGACTGAATCTTATGTTTGGTGTAAACCAAGCTCCACCCATCATTAAAAACACACTAACCCTACTGTGAAGCATGGTGGTGGCTGCATTGTGCTGTGGGGATGCTTCACTGCAGCAGGCCCTGGAAGGCTTGTGAAGGTAGAGGGCAAAATAAATGCAGCAAAATACAGGGAAATCCTGGAGGAAAACCTGAAGCAGTCTGCAAGAGAACTGCAACTTGGGAGATTTGTTTTCCAGCAAGACAATGATCCCAAGCATAAAGCCAAAGCTGCACAGGAATGGCTTAAAAACAACAGTTAATGTCTTGGAGTGGCCCAGTCAGAGTCCAGACCTCAATCCAATTAAGAGTTTGTGAATGGACTTGAAAAGGGCTGTTCACTCACGATCCGCATGCAATCTGACAGAGTGGGAGCAGTCTTGTAAAGAGGAAAGGGGAAAATTGCTGTGTCCAGATGCACAAAGCTGATAGAGCCTTAACCACACAGACTCAAGGCTGTAATTGTTGACAAAGGTGCATCTACTAAATACTGACTTGAAGGGCGTGAGTAATTATGAAATCAATTATTTTGTGTTTGAAATGAATTGGATTGAATTTTATTTATTATTTACATCCTTCACACACGAGGAGTAAAAATCTTTACATGTAAACCAGTGAGTTATTGTTATGTCTCCCACTTGCTGTGAAAATGGGAGCACCTCCCTCTCCCTTGCCAGGGAGGGAGAGAACCTGTGGGTTGCCAAATGCTGGATGAAATGCGATAGTTTTGGGGTAACTGCAAGGTCTGTGTCTTTACTATCGCTTAGCTCACGCTTGTGCTCGGTAACGGGTGCGCTTTTTTTTGCTGGGGGAGAGGGGTATCATTACCCTGGTGCCGCTTACACACTGGGGGGAGCTGGGGGGGACTTTGGGGTTCTCATGTTTAACTTCCATTCATTCTTTGGGGCACTTCTCTGTTTTTGTGGATGTTTTGCAAAGAAAAAGCATTTCAGGATGTATATTGCATACATTTCTCTGACATTAAATTGCACCTTTCAACATTACGTCTCCGTCTAAATGTGCAATTTATAATAATTTGTAATAAATAGTATGTACAACAAGACAGTCAATATAACATATTGTCTGATGGCCTGATGCAAGAAGCTGACCTGGAGCCTGTTGGTCATGGCTCGTCACCGTCTGAGATGGTGACGAGAGGGCGTACAGGAGTGAGATATCCCAACTAGTGGAGTGGTGTCGCAGCAACAACCTGGCACTCAACGTCAGTAAGACGAAAGAGATGATTGTGGACTTCAGGAAGGATAAGACACGGGAAGACGAATCTATCCTCATTGAGGGATCAGAAGTGGAAAGAGTGAGCAATTTCAAGTTCCTGGGTGTCAAGATCTCTGAGGGTCATATCATATCAATGCAGTTATAAAGAAGGCAAGACAGCGACTATACTTCATTAGGAGTTTGAAGAGATTTGGTATGTCAACAAATACACTCAAAAACTTCTATAGATGTACCGTGGAGAGCATTCTGACAGGCTACATCATTGTCTGGTGTGTGGGGGGCGGGGGGGGAGTTGCTACTGCACAGGACTGAAAGAAGCTGCAGCGGGTTGTAAATTTAGTCGTCTCCATCTTGGGTACTCGCCTACAAAGTGCCCAGGACATCTTCAAGGAGCCATGTCTCAGAAAGGTAGGGTCCATCACAAAGGACCTCCAGCACCCAGGGCATGCCCTTTTCTCAATTACCATCAGGTAGGAGGTACAGAAGCCAGAAGGCACACACTCAGCGATTCAGGAACAGCTCCTTCCCCTCTGCCAGACAATTCCTAAATGGACATTGAATCCTTGAACACTACCTCACTTTCTTTGCTTTTTGCATAACTTTTAATCTATTCAATATGCGCATACTGTAATTGATTTACTTATTTATTTATTTATTTTCTTCTATATTGCGTTTGTATGTATTGCATTGAACTGCTGCTGCTAAGTTAACAAATTTCATGTCACATGTCAGTGATAATAAACCTGATTTTGATTCTGATTTTATGTTGCGGTACCGTTTCCCGGATGGTAGCAGCTGGAACAGTTTGTGGTTGGGGTGACTTGGGTCCCCAATGATCCTTTCAGGCCTTTTTTATGCACCTGTCTTTTGAAATGCCCTGAATAGTGGGAAGTTCACACCTACAGATGAGCTGGACTGTCCACACCACTCTCTGCAGAGTCCTGCAATTGAGGGAAGTACAGTTCCCATACCAGGCAGTGATGCAGCCAGTCAGGATGCTCTCAATTGTGCCCCTGTAGAAAGTTCTTAGGATTTGGAGGCCCATACCAAACTTCTTCAACCATCTGAGGTAAAAGAGGTGTTGTGCTTTTTTCACCACACAGCCAGTATGTACAGACCACATGAGATCCTCAGTGATTTGTATGCCAAGGAACTTAAAGGTGTTCGCCCTCTCAATCCCAGATCCATTGATGTCAATAGGGGTTAGCATTTCTCCATTCCTCCTGTAGTCCACAACCAGCTCCTTTGTTTTTGTGACATTGAGGGAGAGGTTGTTTTCTTGACACCACTGTGTCAGGGTGATGACTTCTTCTCTGTAGGCTGCCTCATTATTATTTGAGATTAGGCCAATCAATGTAGTATCATCAGCAAATTTAATTAGCAGATTGGAGCTGTGGATGGCGACTCAGTCATGGGTATACAGAGAGTAAAGGAGGGGCTTAGGACACAGCCCTGAAAGGCACTTGTGTTGAGGTGCAGAAGGGCAGAGGTGAGGGAGCCCACTCTTGCCACCTGCTGGCGATCTGACAGGAAGTCCAGGATCCAGCTGCACAAGGCAGGGTGAAGTCTGAGGTCTCTGAGCTTCTTGTCAAGCCTGGAGCCTGGTGTAAGATGTTGAACTGCAGTCCAAAAACAGCATTCTCACATTAGCATCCTTCTTCTCCAGATGTGTAAGGACAATGTGTAGAGCTGTGGCTCTTGTGTCATCTGTCGATCGATTGTGTCAGTAGGCAAATTGTATGGGGTCCAGTGTGGGTGGCAGCATGCTGCAGATGTAGTCCTTGACCAGCCTCTCAAAGCATTTGCTTATTATTGAGGTGATGTGACAGGATGCCAGTCATTCAGAAAGGTTACCTTGGTCTTTCCAGGTACAGGGACAATGGTGGATGTTTTGAAGCAGGAGGGCACTCTACACTGGGAGAGGAAAAGATTAAAAATGTTTGTAAACACACCTGCCAGTTGTGCCTCGTACATCCTGAGAACCTGCCCTGGGATGCCATCCGGTCCCGCACTCTTGTGACTGTCCACCCGTTGGAAACACCTGCGTACTTCAGCCTCAGAAATGACCAAGGTGCGGGTCACTTTGGCGGCTCTCCTCAAGGACTTAGTGTTGGCAATATCGAACTGAGTGTAAAAAAGATTTAGCTCATCTGGAAAAGAGGCAGCGATGTTGGAAACACCACTGCACTTAGCTTTGAAGTCTGCGATGATGTGCAGACCTTGCCATAAGCTGCATGTGTTGTTGGTGGAGAGTTGAGCCTAGATCTTGTCCCTGTATTGTCGTTTCGCTGCCTTACTGACTTTATGCAGATCATAGCTACATTTCTTGAGCTCCTGCTGATTACCAGCAACGTAAGCTCTGTGTCGTGCAATAAGTACTGTTCGCACAGAACTGTTGACAGGCTAACCCCTTTACTCTCCATATACCCGTCACTGTGTCACTACTGTTACGCACCAGCAGCAACAGATATGAAACTGAGTCAGGTTTTTATAAATAAACAACAAAATTTATTAACCTCTACTCAAAAACATAGAAATGAAAACAAACGACTAACTTAAACAGAAGTTAACAGTGTTATGCGTCTTTAGTTATCAAAGAGTCGAACTTAAAGACAATCCTTAACAGATCTTACTCAAACACAGTCTTATGGTGGTAGTGCAAAGAGTCCAAGTGATTTATGAAATAAGTGAGAGGAGAGACTTCCTGAACCAGCGATGAAGAAGAGACAAAACTGCTGATGCAGATCCCAGCCGAGAAATGCCTTGTCCGAAGAGATCATGAAGAATAAGATTTCTCACAGTAACTGACCTTTCGCTGGAGGTGGTCACCACACAACACCCAAGACAACGCAGGGGTTAACTGAAAGTGTGTGCCACAATACCCATATGGACCATACCAAATTTCAATCACAGAATGCCGTTGATTTCTACCCAACTCTTTGGTTTCATACGAAGCTGGTAATATACATACCCCCCCTCCCCCTCCTCCTCCCTCCTTCCTCGAATACATAACCACCGACTGTGACTCCCCAACGAAACAACTACTCAACAAACTGTGGTCTCCCCTTTTATACCGGTTGGAACATGCCATGACATGACATCACATCACCCCACTATCATGCTAATTACATCATACCAATCTCACGAGACAATTACATCATGCTCACGAGATACTCATGGGGGACAGGTAACACCAGCCACAGTTCCAATCTGCTATTTAAATCCTGCAAATCATTGTAATTAACGTTGTAAAACAATAAAACAT